>NW_024754704.1:2715719-2790719 GCF_018991925.1 Homarus americanus
ATTGGTTTATAGGCATCATTCTGTGTGTACTGTCTATGTGTACTGTCTCTGTGTAATGTCTGTGTGTACTGTCTGTGTGTACTGTCCCTGTGTACTGTTTATATGTAACTGTCTCTGTGTGTACTGTCTATGTGTACTGTCTCTGTGTAATGTCTGTGTGTACTGTCCCTGTGTACTGTCCCTGTGTACTGTTTATGTGTATTGTCTGTGTGTACTGTCTATGTGTGTACTGTATATGTACTGTCTGTGTAACTGTCCCTGTGTACTGTCTCTGTGTGTACTGTCTATGTGTACTGTATATGTGTACTGTCTGTGTGTAATGTCTGTGTGTACTGTCCCTGTGTACTGTCCCTGTGTACTGTCCCTGTGTACTGTCTGTGTGTAATGTCTGTGTGTACTGTCCCTGTGTACTGTCCCTGTGTACTGTTTATGTGTACTGTCCTGTGTGTACTGTCTATGTGTACTGTCTCTGTGTAATGTCTAGTGTACTGTCCCTGTGTACTGTTTGTGTGTAACTGTCTCTGTGTGTACTGTCTGTGTGTACTGTCCCTGTGTACTGTCCCTGTGTACTGTTTATGTGTACTGTTTATGTGTACTGTCTTATGTGTACTGTCTGTGTAATGTCTGTGTGTACTGTCCCTGTGTACTGTCCCTGTGTAATTGTCTCTATGTGTACTGTCTGTGTGTAATGTCTGTGTGTACTGTCCCTGTGTACTGTCCCTGTGTACTGTCCCTGTGTACTGTCCCTGTGTACTGTTTATGTGTACTGTCTCTGTGTGTACTGTCTATGTGTACTGTCTCTGTGTAATGTCTGTGTGTACTGTCCCCTGGTACTGTCCCTGTACTGTTTATGTGTACTGTCTGTGTGTACTGTCTCTGTGTAATGTCTGTGTGTACTGTCCCTGTGTACTGTCTATGTGTACTGTTTATGTGTACTGTCTCTTGTGTGTACTGTCTGTGTGTACTGTCCCTGTGTACTGTCTATGTGTACTGTCTCTGTGTGTACTGTCGTGTGTACTGTCCCTGTGTACTGTCCCTGTGTACTGTTTATGTGTACTGTCTCTGTGTGTACTGTCTGTGTGTACTGTCCCTGTGTACTGTCCCTGTACTGTTTATGTGTACTGTCTCTGTGTGTATCTGTCTGTGTGTACTGTCCCTGTGTACTGTCTATGTGTACTGTCTCTGTGTGTACTGTCTGTGTGTACTGTCCCTGTGTACTGTCCCTGTGTACTGTCCCTGTGTGTAATTGTCTCAGGTACTGTCTGTGTGTACTGTCTCTGTGTACTGTCCTTGTGTACTGTCCCTGTGTACTGTTTATGTGTACTGTCTCTGTGTGTACTGTCTGTGTGTACTTGTCCCTGTGTACTGTCTATGTGTACTGTCTCTGTGTGTACTGTCCCTGTGTACTGTCCCTGTGTACTGTTTATGTGTACTGTCTCTGTGTGTACTGTCTGTGTGTACTGTCTCTGTGTGTACGTCTGTGTGTACTGTCCCTGTGTACTGTTTATGTGTACTGTCCCTGTGTAACTGTCTATGTGTACTGTCTCTGTGTTACTGTCTGTGTGTACTGTCCCTGTGTACTGTCTATGTGTACTTTCTCTGTGTAATGTCTGTGTGTACTGTCCTCAGTACTGTTTATGTGTACTGTCCCTGTGTACTGTTTATGTACTGTCTCTGTGTACTGTCTGTGTACTGTCCCTGTGTACTGTCTATGTGTACTGTCTCTGTGTGTAATGTCTGTGTGTACTGTCCCTGTGTACTGTTTATGTACTGTCTCTGTGTGTACTGTCTGTGTGTACTGTCCCTGTGTACTGTCTATGTGTACTGTCTCTGTGTGTACTGTCTGTGTACTGTCCCTGTGTACTGTCTATGTGTACTGTCTCTGTGTGTACTGTCTGTGTGTACTGTCTGTGTGTACTGTCTCTGTGTGTATGTCTGTGGTACTGTCTCTGTGTGTACTGTCTCTGTAGTACTGTCTCTGTGTGTACTGTCTCTGTGTAATGTCTGTGTGTACTGTCTCTGTGTGTACTGTCCCTGTGTACTGTCCCTGTGTACTGTCTCTGTGTAACTGTCTCTGTGTAATGTCTGTGTGTACTGTCCTGTGTACTGTCTCTTGTGTGTGTACTGCTCTGTGTGTACTGTCTCTGTGTAATGTCTGTGTGTACTGTCCCTGTGTACTGTCTATGTGTACTGTCTCTGTGGTACTGTCTGTGTGTACTGTCCCTGTGTACTGTTTATGCACTGTCTCTGTGTGTACTGTCTCAGGTACTGTCTCTGTGTGTACTGTCTCTGTAACTGTCTCTGTGTGTACTGTCTCTGTGTAATGTCTGTGTGTACTGTCCCTGTGTACTGTCTATGTGTAACTGTCTCTGTGTACTGTCTGTGTGTACTGTCCCTGTGTACTGTCTCTGTGACTGTTTATGTGTACTGTCTCTGTGTGTACTGTCTGTGTGTACTGTCCCTGTGTACTGTCTCCTGTGTACTGTCTGTGTGTACTGTCTGTGTGTACTGTCCTTGTGTGTACTGTCCCTGTGTACTGTTTATGTACTGTCTCTGTGTGTACTGTCTGTGTGTACTGTCCCTGTACTGTCTATGTGTGTACTGTCTCTGTGTGTACTGTCTGTGTGTACTGTCCTGGTACTGTTTATGTGTACTGTCTCTGTGTGTACTGTCTGTGTGTACTGTCCCGTGTACTGTCTATGTGTACTGTCTCTGTGTGTACTGTCCTGTGTACTGTCCTGTTACTGTTTATGTGTACTGTCTCTGTGTGTACTGTCTGTGTGTACTGTCCCTGTGTACTGTTTATGTGTACTGTCCCTGTCTGTCTATACTGTCTCTGTGTGTACTGTCTAGGTACTGTCTCTGTGTGTACTGTCTCTGTGTGTACTGTCCCTGTGTACTGTCTCTGTGTGTAATGTCTGTGTGTACTGTCTCTGTGTGTGTACTGTCCCTGTGTACTGTTTATGTGTACTGTCCCTGTGTACTGTCTATGTGTACTGTCTCTCAGTACTGTCTTGTGTATGTCCCAGGTACTGTTTATGTGTACTGTCTCTGTGTGTGTGTACTGTTCTTGTGTGTACTGTCTCTCTGTGTACTGTCTGTGTGTAATGTCTGTGTGTACTGTCCCTGTGTAACTGTTTATGTGTACTGTCCTGTGTGTGTACTGTCTGTGTGTACTGTCCTGTGTACTGTCTGTGTGTACTGTCTCTGTGTGTACTGTCTCTGTGTGTACTGTCTCTGTGTGTACTGTCTGTGTAATGTCTGTGTACTGTCCCTGTGTACTGTTATGTGTACTGTCTCTGTGTACTGTCTGTGTGTACTGTCTGTGTGTGTCTGTGTGTAATTGTCCCTGTGTACTGTCCTGTGTACTGTTTATGTGTACTGTCTCTGTGTGTACTGTCTGTGTGTAATGTCTGTGTGTACTGTCCCTGTGTACTGTCCCCTGTACTGTTTGTGTGTACTGTCTCCGTGTACTGTCTGTGTGTACTGTCTTGTGTGTAATGTCTGTGTGTACTGTCCCTGTGTATTGTTTATGTGTATTGTCTCTGTGTGTACTGTCTGTGTGTACTGTCTGTGTGTAATGTCTGTGTGTACTGTCCCTGTGTGTATCTGTTTATGTGTACTGTCTCTGTGTGTAATGTCTTGTGTGTACTGTCCCTGTGTACTGTTTATTGTGTACTGTCCCTGTGTACTGTCTCTGTGTACTGTCTGTGTGTGTACCTGTCTGTGTGTAACTGTTTATGTGTACTGTCTCTGTGTGTACTGTCTCTGTGTGTACTGTCTCTGTGTGTAACTGTCTCTGTGTGTACTGTCCTGTGTGTACTGTCTCTGTGTGTACTGTCTCTGTGTGTGTATGGTCTGTGTGTAATGTCTGTGTGTACTGTCCCTGTGTACTGCTTGAAGTGTACTGTCTCTGTGTGTACTGTCCTTGTGTACTGTCTGTGTGTAATGTCTGTGTGTACTGTCCCTGTGTACTGTTTATGTGTACTGTCTCTTGTGTGTACTGTCTGTGTGTACTGTCTGTGTGTAATGTCTGTGTGTACTGTCCCTGTGTACTGTCCTGACTGTTTATGTACTGTCTCTGTGTGTACTGTCTGTGTGTACTGTCTGTGTGTAATGTCTGTGTGTAATGTCCCTGTGTACTGTTTATGTGTGTACTGTCTCTGTGTGTAATGTCTGTGTGTACTGTCCGGTATGTTTTGTGTATGTCCGTACTGTCTCTGTGTGTACTGTCTGTGTGTACTGTCGTGTGTAATGTCTGTGTGTACTGTCCCTGTGTACTGTCCCTGTGTACTGTTTATGTGTACTGTCTCTGTGTGTACTGTCTGTGTGTACTGTCTGTGTGTACTGTCCCTGTACTGCTCTGTGTGTACTGTCTGTGTGTACTGTCTGTGTGTAATGTCTGTGTGTACTGTCCCTGTGTACTGTCCCTGTGTACTGTTTATGTGTACTGTCTCTGTGTGTACTGTCTGTGTGTAATGTCTGTGTGTACTGTCCCTGTGTACTGTTCCTGTGTACTGTTTATGTGTACTGTCTCTGTGTGTACTGTCTGTGTGTACTGTCTGTGTGTAATGTCTGTGTGTACTGTCCCTGTGTACTGTTTATGTGTACTGTCTCTGTGTGTACTGTCTGTGTGTACTGTCTGTGTGTAATGTCTGTGTGTACTGTCCCTGTGTACTGTTTATGTGTACTGTCTCTTGTGTGTAATGTCTGTGTGTACTGTCCCTGTGTAATTGTTTATGTGTATTGTCCCTGTACTGTCTCTGTGTGTACTGTCTGTGTGTACTGTCTGTGTAATGTCTGTGTGTACTGTCCCTGTGTACTGTCCTGGTACTGTTTATGTACTGTCTCTGTGTGTACTGTCTGTGTGTACTGTCTGTGTGTAATGTCTGTGTGTAATTGTCCCTGTGTACTGTTTATGTGTACTGTCTCTGTGTGTAATGTCTGTGTGTACTGTCCCTGTGCACTGTTTATGTGTACTGTCCTGTGTACTGTCTCTGTGTAATTGTCTCTGTGTGTAATGTCTGTGTGTACTGTCCCTGTGTACTGTTTATGTGTACTGTCTGTGTGTACTGTCTCTGTGTACTGTCCCTGTGTACTGTCCCTGTGTATTGTTTATGTGTACTGTCTCTGTGTGTAATGTCTGTGTACTGTCCCCAGGTACTGTTTATGTGTACTGTCCCTGTACTGTCTCTGTGTGTACTGTCTCTGTGTACTGTCCCTGTGTACTGTCTATGTGTACTGTCTCGTGTACTGTCTGTGTGTACTGTCCTGTGTACTGTTTATGTGTACTGTCCCTGTGTACTGTCTCTGTGTGGTACTGTCTGTGTGTACTGTCTCTGTGTGTACTGTCTGTGTGTAATGTCTGTGTGTACTGTCCCTGTGTACTGTTTATGTGTACTGCTGTGTGTACTGTCTCTGTGTAATGTCTCTGTGTGTACTGTCTCTGTGTACTGTCTATGTGTACTGTCTCTGTGTGTAATATCTGTGTGTACTGTCTGTGTGTAATGTCTGTGTGTACTGTCCTGTGTACTGTCCCTGTGTACTGTTTATGTGTACTGTCCTGTGTACTGTCTCTGTGTGTAATGTCTGTGTGTACTGTCCCTGTGTACTGTCTATGTGTACTGTCTTGTGTGTAATGTCTGTGTGTACTGTCCCTGTGTACTGTTTATGTGTAACTGTCCTGTGTACTGTCTCTGTGTGTAATTGTCTGTGTGTACTGTCTGTGTGTGTACTGTCTGTGTAATGTCTGTGTGTACTGTCCCTGTGTACTGTTTATGGGTACTGTCTCTGTGTGTACTGTCTATGTTGTGTACTGTCTCTGTTAATGTCTGTGTGTACTGTCTCTGTGTGTACTGTCTCTGTGTGTACTGTCCCTGTGTACTGTCCTGTGTACTGTCTCTGTGTGTACTGTCTCTGTGTGTAATGTCTGTGTGTACTGTCCCTGTGTACTGTTTATGTACTGTCTCTGTGTGTACTGTCCCTGTGTACTGTTTATGTGTACTGTCTCTGTAATGTCTGTGTGTACTGTCCCTGTGTACTGTTTATGTGTACTGTCTCTGTGTGTGTACTGTCTCTGTGTGTACTGTCTCTGTGTAATGTCTGTGTGTACTGTCCCTGTGTACTGTCCCTGTGTACTGTTTATGTGTACTGTCTCTGTGTACTGTCTCTGTGTACTGTCTCTGTGTGTAATGTCTGTGTACTGTCCCTGTGTACTGTTTATGTGTACTGTCTCTGTGTGTAATGTCTGTGTGTACTGTCCCTGTGTACTGTTTATGTGTACTGTCTCTGTGTGGTAATTGGTCTCTGTGTGTACTGTCTTGTGTGTACTGTCTGTGTGTACTGTCCCCTGGTACTGTTTATGTGTGTACTGTCTCTGTGTGTACTGTCTTGTGTGTACTGTCTCTGTGTGTAATGTTCTGTGTACTGTCCCTGTGTACTGTTTATGTGTACTGTCTCTGTGTGTAATGTCTGTGTGTACTGTCCCTGTGTACTGTCCCTGTGTACTGTTTATGTGTACTGTCCCTGTGTAACTGCTTTGTGTACTGTCCCTGTGTACTGTTTATGTGTACTGTCCCCTGTGTACTGTTTATGTGTACTGTCTCTGTGTGTACTGTCTATGTGTACTGTCTCTGTGTACTGTCTGTGTACTGTCCCTGTGTACTGTTTGTATGTCTCTGTGTGTACTGTCTGTGTGTACTGTCCCTGTACTGGTTTATGTGTGTAACTGTCTCTGTGTACTGTCCCTGTGTACTGTTTATGTGTACTGTCCCTGTACTGTCCCTGTGTACTGTCTGTGTACTGTCTATGTGTACTGTCTCTGTGTGTAATGTCTGTGTGTACTGGTCCTGTGTACTGTCCCTGTGTACTGTCTCTGTGTGTACTGTCTGTGTGTACTGTCTCTGTGTGTACTGTCTATGTGTACTGTCTCTGTGTACTGTCTGTGTGTACTGTCCCTGTGTACTGTTTATGTGTACTGTCTCTGTGTGTACTGTCTGTGTGTACTGTCCCTGTGTACTGTTTATGTGTACTGTCTCGTGTGTACTGTCTCTGGTGTACTGTCTCTGTGTGTACTGTCTCTGTGTACTGTCTGTGTGTACTGTCCCTGTGTACTGTTTATGTGTACTGTCTCTTGTGTGTACTGTCCCTGTACTGTCCCTGTGTACTGTCTCTGTGTGTACTGTCTGGTACTGTCTCTGTGTACCTGTCCCTGTGTACTGTCTCTGTGTGTAATTGTCTGGGTACTGTCTCTGTGTGTACTGTCTATGTGTACTGTCTCTGGTACTGTCTGTGTGTACTGTCCCTGTACTGGTTTATGTGTACTGTCCCTACTGTCTCTGTGTGTAATGTCTGTGTGTACTGTCCCTGTGTACTGTCCCTGTGTACTGTCTCTGTGTACTGTCTGTGTGTACTGTCCCTGTGTACTGTCCCTGTGTACTGTCCCTGTGTACTGTTTATGTGTACTGTCTCTGTGTGTCTGTTCTGTGTGTACTGTCTCTGTGTGTACTGTCTGTGTGTACTGTCCCTGTGTACTGTTTATGTGCACTGTCCCTGTGTAATTGTCTCTGTGTGTAATGTCCTGTGTACTGTCCCTGTGTACTGTCTATGTTACTGTCTCTGTGTGTACTGTCTGTGTGTACTGTCCCTGTGTACTGTTTATGTTACTGTCTCTGTGTGTACTGTCCCTGTACTGTCCCGTGTGTAATGTCTGTGTGTACTGTCCCTGTGTACTGTCCCTGTACTGCTCTCTGTGTGTACTGTCTGTGTGTACTGTCCCCTGTGTACTGTCCCTGCACTGTCCCTGTACTGTCTATGTACTGTCTCTGTGTACTGTCTCTGTGTGTACTGTTTGTGTGTACTGTCTCTGTGTTACTGTCTCTGTGTACTGTCTGTGTGTACTGTTTGTGTGTACTGTCTCTGTGTACTGTCTATGTGTACTGTATATGTGTACTGTCTGTGTGTACTGTCTCTGTGTACTGTCTCTGTGTGTACTGTCTCTGTGTGTACTCTCTATGTGTACTATCTGTGTGTACTGTGTTCATCGCAGCCCTACTCAGTCAACCAATCACCTCCTTCCTATTGATGTAGCTACTCCCTGATTGGCTGTTCAGTCATCTCTTCGAGCATGTCATTTACTCAACCGGCCAATCACCATCTCGATACAGAACAATATATATATACACATATTCCTAATTACCTCTCACTATTATACTAACTACCTACCTAACTACCCATCCTCATTAGACAATTTAACTATCTAACTACCTTGTTCCACAGAGCAAAGTGGGAAAGTCAATGGCAAAGGCAATTAAGAAAGACGGAGGGGCTTCATATGCTGTTGGTAGCCCAGGCGAACTCTTGTGTAAGTATAATGATGATGATGATGATGATGATGATGATGATGATGATGATGATGATGGGTGATGATGATGATGATGATGATGGGTTGGTGATAATGATAATAATAACAAAAGCAATACGGGTACTAGTTGTAATTGTGATGTTTGTAATAATAATAATAATAATAATAATAATAATAATAATAATAATAATAACAACAACAACAACAACAACAACAACAATAACAACAACAACAACAACAACAACAACAACAACAATAACAACAACAACACTTAACAAAGAAGAAGAAGAAGAAGAAGAAGAAACCAGTAATTAATACATCTCATCCATTAATAAATAAATAAACTAGTCCACACACATTACCTGTACTTTACCTGAACCTCATCAACACCGTAATAGTCACACCTGTCCACGTTAATCACCTCCAGATCCTGCGTCAGGTGGATCCGATGATTGGGTAGCAGGTATAGGAAAGGTGCCGTTTGTTTACACCATTGAATTAAGAGACAAAGGTGCTGCGGGTTTTATTTTACCCAAAGAACTCATTAAACCCACCGTGAGTACATTAAACCCACCGTGAGTACATTAAAACTACCCTGAGTACTTTAACACCACCTTGTGTACTTTAACACCACCTTGGGTACTTTAACACCACCTTGGGTACTTTAACACCACCTTGTGTACTTAACCTCACCTTGAGTACTTTAACACCACCTTGGGTACTTTAACCCCACCTTGAGTACTTTAATCCACCTTGAGTACTTAACCCCACCCTGAGTACTTTAACCCCACCTTGTTACTTAACCTGACCTTGAGTACTGTAAACCACCTTGAGTACTTTAATCCACCCTAATTACTTTGATCCACCTTGATTACTTTAATCCACCCTAATTACTTTGATCCACCTTGAGTACTTTAAACCACCCTAAGTACTTTGATCTACCCTGAGTACATTAACACTAACCTGAGTACTTTAACCCACTCTGAGTACTTCCTTCTTGCGATTCACTCCTACTCATCATGTACTCAACTCACCCATTTCTCCTTCCTGTACTCCAAGTCTCCTTCCTCATCCCATTTTTTACCTTTTTTGCCATTTTACCAATACTTTTTTCTCCTAACCTTTGCTTACCCAATATGACGTTTTCTATCCTGTTCCTAACCTATTTTGACATTTTCTATCCTGTTCCTAACCTATTTTGACCTTTTATATCCTGTTCCTAACCATTTCTAACCCATTTTTTACCTTTCTATCCTGTTCCTGACCTATTTTGACATTTTCTATCCTGTTCCTAACCTATTTTGACCTTTTCTATGCTGTTCCTGACCCATTTTGACATTTTCTATCCTGTTCCTAACCTATTTTGTCCTTTTATATCCTGTTACTGACCTATTTTGTCCTTTTATACCCTATTACTGACCCATTTTGACCCTTTATATTCTGTTACTAACCTTTTCTATCATGTTCCTAACCAATTTTGACGTTTCTAACCTCTCTTGACCCCTCCCGACAGGTAAGGGATGCCTGGTCGGCCATCAAACGCCTTCATAAACATATCACAAACGCGAAGAGCGGACCAAGGACGGCAGTGGTCCAGGGGGCAGTGGAGGCCGTGACTGTCTCACCCCCTGAGGCAGACACGGCGCAGGAGCCTGCCTTCGTCCTTGAGACAGACACGACGAAGGTACCTGTCTCACCCCCTGAGGCAGACACGACGAAGGAGCCTGTCTTCGCCCTTGAGGAAGACACGACGAAGGAGTCTGTCTCACCCCCTGAGGCAGACACGACGAAGGTACCTGTCTCACCCCCTGAGGCAGACACGACGAAGGTACCTGTCTCACCCCCTGAGGCAGACACGACGAAGGAGTCTGTCTTACCCCCTGAGGCAGACACGACGAAGGAGTCTGTCTTACCCCCTGAGGCAGACACGACGAAGGAGTCTGTCTTACCCCTGAGGAGGCAGACACGACGCACGACGCAGGAGCCTGCCTTCGCCCTTGAGACAGACACGACGAAGGAGTCTGTCTCACCCCCTGAGACAGACACGACGAAGGAGTCTGTCTCACCCCCTGAGGCAGACACGACGAAGGTACCTGTCTCACCCCCTGAGGCAGATACGACGCAGGAGCCTGCCTTCGTCCTTGACACAGACACGACGAAGGAGCCTGTCGCACCCCATGAGGCAGACACGACGAAGGAACCTGTCGCACCCCATGAGGCAGACACGACGAAGGAACCTGTCTTTCCAGTTGAAACAAATATTCCTAAAGAGACAGAAACAACGGTTCTTGTAATCCTACCTGAGACAGACGGAACAGATCAGACAATTGTGAAGACAGACGGAGAGACCACACAGACAGACACACCATCAGAACCTCTTGCTGAAGAAGCTGTCATCAGGATCCACGTCGAGGAGGATGGGGCGGCCCATCCTCAACCCGACCAGGTCCATATTTGTATCCAAACGAAACAGACGGACACAGACTTACCACACTCCCCCGTACAGACAGACGACATAGCCACAAACAAACAGACACAAGACAGTAAATCTATCATAATAATTCAAGTTGATGACCCACCTGTAGAAGGTGTGGTTGATCCTGAAGCTGAGAAGATTCATATTCGTATTCAGACTAAAAAACAAGAGACGTCGGTGGCCAGAGAGGACAACCCCGTAGAGATAAACTTCAGGATTAGGAACCAACAGCCTGTCGAGGGCGTTGGAGGTGACGTGGGCGTGGTGAGGGGAGAAAGAAGAGGCGTGGTCGACAACAGCAGCAGCGTGGAAGATAGTTCAGAGTATCACCACCAGAGTATGGAGGGAAGCGCTGAGGAAAGTGGTGAAAGCAGTGAACATTAATGAGAGGAGGAGAAGGAGAAGAAACACAAGAAGAACAAGAACAAGAAGAACAAGAACAAGAAGAACAAGAACAAGAAGAACAAGAACAAGAAGAACAAGAACAAGAAGAACAAGAACAAGAAGAACAAGAACAAGAAGAACAAGAACAAGAAGAACAAGAACAAGAAGAACAAGAACAAGAAGAACAAGAACAAGAAGAACAAGAACAAGAAGAACAAGAACAAGAAGAACAAGAACAAGAAGAACAAGAACAAGAAGAACAAGAACAAGAAGAACAAGAACAAGAAGAACAAGAACAAGAAGAACAAGAACAAGAAGAACAAGAACAAGAAGAACAAGAACAAGAAGAACAAGAGCAAGAAGAACAAGAACAAGAAGAACAAGTACCGACGATCATTCCACAAACAGAATAATAATAAAGGTGTGACTCATTAGTACAAAGTCAATGGTAAAATAACAAAATGATAACAATAACTTAACTATTTATCTTCTTCAATTAAAAGACAAAGGTACTCAACCATGAAGACTATATACTTGGTTTAAAATATATTATTGAAAACTTAAACCAACATTTTAGTAGTATTTTCAATGTGTGTGTGTGTGTGTGTGTGTGTGTGTGTGTGTGTGTGTGTGTGTTAGACTTAAAAGGTGAAAATTGTTGATTATTGATATTATTTATAATATTTATTTATGTATTTTTTTGTAAACTTATGACTGTTTATAAGCAATCATGTAGACCATAAACAAAATATATATTGAAATGGATAGTTTCATATAAAACCTAACCTAACTTGACCTGACCTAACCTAACCTAACCTAACCTAACCTAACCTAACCAAACCTAACCTAACCAAACCTAACCTAACCTAACCTAACCTAACCTAACCTAACCTAATCTAACCTAACCTAACCAAACCAAACCTGACCTAACCAAACCTAACTCAAGTTGGTTTTTAAGGCTTACAAGTCTGTACTAATTTATATCCATCTATATGCCCAGATTTTTGCCAAACTTGTTCCTTCATTATTAAGAGTTGAACTACACACAGAGCAACACTTATACACAACTTAGGACAAGAAAGTATTAAGCAAAGTTTCCCATACACATCGATGAAGTTATTTCTAATGTAACACAAAGTTTGACCTTATATCGGGGAAGATAACACGGATATAAAAAAGCTTTATTTTCTGACGTACAAATCGAAATATTAAATAAAAAACTGTAGGGCAAAATATATCAAACACGAGGGTAAATTTTCAGATGGTTAATTTATCTGATCCGTTCAAAAAAACCTTCCATGAATTACTGTGTTTTCTTATCTTACACAGGAACAAATTACTTATAACGAGGGTACAACACAGTGCTTCTGAATAAAATGCTCTAATAAATTGATAGGCATTATCTCATAGCTGAAGTAAAAGTTTTGAGCACACACACACACACACACACACACACACACACACACACACACACACACACACACACACACACACACACACACACGACCTTGCTATAGAATCTTGGTGATGGAGAAAGTGAAGTTATTACTGAACGTCTACCCACCTCAAGTTCATTCATATTCTACACCTGTTGCAGTCTGCAGGTGCGTCCACTTGTACCTAACTATACCTGCACGTGGGATGAGATATGTATACCTGCCTTGTTAACACCTGGAGCCCGGTCACTTTAAAGCCCCTGTTTCTTTGTGGTTGCTATGTGTGTGTGTGTGTATGTGTATAGGGTGGTGTAATGCGTCTAGTTGGCAGCATTATGTTAGTAAGTAGTAGGCAGCTACCAAACAGGGAGGTACTACCGCCTGGGAAGATATTGGAAGCATAATGTATTGTCTAATGGTGAACCCTGCTGCCATATGTGACCAAGTCCCAGGTTGATGATCTGACTTTCTGCCTCATTTACACACAATTGCACGGTCTCAATTGTCTCTCTTACTATTGACAACACAACATTTAATAACAGTACTCACTCTTGATCTATTCTATTCCTTCTATTCTTTTATTCTCCTATGATGTCAGTTGACAATAATATTGAACGGGGCCTCCTCGGATGGGTCCCACTGGTCGGGAAGGTTGTGGACCCCAGGGCCGATCTGATCATCATCAAGCTACTGGGGCCTCAACTGACGCCACCGCGGTTGCTGGAGGATCGGCTTTTTTCACACTTCATTTTTCCAACATTCGCGGCCTGAGATCCAATTTTTCTTCTGTGGAGCACCACCTATCAACCTCTTCCCCCGACCTCTTACTGCTATCTGAACTTCAACTGACCAAAGCAGCTTCACCCAAACCTTTTCAAGTCTCCAACTACAACCTTTATACCTCCTTCCGTTCTAAGGGAGGTGTATGAGCCTACTGCAACACACGTACACCTATAGCTCGACTCACGGATCTTGAATCTTCCCTTTATGATGTCATCTGGCTCAAAATATCTCTACCAACTATGACTATTTTTCTTTGTTTCCTATACTGTTCTCCCAACTCTACCAACTATTTGGAACTCTTTGACTATCTTACTTCTTGCCATGAGTCGTTGCTATCCACACACCCTAACACCGAGATCCTCTACCTAGGGGATTTCAATGTACATCACAGAGAGTGGCTTGGCTCTGCAAGGGAGGACCCAGGTGGAGCTGAGGAACACTCTTTTTCCTTACTTAATGATCTGAAACAAATATCAAACACCCTAGGCGCGTCCTGAGCGACACGATCAACTTACTATGATTCTTGATCTTTGTTTTACCTCTTACCCCTCACACTCTTCATACTCAATTTCTGCCCCCTTAGGGTCTTCTGATCACAAGCTTATTTCTATTAAATCAAACTGGGCACGACCACCTCCCCCACCCCCCTCTAAACGCCAACTATGGCACTATCGTAGGGCAAACTGGCAATTCTTGCGAGAATTCTTCACCGACTTTCCTTGGGATGAATGTTGCTTTTTCACTCGGGACGCCTCGGTATGTGCTGACATCATTGCTGGGGTTATACAGGGTGGTATGAATGTATTTATCCCATCTTCTACCAAAACTTTCACTTTACAATCATGGTTTGATCGCTCCTGTTCTCTTGCATGTAGGGAGAGAGATAGGGCATATCAAGCTATAAAACTATCTCCTCCTATTACCCACTCCTCTTTCATTCCTTCTAGGAATCGTTGTAAGGCCAAGTGGAATTTCATAAATAGAAAGACCGCTAACCTGACTAACTTTTCTTCCAATAAATCCTTCTGGTCATTAACCAAAAACATCTGTACTAACCTCTGCACTCCCTCTTTTCCTTCTCTCTCCCGACCTGATAACTCTATAGCCAACTCTCCCCCTGATAAAGCCAATCTCTTTGGCACCTTATTCTCCTCTAACTCCACCGTAGACGATTCCCACTCTGCCCCTCCTACCCCTGCACCTCCTACTGAACCCAGGCACTTTCCTATAATCTCCACTCGCAGGGTTGCCGGTGTGTTATCCAGGTTGGATGTGAGTAAGGCGCATGGACCGGACGGACTACCCCCTCGTGTTCTGAGGGAGTGTGCTGAAGTTCTGGCCCCTGTGCTTGTTCGCCTCTTTCGTCTTTGCCTCAAAACCCAAACTTTTCCTTCTTCTTGGAAGCATGCCTTGGCTCAGCCCATCCCGAAGAAGGGTGACCATTCCAATCTCTCTAACTATCGCCCCATTGCCCAAACTTCATCCCTCTCTAAGATTTTTGAAACTCTCTTGAACTCTTATTTTCTCCGTCACCTTAAACGCTATTTTCTTTTGTCGGATCACCAGTATGGCTTTAGCCAGGCGAGATCTACTGGTGATCTGCTCTCCTATTGCACCCATCTTTGGTCATCCTCTCTTAGGGATTATGGGGAAACTTTCGTCGTGGCCCTCGACATTCCCAAAGCATTTGACAGGGAATGGCACAAGTCTTGGCTTTCTAAACTTCCCACTTATCGTTTCTCTCCTCCACTTTGTTCTCTAATTTCTAGCTTTCTTGAGAACCGGTCCATGGCAGTTGCTGTCAAGGGATCGATCTCTCGCTCTTTCTCTACCAATAGTGGTGTCCCATAGGTTTCTATTCCTTCATCTACTCTCTTCCTTCATTTATCAATGATTTACTTCACACTTCGACTAATTCTATCCACTCTTACCCTGATTATTCTACTCGTCACTCTTCTTCTTATTTTCCCCTTTCCCCCTAATTCTCAAACTAGATCTGTTTCCACAGCTGATATCATTACATCTATCAACGCGGATCTGTGCAGCATGGGGAGGTAGAAACTTGGTTAAATTCAATCGTAATAAAACTCAGTATTTACCAATTACACTTTCCAAATTAAATGATCTCCCATTAATTACATTTCAGGACGCTATCATTCTGTCAAATTCTAAAATAGACATGCTAGGCCTCACCATTTCCTCTAACATGTCACGGAAGCCACACATGCTCAACATTGCTAAAGCTGCCTCTCAAAAGCTGGGAATGCTGTACAGATGCAGCAGGTACTTCACTCCTGATCAGTTGCTTCAAGTAAAAAGGGATTCATTCGTCCTAACTTGGAGTACTGC
Organism: Homarus americanus; assembly: GCF_018991925.1. Classification (NCBI taxonomy): domain Eukaryota; kingdom Metazoa; phylum Arthropoda; class Malacostraca; order Decapoda; family Nephropidae; genus Homarus; species Homarus americanus. The sequence continues at coordinate 2,731,510 of NW_024754704.1, forward strand.
TCTCATATCTGGGGTGGCTCTTCTTCTGTCCAACAGTTAGACAGGGTGCAATCAAAGGCATTTCGCTTTATTAACTCTCCTCCTTTAGTTGATAATTTTCTTTCCCTTTCTCTTCGCCGCAATGTTGCTTCACTCTCTCTCTTTTACAGGTACTTTAACGGGCAATGTTCGGTGGATTTAGCATCCTGTGTACCGAGGGCTAGGTCGTGGGCTCGTAACACACGTCTTGCCCACGGTGACCACCGTTTCTCTGTGAATGTTGGTCACACTAGAATAACCCGTTATAATACACCCTTCTTTCCTCACACAGCCAAACTGTGTTTCCATACTCATACAATCTGAGCCCAATTCAAAAAGTTGGTTTTCCGGCATCTTCGTGGTGTAGAGTAACATTATCTTTTTCTTTTCTATTTTTATTTTTTTTACTCTTATCCTCCCCCCCCCTCAGGCCACGTTGCGGTTCGATGACCCGTGCCCAGGTGGGCTAATTCCCGTAAAAAAAAAAGCACCGCTTGCTTCCTCTCGCTTTCAGCTACCGACGCTGGCTAACCCTCGTGGCGAACAGGGAAGCAACTTGCATAAGTCTTCCCCTGCCAGTACACAGCCTCCTCACCATCAAGACTCCTGCTGTGCCTCCTCGTGGCAACACAATGTAACTGGGTGCCCCGTGGGCCCAGGCTAGATCAGCAGGGGATCTCGGAGTAGCAGTGGGCCCCAAAGGGAGGCGCATAGGCCCACTGGCATGTGGACACATCCTGGCACCTACCAACCACCCCCCGCTGCCCCACCCCGAACGAAAAATCTGCTGTGGAGCCCAGCATCAGGCAGACATACTTACAGAGCTCCAACAAGACCCCAACGGTGGTGTAGGCGGAAGAGGTGACCACCATGGGAGCCCAACGACTACACCGGCGGACGAAGGCAATGCATGATAGACAGGTTTCTAAGGCGAAACCCAATAAACTGGGCTATCGGCAGTCCATTTCAACTCTGTAATTAGGAATGTGGTGTGTGTGTGTGTGTGTGTGTGTTAACGTAAAACTTCGTAATCACCAACATCCTCTACAGTCTACACTAACCAAGAGGGGACTCCCCCGAGCTTCCCTGAACCCCCCTCGGGAAAAGTCCCTCCTGACGGTGCATCCTGCCTTGTCCACTATCAAAGGAAATGGTGCAGCAGCCACAACGATACTGTCCTTACGTCATACAACCTCTGACTGCGTTTATTTCACTTTGTAAATGCTCATAGGACAAACTAACCTCTGTTATATTAAGTGTTTCAACGACATCACAAAATTAAGACCAAGATGACCTAACCTAACCTAACCTAACCTAACCTAACCTAACCCGACCCTTGATGATTTTTCGGGTAGAGGGCCATAGTCGCCGACCCTCCGACAAGATGATGTGACCTTTAATGAGTGATTAACAAACATGGCAAATTTCACCCTTGACCTTATTTTCCATCAGATTATCTTCATTTATTTTGTCTTGTAAGTTCATTTGTCTTGACCTGAGATAAAAAGAAAATAAGGTCAGGTCAGGTCAAGATAGCGAATTTCCAACCTTTCATATTACACGAGTTTTTGGGCAATAATATATTTAAAAAATAAAAATAAATAAATAAATACTATTCGTTCCGGAAGACGAGAGAAAGTAGACCATGAATGTTATTTCCCAAGGAGCCAAAACAAGTGAGTGACTATTTTAATATTACACGGCAAAATTATATCCTTTAGGGACTTGGATATATAATTTTTCAAGTTATAATATCTGTCTAATACCTGTCTAATGTCTGTCTAATGTCTATCAAGTGTCGTTTGGAAGACTTTGTGTTAAGTTCTCTTAGTTACACAATATTATGTCAATAGAAAGTCAGAAAAATTCCACAAAAATTCCTTAAAGAATATGAACAACTCAACAAACACCGGGCTGTCTATACGCCTCTACAGATAACCCGGAACTAAACCTGGAACTTCTCACACCTTGGTACTTTACTCTCCCTCCCTGGTAGACCTAAACCATGGTATAAATATTCACAAGGTCAAAAATCCTCCAAAAGGAACCTCATAACTCCGGTCAATGAAACGAATTCGTCAAAACTTTTATAAGAACCTAACCTAACCTAACCAAACCAAACTAAACACATTCTTATGAGTATTAAACCATTATCACTACACATCATCATCATCATAACACCCCAGTATCTGTGAATTTATAAATATACAGAAAAAAAATATATATATAGAGGGCGCGTGTGTGTGTGTTTTTTATGACGTAGTGAGAACATCCTGTCATGTTGTGTATAGATGGGTAGTGTCGGGGAGTCTCGCTGGCAGTCACTTGTTGTTAGGCGTCTGGTCTCATCGTTACCTCTCTACCCGTCCCACCCACTCCTGCTAACCCCCACGCCACGGTGAGTCACGGTACACTATGGTGAGTCGCGGTACACTATGGTGAGTCGCGGTACACTATGGTGAGTCGCGGTACACTATGGTGAGTCACGGTACACTATGGTGAGTCGCGGTACACTATGGTGAGTCGCGGTACACTATGGTGAGTCACGGTACACTATGGTGAGTCGCGGTACATCAAGGTGAGTCACGGTACACTATGGTGAGTCGCGGTACACTATGGTGAGTCACGGTACACTATGGTGAGTCGCGGTACACTATGGTGAGTCGCGGTACACTATGGTGAGTCACGGTACACTATGGTGAGTCGCGGTACATCAAGGTGAGTCACGGTACGAAAACAGATTGGTGGAATTCTTGGGCAGCGACTGGCCTGTGGGGTGGCCGTGGGAGGTACAAGTAACATCAGTAAATAAAAAAAAGTCAATTAATTACTCATAAGTATTTTTAATCTTAGTATCGTAAGTCAACGCCATAATACGTATATATTTTGTTCAGTTATTATTGTTGTTTTATTATTTACCTATTGTGTGTATGTCTTCTGTAAGTGTTTATTCTACATTACAAAACAAACTTTTCTCAGAGTCGGCTATACATTAATTGTATTATGACTTTGATAATAGAGTGATGGTGAAAATGGCACTGTACCACCACAACCACCCACCACCACCACCCCAGACCTAGTGACCTGCCCCACCCTCCCCTCCCCTGACGCCGAGGTCCTGATATTATGTTGACCTGTAATGACCTGCACTAATACGGTTGACATTAAGTTATTGTCTCTCTCTTGCAGCTGATGGCATGTCGCGTGGGTCAGTATGTGAGAGGCGTGGTGGTTGCTTTCTCTCTTCTCATCGTCCTCACCTGTATCGGGAGCGTGGAGTCTTATTCCTCAACGCTCACCAAGACTCAACCACCCACCTTCAACGCCTCGACACCCTTGCCTACTCAGCTGTCAACAGAGAGAGAAGGATGTTGGCAACAGATTAAACAGATTTACACCAATGAGAAACTACAAACTCCATATCATCCTTATACACTAGATGAGTGTTCGCGGTGCTGTGCTGTGGTCCAACTCACGGCAGAACAAGTCGGCTGGATCAGACTGACGACGACGTGTGGTGGCGAAGCTGTCATGTGTCTGATGGAGATTCCGGAAATCAGAAAGCGACTCACGCAAGACGTCTTCTGGTTAACATCTAGTGGAGAAGATGTGCTACTGTACATGGGGACGCCCTCTGATATAGTGCTCACCTGGGACTACCTCACAGCTGAACAGAAAATGCTTCAGGTCGTCTTTCAGGTGGTTAGTGTGGTGGTGTTAGTGACGACCCTCATCGGTAACGTCCTGGTGTTGGCAACAATGATCACTTGTTCTGACAGAGATGACCCCTGGTGGATCGTCCGCACGTCACTCGCCATCTCTGATCTCCTGAGAGGAATGTTCGTCATGACCCTGGCCCGCCACAACTCCCTGAGTCTCATGACTGGTGACCTCACCTTCTCTGAGCTACAGTACTCAGATAAGGTCCTCGGGTTTCCTGGCAACGTGTACGAACCGCTGTTTGTAAGAAGAGATTATTCCAATTTCTGTGGTATTATTTTTGCGGTCACCGAGATCATGTCTTTCCAGTGCCTTGGATGGCTCACTTTTGAGAGACTTTTGATGTGTAAGTACCCAAGAGAGAAGAGGTTCCTCACCCCCTCAAGGGTCACATGTGTCGTGCTCTTCATGTGGATTACTGCAGTAGTCTTCCCAGTTACGGTCTTTCTGGGCCAAGAGTCTCCGAGGCACAGCTTCTTTGACTCTGTTACCATGTTAACCTTAATCCTCCCTAGTGATGACCAGACCGGACTCAGCCTCGTGATGTTCTGGATCATGAATGTTTATATCATGGGACTGTTTTGCTTCACGGTCATAGCCTCTGTCCAAGCTTTGATCATCTTCTACGCAAAGTCACAAAAGGAGTTGGCTGAGGTGACGAGGAGTGCTCCGACGTCCCGAGCCAAACAGCGAGAGATGGATGACCGTCGCATCAAGAGCACCATGGCACTGATCCTGGTGATGTATCTCATATCCGTCGTACCAAGATTCTTCCTGATCATCCCTGGCCTCAAGACTCACGTCCGCTTCCTCTACTACATATTCTGGTGGCTCTTCGTGGGCAGCTCCTCCTGGAACTGGTACATCTACAACATGAGGAGCACCTTCTTCATTCACCACTTCATCACTCTCGTGTTGAGGTTTCCCTGGGTGCCGGCGGCCGTAGAGGTGAGGCTTCAGGCAATGTTGGAACCCACCTCCTCCCTACAGTGGGGTCCGTTCTGGTACGAGCTGGACGCAGTCATCCAGAAAGACGAACGAGGTCACAGCTTCTAAATTTCAGAGCGAATCACAGAGCTTTTCCCACAAGGATGCTGCAAACATTAGCTGTCCTCACATTCTAATAATTTGTATATATACATTTGGTTCACGTGTGATATTCATATATTTCTAAGTCTCTTATAGGGTGTGTGTGTGTACATACGTGTGTGTTATATGAATTCTAAATGAATCCACCAAAAAGCAAAATAAGGTCAGTAATGTGTAAATATCATTGAAATAAAGATCATACAAATTATTCATAAAAGTTTTATTTATACAAGAGATAAAAACTGTTCTACTGAAAAGGAACAATTGAGTTAGCTAATGAACGATATTTTGGTGAACAATTTGTGATCAAAATAAAGAGATGAGACCAAATTTCCGTCGGTATGTTTACTTGTAATAAACAGGTAATTAGTTTGTTAAGATAGTAAAGGTAAACATATCTTCCTGTATGACGCCACCCATTGACTGTGTGGGCGTGAAGCAGTGACTGTGTGGGCGTGAAGCAGTGACTGTGGGCGTGAAGCAGTGACTGTGTGGGCGTGAAGCAGTGACTGTGTGGGCGTGAAGCAATGACTGTGTGGGCGTGAAGCAGTGACTGTGTGGGCGTGAAGCATTGACTGTGTGGGCGAAGCTAGGGCGTGCAGTGACTGTGGGCGTGTGAGCGTGTGACTGTGTGGGCGACTGTGTGACTGTGGGCGTGAAGCAGTGACTGCGAATCAGTACTGGCGTGAAGCAGTGATCAGGGCGTGAAGAGTGACTGTGTGTGGGCGTGAAGCAGTGACTGTGTGGGCGTGGAAGTGACTGTGTGGGCGTGAAGCATTGACTGTGTGGGCGTGAAGCAGTGACTGTGTGGGCGTGAAGCATTGACTGTGTGGGCGTGAAGCAGTGACTGTGTGGGCGTAATAAGTCTATTTCACTGATATAGTCCTTCAAGGGTTAAAGATCATAATAAAATAAAACTCCAGTGTAAATTGAGTTATGAAGTAATGGGTAAATATTTCCACTCCCAAAATAACAATCTAAAATTCAAGTTCCAATTTCCTATAGCAAAGTCTCCCAGTAAACATGAATGACCACAAAATATCATAGGTCGGTGATCATGTCCGTGGTACTTTTTAAACATAGTGCGTCGTATACCATAATTTATACGTTCATTAATGGCAGTATTTATTCACACAGGCACCACCCACGTTATACTTTTACTTTTACTTTGACCTCAAACAATGCATCCTTGCCTCAAATAGAACAAGGTGAGACGTGTTAGTTTATGCAACACATAATTTGGTCTATAGCAGAGAATACTGAATCAGATCCCAGCCAATACGATATCATTGTTTTACATCATGTCTCGTTAACTCGGAAAGGCTCTGTTGTTATCCGAGACGAGAGACAGAGGTTGTTAGTTGTAGTTTGTGAAATTTTAAGATGTTAAGAGTTTCTGAAATGACTTTGATTGGATAATCCTTAGTTATTGTGATCTACTGTGTTTTCTTATTACACACACACACACACACACACACACACACACACACACACACACACACACACACACCACTTCATGCAATAAAAGTCGATGGAAATGATGCAAAGAAAAAAGAGGAAAGGAATAAAATAACAAGTAAAACGAAACGAGAGAGAGAGAGAGAGAGAGAGAGAGAGAGAGAGAGAGAGAGGTAATATCATCCACTTTGTATTCGCGAAAGAGGTGTCATCGCGACCCAGATTAATAACAACTGTATCGACGCTGATGTGGTGTTGATGTGGTGCTGTGGGTGTTGATGTGGTGTTGTGGGTGTTGATGTGGTGCTGTGGGTGTTGATGTGGTGGTGGAACAATACAGCAGCTGTGAAGAGGACGCAAACGTGTAGTAAGGGGACGGACGGAGGTACAGACAAACAGTTACATGAAAATACAAATAGATTCTGTAATAAGAGATGACAAGACTATTATACTACCTATTATTATTATTATTATTATTATTATTATTATTATTATTATTATTATTATTATTATTATTATTATTATTATTATTATTATTATTATTATTATTATTATTATTATTTTATTATTTTATTATTATTATTATTATTATTATTATTATTATTATTATTATTATTATTATTATTATTATTATTATTATTATTATTATTATTATTATTATTATTATTTTTATAATAGTTACATTGGCATATGGAAGCTTCTAAATCATAATTAAAGTATCTGTGTATCTAATAAAACACACACACACACTCACACACACACACACACACACACACACACACACACACACAGAAAGTAACCAGAATTAGCGTCTGTTTTACAACCTACATATTAAGATCATAACAATCACTCAACCATCTGTGTGTGTTATGTAGTATACGTGAGGGACGGGTAAGTACAACGCCTAGGTAATACTAATTTCAGAAGGAAGGAGTGACAGTACAGACCCTCACTGGGATATAAGAGAGGGGGTAAGCCAGGGTCCTCGTCACTCGCTTGCAGTACCCAACACAGCCATGAGAGCAGTGAGTATCTGTCTGTCTCTTTGTTCTTCCTCCTTAACTGACTTACTGATGGAATTATACCTGCCCGGTGTTAGAGTTTCTTTTGTTTTTGTGGAGGTGAAAGGCTGAATATAGTTACGGTTAGTCCTAGTAATTTCATCTAACTTAACATAGCGTCTAAGCGTCTTTTCGGATCACCTGAAGATAAGACACCCCCTTTGATTTTTACCTGTTAATGAGGTACCTGAACGCTGCCTACTTTACTTATAGACACTAATGTTTTAAGCTGTTAAGGTGTAAAGGAAAGGTGTGTGTGTGTGTGTGTGTGTGTGTGTGTGTGTGTGTGTGTGTGTGTGTGTGTGTTTAGAAGAATTGGTAGGTCGGAGCGTTTTATGTTAGGTTAGGTTAGGTTAGGATTGGGATTCATTTTTTTTGTGGTTTTCAGCTGGTGTTGTTGTGTGTGGTGGTGGCGACGGTATGTCTCTCCCCGCCGTACTTCCCACAGAAATCTAGACAGATATACGGTACACCACCCCCACCACCCCCACCACCTCCACCACCACCTACTTACGCTCCTCCACCATCACCACCACCACCCACACTTACCCACCACCACCACCCACCCCCTCCACCACCACCCACTTACGGCCCTCCACCACCACCACCTCACCACCACCACCCCCACCACCACCCACTTATTACCCTCCACCACACCTCCACCACCACCACCACCACCACCACCACCACCACCCACTTACGGACCACCACCACCACCCACTTACTTACGGACCACCACCACCACCACCACCACCACCACCACCACCACCCACTTATGGCCTCCACACCACCACCACCACCACCCACTTACGGCCCTCCACCACCACCACCACCACCACCACCACCACCACATGCCTACGGTGAAAAGGAAGTGATCGAGATTGTGGTTGACGAGAAGGAGGGACCTGACGGGTACGGCAACTACAAATTCAATTTTGAGGGCGCAAACGGCATCACCCGGAAGGAGGAAGGCGCCCCCTCAGGAGACACTGGCGCCGTGGGAACCAAGGGAGAATGGGCGTAAGTATATGTGTTGTGGAGTCCTTCTGGGGATGACACTTACAGGTCACTCACTCACTCTCTGTCTGTCTGTCTGTCTCCTTGTGTTTTGACTCATTACATTAAACACACAGGGACCATAGATTAAGAAAGCTTTTGTTTATATTCTGTACAAACTGCGGACACCAGTGTAAAGTAGAGGTACAGGTATTCCGAAGCGGTGACCATAACAGACAGGTGTTGCCTCTACCTACACCTGGCGAGTGTCTTTGGTTGTCGAAGAATGAAATATAATTATCCACTGATGTTGTGGTGTTAAACCCTGTGTTCACGTAACGTCTGCAGCCTCATGTGTCAAAACCACTACTCCAGCTGCCTCCCCCTACAGATTCACCTTCCCTGACGGCACCCCAGGAGTCTTCAACTTCGTGGCCGACGCTGCAGGTTACCAGGTACAGTCTGACCTGCTGCCCACGCCCCATCCTCTCCCCGCCCATGCCATCGCCCAGATCGAATTCGCTCGTCAGGAGGACGCCGCCGCCGCTGCATCCCAACAATATGCTCCTCCACAGCCACCACCCACCTACGGCGGGCGATAGACGTCCTGACTGACACTACAGTAGATGTTTGGTACCTCGGCTGTGGAGTACCTCTGCTGTGGAGTACCTCGGCTGTGTGGTACCTCGGCTGTGTGGTACCTCATCTGTGTGGTAGCCTTAGACTTACATCTACCTGGAGTTAGCTCCCCGTGTTTCTTTTGTTTAGCTACATGGAATTTTACTTATCGCTATTCCTAGCTGTCAGAGACCCCGCTTAGCTACCTCAAGGATTCCTACTATCCCTTCAACGTAGATGCCTGTGGAGCTCATACTCGTACACAGGACTTTGCAGGGCCCCTTGATGTTCGCAGAGATCCTGGTGCTCAAAAAGTCCAATCTATCCTAGTCCTCCGACGTCCTACGAGTATCTGTCTTGTAAACTCAGGTGATGTAAGCTTGTTAGGTCTTTATAAGCTGCCTGATTCTTGGACTGTATCTGCCTCATGCTTTAGATTTTTCTGCTACCAGCTCTAAGGCTCTGGCAAACGAAGACCCTCTTTAACTGGGACTCCTACGTCTACTACGGGATCACTGCTTGCTGATAAGGATATTTATCTTATTTATATGTATATTTGCTTATATGTATTGTACGATCATTCCATTATCTAATATAAAATTGCATTGATTAAAAATATCAGTTTATTTACTTCTGCACTCAAGCCATAAGTCACATTGATTCCTCTAATGTTGTTTGATATCACAAGACTCACGACAAAACCCGGAAGTACTGATCAACTTCTCCATAATTATATAAAGAATAAAACGATCTATTTTCTTGCTATGACCAATACACCACAGTCGTCTGGTCTTTGGATCCAGATTCTCAAAATCCATATGTGACACCCCCCCCCCTACCCAAATGGTATTGAATCTTAAAGGATACTAAGCACTGATTTCCCTGGCATCAATGTGTCATTATGTTTGGCATCTAAACCTATAAAATTAACAGATTAAGTAAGCACATCTAAGAGTGTTATTTCTTGGTTACATCTATTCCAAGCTCACGCCTACAGTAACGCCACATCATCTTAGGACGTACTGTAAGGCGATGCTGTCAGATTTTATTTTTTATTTTTTCAACGTTACAACAACGTTTTGAGAAGGTAGCTGCATGTTATCCTGATTTCTGATAGGGTGAGGGAGGTGTGTGTGTGTGTGAAAGAGTGAATTAAATCCTTTCTAGAAACATATGAGCCTCGCTATTAAGAGAAGGCTTATTGGTGGGTCTAGCGGTGTTCCTCAGGGTAGTGTGTGGGATCCCTTACTGTTCTGTTTATAAGATTATTAGTAACTTGTTGAAGGAGAGGTTCAGTAAGGAGACCAAACAAAGCGAGAACAAGAGACCAAACAAAGCGAGAACAAGAGACCAAACAAAGCGAGAACAAGAGACCAAACAAAGCGAGAACAAGAGACCAAACAAAACGAAAACAAGAGACCAAACAAAGCGAGAACAAGAGACCAAACAAAGCGAGAACAAGAGACCAAACAAAGCGAGAACAAGAGACCAAACAAAACGAAAACAAGAGACCAAACAAAGCGAGAACAAGAGACCCCAAACAAAAACAAGAAAAACAAGAGGACCAAACAAAGAGAACAAAACAAAAGGAAAAACAAGACCAAATAAAGCCATTTAACTTAAAGCGTCTTATGATAGCTCGAGCGAAATAACTCCCCAAATTCACTCTAAGAAAAACACTTGATGTAATGAACTGCAAACTATTAATTAATTTAAAAAAGGTGTTGTTTCAAAGGCACCCTGGCAATTGGCACCCCTGAACCCCAATTGGCACCCTGAACCCACTCCGTCAACACTGCCTGCACCTGTCAACTGGCACCCTGAACCCTATACCTTGGCATCTGTGGCAAACACTCCTGTGTATACCTGGCACCTGTCACACTGGCACCCTGAACCCCAGTCACACTGGCACCTCTAACCTTACCTTGGCATCTGTCACACTGGCACCCTGAACTATACACCTGTTGGCACCATATACCTGGCACCTGGTCAAAACTCCTATACCTTGCACCCTGAACCATATACCTTCTGTCACACTGGCACCCTGAACCCTATACCTGGCATCTGTCACACTGGCACCCTGAACCCCATACCTGGCACCTGTCACACTGGCACCCTGAACCCATACCTTGGCACACACTGGCACCCTGAACCTATACCTTGGCACCTGCCACACTGGCACCCCTGAACCCTATACCTGGCACCTGTCACACTGGCACCCTGGGCACACCTGGCACACCTGAACTATACCTTGGCATCTGTCACACTGGCACCCTGAACCCTATAATACCTGGCATACCTTGCACACTCACACTGGCACCCTGAACCCCTATACCTGGCACCTATCACACTGGCACCCTGAACCCTATACCTGGCAGCACACTGGCACCTGAACCTATACCTTGGCATCTGTCACACTGGCACCCTGAACCCTATACCTTGGGTCACACTGGCACCCTGAACCCTATACCTTGGCACTGTCAACCCTGGCACCCAATATACCTTGGCACCTGTCACACTGGCACCCTGAACCCTATACCTGGCATCTGTCACACTGCACCCTGAACCCCTATACCTTGGCACCTGTCACACTGGCATTCCTGAACCCTATACCTTGGCACCTGTCACACTGGCACCCTGAACCCTATACCTTGGCACCTGTCACACTGGCACCCTGAACCATATACCTTGGCATCTGTCACACTGGCACCCTGAACCCTATACCTTGGCATCTGTCACACTGGCACCCTGAACCATATACCTTGGCATCTGTCACACTGGCACCCTGAACCTTATACCTTGGCACCTGTCACACTGGCACCCTGACACCTTATACCTCGGCACCTGGCACCCTCCCTAGGTAGAAAGAATCACCAGGGATCACCAGTTTATATCAGTAACAACGGCTGACACTGAGAGAGAGAAGAGGAGGAGACCAGTGGTGATTGATATGACTTCCCAACACCACAACTAACACTGAAGTTTTATGATACAAGTAAACTTCACAGAGTATAAAACTTCCACGTGTGTGTAACTGATGCGAGTCATAACATAGATAAAGTAAAAGGAAATTTTTTTATTATTTTATTCAATCCTTAAAAGTTGTGGAAGAAGATGGTTGACCCTTATACTTCACCCGGATACCATCTTCTTGAGTCCCCCCAAAAGAACAAAAAGAGAGAAAACGGAATAACTTAACAGTGGAGTTCCCAAGGGTATTGCTTTAGTTCCCCAGTTATTTCTACCCTTAAATAATAGTTAGCTATACGCCATCTTACCAGTGAAAATAACAAAATAGCCACACGGACAGTCTCAAGTAACCGATCCGTTTACCAAATAATAAACTTTAGACCAACGAAGAAGAGCGTCGGATAATGTGTTTCGAAGTACCTCTAGTGTTATTATAATTCCAGTAGCTCTCGTGACCTCTGGGTGACCTTGGCAGCACCCATAACCTTCGTGAAGCATGAAGTAAGAGAAATTAAATTCACAAGTGGAATATTAAGATCACACGTGGAAGAGATATTAAGATCACATGTGGAAGAAAGATTAAGATCACACGTGGAAGAGAGATATGAAGATCACACGTGGAAGAGATATTAAGATCACACGTGGAAGAGATATTAAGATCACACGTGGAAGAAAGATTAAGATCACACGTGGAAGAGAGATATGAAGATCACACGTGGAAGAGATATTAAGATCACACGTGGAAGAAAGATTAAGATCACACGTGGAAGAGAGATATGAAGATCACACGTGGAAGAGATATTAAGATCACACGTGGAAGAGATATTAAGATCACACGTGGAAGAAAGATTAAGATCACACGTGGAAGAGAGATTAAGATCACACGTGGAAGAAAGATTAAGATCACACGTGGAAGAGAGATATGAAGATCACACGTGGAAGAGATATTAAGATCACACGTGGAAGAAAGATTAAGATCACACGTGAAGAGAGATAGAAGATCACACGTGGAAGAGATATTAAGATCACACGTGGAAGAGATATTAAGATCACACGTGGAAGAAAGATTAAGATCACACGTGGAAGAAAGATTAAGATCACACGTGGAAGAGAGATGAAGATCACACGTGGAAGAGATATTAAGATCACACGTGGAAGAGATATTAAGATCACACGTGGAAGAAAGATTAAGATCACACGTGGAAGAGAGATTAAGATCAAACGTTGAAGATAAACAGTGAATGAGTTACCAGTGTGTAAAAACTAGGTTAGGTTGGGTTAGGTTAGGTTAGGTTAGGTTAGGTTAGGTTAGGTTGGGTTAGGTTAGGTTAGGTTAGGTTAGGTTGGGTTAGGTTGGGACTATAGTATAATACATTGGTGAAAGTGATTTGGTGACGTAATTAAGGAGAACATGAAAGCAGAGACTAGGATAATGATAAGCAGGTGGCGTTATGGAGGGCGGGTATCCTTTCACCTTGTCGCCTTACTGGTGTCATGGATAAATGTATGAGCGTATGATAGGTGTTTGACATGACGATAGAAATATGAGAATACCCTCGTTCGTTCGTTCGTGTGTGTGTGTGTGTACGTGTGTTTGTACGTGTGTGCGTATGTTTATATGCATGTACAATATATATGTGTGACTGTATATGCATGTGTGTATATATACGTGTGACTGCAAATACGTGTATACATATATGTGCGTGTGTGTGTGTGCATGTGTGTGTGTAAATGTTTGTCTGTCCATGAAGAGCGAGGAATAAGATGTAACCTGAATACAGAAAACAGTGGACCAGGGTGGAAGCCAAAGCAAGCAGGGGAAAGCTTGGGAGCCGAGTTTGTGGGTTGTTCAGCACTTCAATCAGTCTAGTCTTTCTCTCTTGCTGTCGTTTGGCTGTCTGTCTATCTGTCTGTGTGTCTGTCTGTCTGTGTGTCTGTCTTACGTTAACTGAACACAAACACGTCACTACAGGTCACACCATCACGTAAACAGGTCCAAGGTTTAATAGCATCCCATGATAACGTCAGAGGTTGTTCCATCATTTATATAAGACACAACACGGTGCTGGATGAGTCATTTGCCGGTATGAGAGAGGTGAGGTCACACGACGACACGTATAATAGCTAAGTCCATTATTTCTTTATTTCTGTGTTTATATTCTTAGTGGTGACCTGCTGTGTTTGGTTTATATCCTTAGTGGTGACCTGCTGTGTTTGGTTTATATCCTTAGTGGTGACCTGCTGTGTTTGGTTTATATCCTGAGTGGTGACTTGCTGTGTTTGGTTTATATCCTTAGTGGTGACCTGCTGTGTTTGGTTTATATCCTGAGTGGTGACCTGCTGTGTTTGGTTTATATCCTTAGTGGTGACCTGCTGTGTTTGGTTTATATCCTTAGTGGTGACCTGCTGTGTTTGGTTTATATCCTTAGTGGTGACCTGTTGTGTTTGGTTTATATTCTTAGTGGTGACCTGCTGCTTGGTTTATATCCTTAGTGGTGACCTGCTGTGTTTGGTTTATATCCTTAGTGGTGACTTGCTGTGTTTGGTTTATATTCTTAGTGGTGACCTGCTGTGTTTGGTTTATATCCTTAGTGGTGACCTGCTGTGTTTGGTTTATATCCTTAGTGGTGACCTGCTGTGTTTGGTTTATATCCTTAGTGGTGACCTGCTGTGTTTGGTTTATATCCTTAGTGGTGACTTGCTGTGTTTGGTTTATATCCTTAGTGGTGACCTGCTGTGTTTGGTTTATATTCTTAGTGGTGACTTGCTGTGTTTGGTTTATATCCTTAGTGGTGACCTGCTGTGTTTGGTTTATATCCTTAGTGGTGACTTTATATCCTTAGTGGTGACCTGCTGTGTTTGGTTTATATCCTTAGTGGTGACCTGCTGTGTTTGGTTTATATCCTGAGTGGTGACCTGCTGTGTTTGGTTTATATCCTTAGTGGTGACTTGCTGTGTTTGGTTTATATCCTTAGTGGTGACCTGCTGTGTTTGGTTTATATCCTTAGTGGTGACTTGCTGTGTTTGGTTTATATCCTTAGTGGTGACCTGCTGTGTTTGGTTTTATATCCTTAGTGGTGACCTGCTGTGTTTGGTTTATATCCTTAGTGGTGACTTGCTGTGTTTGGTTTATATCCTTAGTGGTGGCTTGCTGTGTTTGGTTTATATCCTTAGTGGTGACCTGCTGTGTTTGGTTTATATCCTTAGTGGTGACTTGCTGTGTTTGGTTTATATCCTTAGTGGTGACCTGCTGTGTTTGGTTTATATCCTTAGTGGTGACCTGCTGTGTTTGGTTTATATCCTTAGTGGTGACCTGCTGTGTTTGGTTTATATCCATAGTGATGACCTGCTGTGTTTGGTTTATATTCTTAGTGATGACCTGCTGTGTTTGGTTTATTATTGTTTATTTAGCATTTGTTTAACCCTGATTGAAGTGATAGTGATATGTGGTTTATATTTGAAGTGGGAAATAAGTTTAAATTAGTGCTGTGGAATTTTGTCATGGGTGTGGATGGTTAAGTAGTGATGATACCTGAAGTGAATGGATGATTGATGATGATGATTGATGGTGATTGATGGTGGAGTAATATGATCATGGGGTGGATGAGGGAAGGTTGAAGGTAGAGGAGGAAGTCAATGAGAAGAGAATGGAAGGAGTGAGAGGAAAAAGGACAGGTATGGTGAGGGTGATGGTGGGGTGCAGTGTGTGGGTGGGTGAGAGGGAGGGGTGTTTATAGAGAGAGAGATTACAAGGAGTTGATGGTGACTCTGCCGCCACTCACAGACGTTGATTATGTGAATGGTGTTACTAATGGTGTTACAACGGTGACAGAAACAAGTACATCTGGTAGGATTGGTAAAGACATGTATACAAGACAGAGTAGTGGGCTGCGGTCGCCAACCCTTAGGACAGGTACCTTGATTAATTTGAGTCCCTTGTTATAGTTGCTCGTCGTGTACCTGCTGGTGTGTGGCTCGGCGACGCAGCGGCCACCAGCTCCTCCGTCTGCCAGCCCTCCTGCCCCAGTTCCTGTCTTCCCTCCTGCCCCAGTTCCTGTCTTCCCTCCTGCCCCAGTTCCTGTCTTACCTCCTGCCCCAGTTCCTGTCTTCCCTCCTGCCCCAGTTCCTGTCCTCTCCCCTGCCCCAGTTCCTGTAAGATACCTCAGCCCGGACCAACACATCTTTATAAATGCTGACGAGCGTCAGGGACCTGATGAGTTCGGCAACTACAACTTCGAGTTCGAGACTGGTGACGGCATCAGTCGTCATGAGCAGGGCGCCCCCCAGGGGGAGACTGGCGCCGTGGCGTCTCAGGGAGGATGGTCGTGAGTAACCAATAACAACACACAATGACGTAGAGATGAAATATATTTTTTGTTGATAGTTTGAAACTTTTAGCTGTTGGTGATGAAGCTAATTATAATATTATGGGTTGCAGGTTTACGTTCCCTGATGGAACTCCCGCTGACTTCAACTTCGTAGCAGACGAGTACGGCTACCGCGTGGAGTCTGACCTGCTGCCCACGCCCCCGCCCCTCCCCGCCCACGCCATCGCTCAGATCGAGAAGGCTCGTCAGGAGGACGCCGCCACAGTCACATCCCAGCACTACACCGTCAAGCCGCCTTCCGCCACACCGCCGTTCCCCCCGCCTTCCCCGTTCTATCGTCAGCCTTAACCACTGTGTCTCAGCTGCATAGTACCTAGCTCTAATAGATCCTAGCTGGGTAGTATCTAGCTCCACCAGATCCTAACTGCTACAAAATCTCACATCCTGCATGGAATCCTACAGCTGAATAAACCCCCGTTGAATCCAAGCTCCCAAGGACCTAACACATCCTGATTAAATAGGACCATGACTACTTTACACCCGCTACTGTCTAGGGCGGCTCCTCGATAGAAAGCATAACCCTAGGAAGGTATCTATTTATTTATTATTATTTATTTATTGGGCACTCCCCTACATCCTTGTGTAAGGTGAAGCGCATTAGCGTTTACAGCGCCCAACAGGGAAGCATGCTAAGTTCATGCTTGCCTTTATGTCTCATGAGTTAAGGGCGTTCATTCTCTGATTTTTGTTAACTTGTACTACAAAGAGTGTTTTTTTAAGAAAGATTAGTCACTTTTTCTATGAGTTCATTTGATCAATGTTTTGTATTACCAAATGCAAGGTTGTAGACATACTACTGAGTGGGACGAATTATTATTTTGACACGGCCTGGTTAGGCAATGTAACACCTGTTATTGTTTGTAGAATGTGGTTTGCAAGTTTGCCTCGGACACTATGCTAGATATGAAGGATCTTTAGCTCACTCTATGTTCACTTACTGTGTATATGTTTTATTTATTTTTCTCCTGGCATAGAAGCTTTAATCTTGGCGGGAGGTATAGTAAGCTTTGTCAGATCAAACTATACCAGTAGAAACACATACATCTCTCAGGTTATTGTTTGTAAAATGTAAGGATGCATTATCGTCTCAGGGACTTTTTTAGATACTACACATGATGTTACTGTCTGTATGTGTCATCAGTTCTCTGAGCATGAAAGCTTTGGTCTTGGCGGGAGGTGTAGTGATGGGTTGTCAGACCACAGCTTACATCTCAGAAACAGTCCAGACCTGACCCGACATTAGGGGGGTCAAGTGTAAGGGTACCCCTCGCGGCCGCTCAAGGGGGTTACAAATCAACCAGCACCCCTCCCCACGTCACATGGCCCCACCAACGATGTTTACAGGCACCCAGTCAGAAGAAGAGGCCACCTGTCTCCAATATATACAACTTTAGTCTCAGAAAAAGTCCAGACCTGACCCTACATTAGCGAGGTCAAATGTAAGGAGACCCTTCGCCGTCCCCCCGATCAGCTCAACCTGACGGCTGGTCTCCCAATATATAGGACGTCGTAGCCCTACCTCACGAGAGACCACACCTGGACTACGCAGTTCAGTTCTGGTCACCGTATTCCAGAATGGATATAGAATCCTTGGAAAGAATTCAGAGGAGAATGACAAGACTAATCCCGGGCATTAGGAACCTTGAGTATAGAGACAGGCTAAAGCATCTTAATTTGCACTCCCTCGAGAGACGTAGAGCAAGGGGCGACCTGATAGAGGTGTATAAGTGGAAGGCAGGGCTAAACAAAGGGGACATTACAAAGGTACTCAAACTATCCAACCAGGAGCGAACTCGTAACAATGGTTTTAAATTAGACAAATTTAGATTTAGGCGTGAAATCGGTAAACATTGGTTTGGAAACAGAGTAGTGGATGAATGGAACAAGTTACCAAATATCATCATTAACTCGAATACGTTGAATAGCTTCAAACATAGGTTGGATGCTTATATGAGCAATAGGGGTTGGGTGTAAACGGGACTGCCCAGTATGGGCCAATAGGCCCGCTGCAGTTTCCTCCATTCTTATGTTCTTATGTTCTTATGTCAGACAGAGAGAGCAGGAAGCAAGCCCTCCTCCGGTCGGGTTCCTACCCACCTAGGATCTTACCTGTCAGAGTTGTAAAGTCAAACCTGCACGAGCTAGTGAACCAGTAGCATATTATGACACACACTACAGTATGAGGAAACAGTTCACAACTTTTTATACTCCACAAATAATAAATAAATCTACTTTTTTTTTGGGGGGGGGGGAGCTTGGTCAGTATTATGTACTATTGTATGGGTCAGTATTATTGTGCGGGTCAGTATTATTGCGTGGGTCAGAAGCATGGGCACCATAAGGAGGAGTAGAAGCTGGAGTAGGTGTAGCAGGAGGTGGAGGAGTTTAGAGACCCTTGATACTATGTGGTGGTAGAGATAAGTTACACGGATTGAGAGAAACAGCAACAAGTACTCTCTCTCTCTCTCTCTCTCTCTCTCTCTC
Organism: Homarus americanus; assembly: GCF_018991925.1. Taxonomy (NCBI): domain Eukaryota; kingdom Metazoa; phylum Arthropoda; class Malacostraca; order Decapoda; family Nephropidae; genus Homarus; species Homarus americanus. The sequence goes on from NW_024754704.1 coordinate 2,750,312, forward strand.
TCTCTCTCTCTCTCTCTCTCTCTCTTTCTCTCTCTCTCTCTCTCTTTCCTTTCACCACCCACGTGTCATCGTCTCTCCAGCAATACCTACTCGCTTAGTGCTGACCTTGAGGAACTACCGTGTACCTGAGAGAAAGTGAAAGTGACCGTTGTTCTTTCCAGCCGCCTTCACTCTCTCTCTCTCTCTCTCTCTCTCTCTCTCTCTCTCTCTCTCTCTCTCTCTCGGTTTCTCTATCTCACCATCTCCCTCACTCACTTTCTTTCATTCTCTCTCTCTCTCGCTCACTCTGCTCTCTCTCTCTCTCTCTCTCTCTCTCTCTCTCTCTCTCTCTCTCTCTCTCTCTCTCTCTGTTTCTCTATCTACCATCTCCCTCACTCCCTTTCTTTCATTCTCTCTCTCTCTCTCACTCTGTCTCTCCCTCTCTCTCTGTTCTCCCCAAGTACATAAACGTTCGTCCTAGCTATGCAGTTCCTTGTCATAGCTATACAGTTCCTTATCCTAGCTATGTACTTCCCTTATCTATAGCTATGCACCTCCCTTGTCCTAGCAATGCAAAAGGAAAAAAAACCCTCTTAAATTTGCATGAGAAACATTACCTGAGCAACACACAAGAGGAGGAAGCAAACACGCTACCTCAAGGGCGTGTTTGCAAGCATGTGTGAGCAACAATGAAAGGCGTATACTGTGTAATCAAAGCACTTGGGGTAGTCATTACGATGATGGATGTTGGTTAGGTTAGGTTAGGGTTTATCTGTGAGGTTTGTTTGGTGGGGGGAAGGAGGAGGGAGGAGGAGATGTTATGTGCTGGTGGTGGTGGTGGTGGAGAATGTAGAGTTCAGTTCTGAGTTATATAAGCGGTTATAGGCCTCGGGTGATATAGGCGGTTATAGGCCTCCTGGGTGATACCAGGCGGTTATAGGCCTCTGGGTGATATAGGCGGTTATAGGCCTCCTGGGTGATATAGGCGGTTATGGGCCTCCTGGGTGTTATAGTCTCTGACCCATTAGCTTTATACGAGAGAGAGAGAAGAAGAAGAAAGAAAAAATGTCTAATACAGTTTAGAAAGGGAAAAAATACCTCATATATTTTAAAATTCAGTGGAATGAACAATAAAATGCGAACGATGTTAATGGCTAACCTCTTAAGCCCAAAGATTATTGTCAAAAGATTGTGTGTGTGTGTCAGGTGTGTGTCAGGTGTGTGTGTGTCAGATGTGTGTGTGTGTGTGTGTGTCAGATTATTATTATTATGTCAGGTGTGTGTGTATCCAGGTGTGTGTGTGTGTGTGTGTGTCAGGTGTGTGTGTGTGTGTGTGTGTCAGGTGTGTGTGTGTGTGTGTGTCAGGTGTGTGTCAGGTGTGTGTGTGTGTGTCAGGTGTGTGTGTGTGTGTCAGGTGTGTGTGTGTCAGGTGTGTGTCAGGTGTGTGTGTGTGTCAGGTCACCATCATGTGACATACACCTCAGTCATGCAACGTAAGCAAAAGTTCCTCATTCCTTCAATTGTATAATGTAACGTGAAACACTGTGAACAGGTGATACTGAACAACTAGACAATTGTATTCTGAACTTTTATTAAATTTTCACTGAACTTTTATTGAACCTTTATTGAACTTTTATTGAACCTTTATTGAACTTTTATTGAACCTTTATTGAACTTTTATTCATACACATTTAGTTCATTATTTATAGATTTGGTCTCAACTATTGAAATTATCAGAGGAAAAATGGTGGAATAAAGACAAAATTGCATTGTCTGTATTTTGATTCACTTTTAATAGACCCCAGTGCTAATAGACCCCAGTGCTAATAGACCCCAGTGCTAATAGACCCTAGTGCTAATAGACCCCAGTGCTAATAGACCCCAGTGCTAATAGACCCCAGTGCTAATAGACCCCAGTGCTAATAGACCCCAGTGCTAATAGACCCCAGTGCTAATAGACCCCAGTGCTAACATACAGCAGTCCTAATAGGCCCTGAGTCATAATAAGCCCCCAGTCCTAATAGGCCCTGAGTCATAATAAGCCCCCAGTCCAAATAGGCCCTGAGTCATAATAGCCCCAGTCCAAAATAGGCCTGGTCATAATAAGCCCCAGTCCTAATAGGCCTGAGTCATAATAAGCCCCCAGTCCTAATAGGCCTGCAGTCTGCTATCGCCCCAGTCTGTAGGCCCTGGAGTGCCAGCAAGCCCCCCAGTCTGTGGGCTCTGAGTCATAATAAGCCCCCAGTCCTAATAGGCCCTGAGTCATAAGCCCCCAGTCCCTAATATTTGGAGTCTTAATAAGCCCCAGTCCTAATAGGCCCTGAGTCATAATAAGCCCCCAGTCCTAATAGGCCCTGAGTCATAATCAGCCCCCAGTCTATCTATAATATACCTTACCACTTGCTGTACTATGGGAGCCTCTACAACTTAAACCCTGACCTGCACCAACAGCCGGATATACGAGTATACGTGTTATCAAGAGAGAGAGGATGTGACATAGTTTTCGTTATAATATCAACACTCTTTTCAGGTGATGTTGCTTGCGTGACAACTGTGCACACACACACACACACACACACACACACCTACCCACACACACACACACACACACACAGCAACACGTCGGCAACACACTGCCCCCAGCACTCCTGCTTCGGCTTCTCCTCCCTCTCTCCTACCCTCCTCCTCTCTCCTACCCCTCCTCCCCTCTCTCCCTACCCTCCTCCCTCTCTCTCTCCCTACCTCCCTCCCCTCTCACCAGCCCTCCCTCCCCTCTACCAAAGCCCTCCTCCCTCCCTCCTACCTCCCTCCCTCTCCCTACCCTCCCTCCCTCTCTCCTACACTTCCCTCCCTCCTCCCCCCACCCCCTTACCCACCCCTCCCCCTTTCACCACCCCTTTCATCCCTTACCCATACAAACTTACCCTCCCTCCCTCTCTCCCTACCCTCCCCTCCCTCTCTCTCCCTACCCTCCCTCCCCTCTCTCTCACCCTCCCTCCCTCCCTCCCTCCCTCCCTCCCCTCCCTCTCCCTACCCTCCCTCCCCTCTCTCCAAGCCCCTCCCTCCCTCTCTCCGGCTCCCTCCCTCCCTCTCTCCTACCCTCCCCTCCCTCTCTCCAAGCCCTCCCTCCCTCTCTCCCTACCCCTCCCTCCCCCTCTCTCCCTACCCTCCCCTCCCTCCCTCCCTCCCTCTCTCCCTACCCTCCCACGCCCTCTACCCCTCCCCTCCCCTCTCTCCTACCCTCCCTCCTCTCTCCTACCCTCCTCCCTCTCTCCTACCCTCCCTCTCCCTCTCACCTCTCATTAGCACAAATTGCTTGATCAACAACAATAAGCAAATCAACCCTATACCCTACCTGTCTCAGTGTCACCATACTTATATATACAGGTGAGCCGCTACTTTCAATCTTTTTTACTCACCTCCTTATCTGTCGGCCTACCTGTTTAAGGGAGAGAAGGGAGGAGGAGAGTGTGTTCGGTTGCTACGTATCTAAAATCCTTAAGGGCGTTACCGCTTCATTTTAAAAGGTGTGTGTGTGTGTGTGTGTGTGTGTGTGTGTGTGTGTGTTAATGTCTGTGTTTGTATAGGTGTGTGTGTGTGTGTGTGTGTGTGTGTGTGTGTGTGTGTGTGTGTGTGTGTGTGTGTGTTCTGTGTATGTATTTGCAGAAACCCATTTGTTTATAGAGAAGAGAGAAGAGAGAGGAGAGAAGAGAGAGAGAGAGAGAGAGAGTTAGTTTTGACAATACCCCTCAGCCTCTTTCAGTCAAGGGCCAACAAAAATACACATTCCTCAGATAATAATAATTCGTCCTTCTGGAAACTAATTATTTACATTAGGAGAAGAAGAAGAAGAAGAAGAAGAAGAAGAAGGTCAGATAATCCTATGAATTCTCTTTTCGAAGGAGAGAGAAGGAAACAACACGAAGAAGAATACAGATGGTGAGATGTTCCTTCTTCCCCGTTAGCGAAGAGCGACCCGGTAGACCCACGGACCCGGAGAACTTATACCCGCGTTACATAATGTTTAACGATTGTGTTGAGGAGTCCCCGCCATCACTTCCCGCCTGTTGAGTTCCGCTCTCACTGTCCCGCCCTTGTTCACTACTTTTAGTTATATGTAACAGAGTCATTTCGTTTATTTACAAAACACTGTGGTCTAAGCATTATTTGTGTGTGGTTACGTTAAAGTAAGTGACCTTGTCGTAAGTGAGAGCAAATGCTCCCTTTCTCGTCAGAGGCTGGAACCTCCTGGGGCGAGGGTCTGTCCGGTCCCTCTCCCTCGTGTAGGAGGTGCGGCCGACCTTGGCCGGGGGCAGACGGTGGGTATATAGAGCGTTCAGCTGTAGGAGGAAGAACAGTCGCCAAACCTTGACAACCTGTGCAACATGAACATGGTAAGGCGGGTCCTCCTGGCTGGTGCTGCCCTATCCTTCTTATATGTCTTTCTAGTGATCAATGTGATACATTTCAAGTCTGTTAAAACAACTTTTGTTTCACCATAGTTTTAGTCTTTAGTTCTGGTGTGATATATTCCCTGGTGTAACTGGCAAGTGACGTCATCCTACACAAACGTCACTAAGGTGACTGTCGTCTTGATGGCTCGCTGAAGGAAGGTGAACTGACAGCTTCTTTATCATCCCCAGCTTATCCTGTCTTGCCTGTTGGCGGTGGCCGCTGCTGCCCCACAGTACAACTACGGTGCCCCAGCTCCTGCCCCCAGTGCCCCAGCTTCATATAGCGTTAGGTCTCCTCCCGTAGAGATCTTGAGGTCCGATCGTCAAGGACCTGATGCCACTGGCGCCTACAACTTCCTCTTCGAGAGCGCCGACGGCATCAGTCGTCAGGAGCAGGGCGCCCCTCAGGGGCCGAATGGCGCCGTGGCTTCCCAGGGAGGATGGTCGTGAGTATCTCTGGCTGGTTTTATGCAAGTGCTTGTTAAGGGCTCAAAGGTTGTTTATAAGAGACCTGTGTGACAGTCACTTAGAATGAACAATGTAAACAGGGAGGCCAGTTTGGTGTTGGTAAGACAAGTACTTACAAGGGAAGAGAAAAATGTATAAATGTAGACTAGAGTGAGAGAAGTGAAGGTGAGTGTTGAGGTGCAGGAGTGTTGACCAGTTATGACTCTTCCCACAGGTTCACTTACCCTGACGGAACACCCGCAGTCTTCACCTTCGTAGCTGACGGTGCAGGTTACCGCGTGCAGTCTGACCTGCTGCCCACACCCCCACCTCTCCCCGCCCACGCCATCGCCCAGATCGAGAAGGCTCGTCAGGAGGACGCCGCCGCAGCATCTGCCCCAAGGAACAGTTATAATGCCCCTGTCCCAGCCCCTGCCCCACAGATAAACTACTCGTACCCACAATAGACGACAGGGAAGCCACACAGCTCACGATAAAGTTTGACAATTGTTCATAAATTGTAACTGTTATGTTTGATCTATTTTGTTATATTTTATACTGCGATAAATAACTATATTTTATACCATGATCATAAATAAATATAAGAAATGTTATACCTGTGTTTATTGTCACATAACTCCCACCACAACACTTCCTCGCCTCAAGTCTAACAACAACAACTTATAAATTCCACATGACAATTCTGTTACTTGAACGTATTTATAACACAAATAAGAACCAAGCTCGCTTATAATACATTTGTCTGTACTCATCCACGCCATATATCCCCGACCTGCTGACGTAACAACACAAGAGGTTGCATTACACCCCGATATACAACTTACCTGTGGGTGTATCATTAGCCCCCAGGTACACAAAGGTGCATCACTACGTCACACTTCTCGGCATATGTCACTACAGGTGTTATGATGTTGTAGTAACAGGTGTTGAGTCTTGATGTATTTACTGTACGACATCAATTATTAATATCATCAATTGACACTTGTTCTCCTCTTCTTTCTCCAACATTTTCTAGATCTTCTCCAACACTTCCAGATGTTCTCCAATACTTTTCAGATCTCCAACACTTTCCAGACCTTCTCCAACATCACAATTTCTCCAACACTTTCCTTACCTTCTCCAACATTTTCCAGACCTTCTCTAATACTTTCCAAACCTGCTCCAACACTTTCCAGACCTTCTCCAACATCTTCCAGACCTTCTCCAACACTTTCCAGACCTTCTCCAACATCTTCCAGACCTTCTCCAACACACAAATGAATATGGACGGGAAAAATAAACAACTCAGCTTTAGATAATACGTAATTTGTTTGTTTGTTTGTCTGTGTGTTGTTTATTCACTTGTTTGTTGTTGTTTATTTGTTTGTTTGTTTGTTGTTGTTTATTATGGTAAACAAATTCTTCTTCTGGTAGGTAAAAAATCATCCACTATAGTAGATTGGTGGATGAATAATGGCGTTGGATGGATGAGGGAAGGGGGGGGAAGAGGAGATGGATGAGGAAGGGGGGGGGTGGAAGAGGAGGGAGATGGATGAGGTGAGGAAGGAGGAGAAGGAGGGAGGAGGAGGAGGAGGAGGAGGAGGAGGAGGAAAGGACAGGAGGGAAGTGAAGGAGGAAGAGGGTAGATTATTGAGGGAGGAGGAAGAGGAAGGGAGATTACTGAAGGAGGAGGAAGAAGAGGAGGAAGAGGAGGAGGATTACACCACCCGACACACTCCAGACGTTCTGCTCTTTCGACACAAACGTGGAGATGTTCCTTCATTGCCTCCTCCTCTTTCCCTTCCTCCCTCATCCATCTCCCCTCCTCCCTTCTCCTCCCCATCCATCTCCCTCCTTCCTCCCTCATCCATCTCCCCTCCTCCCTTCTCCCTTTCCCTTGTTTTCCTACTGTTCCTCCTTCATCCATCTCCTCTCTTCCTCCTCCTCCTACCCCTCAATCTTGATTTTTTGTCTCTCTCTCACTCCTCACAACTATCTCCCTACCGTGTCTCTCTCTCACTCCTCACAACTATCTCCCTACCGTGTGTGTGTCTCTCTCTCTCTCTCACTCCTCACAACTATCTCCCTACCGTGTGTGTGTGTCTCTCTCTCACCCTCAACTATCTCCCTACCGTAGTCTCTCTCTCTCTCTCTCTCAACCTCACAACTACCTCCCTACTGGGTGTCTCTCTCTCTCCTCACAACTATCTCCCCTACCGTGTCTCTCTCTCTCCTCACAACTATCTCCCCTACCGTGTGTGTGTCTCTCTCACCCTCACAACTATCTCCCTACCGTGTCTCTCTCTCTCTCCTCACAACTATCTCCCTACCGTGTCTCTCTCTCTCTCCTCACAACTATCTCCCCTACTGTGTGTGTCTCTCTCTCTCTCTCACTCCTCACAACTATCTCTCATATACAGCCTCTCTCTTCCTCACAACTATCTCCCTACTGTGTCTCTCTCTCTCCTCACAACTATCTCCCTACTGTACTTCTTTCACCTCAACCATCTCCTCACTGTGTGTCTCCTCACCCTTCACCTGACCTGGAATTCATTAGATGCAGCAAAATATGTAGAAGATTCCTTTAACGTCACCAAAATATGCAATGTTGAGCGTTACGACACACACACACACACACACACACACACACACACACACACACACACACACACACACACACACACACACGGCCATGGAAAGCAAATGTATTGAGGAATGAGGAATTACTAGTCGAATTTTTATAGTTATGTTATTTTACAAACATTATAACACTTTAACATAAGTCGTAACATAACTTGGCCTTAATATAGGAAGAAATATAACTTTCCCTTTATAAAATGTATTGATAACACGGCTATAGAGAATCATTATTATAGGTACGATACAGGTGTAAGGCACAGGTACAGAACCCCCCCTCCCCCCTCCCACCAGGTGAAATATATATATATGTAATGTATATATATAACTATGTAATTAACACTTTGAAATGGAATGATCTTAAGTTATCACACCTACATACAGTCACTCAAAAAAACTATCTATACTTGGGGTGATCGATGAATTTCAGAATGAACACTACGACTCCTGTTGTCTCGGTAGGGTTGTCAAAATCCTTCATCCGTTGTGTCATATTTTCTCAACCCAATTTTGTATAGATAAATTTTTTAAGTGACTGTATAAGGAATAGCTTAATAACCTCTGATGAAAGTAAGGAAGAGGTAATATTTTGACTTTAGAGTGTAAGTAAAGAATAGGTTTGTGGGATACATTTATCATATTTACGGTGAGAAAGAGAAGGTGTGGTGAGGTATGATCCCTGTTATTGGTTGTGTACGAGTTCTCAACCTCTTTACCTAACATCATCACAGGTGGACAGGTGACTAGTTGGAATTCTTGTTAGTTTACATGATCAAGAACCTAAATTAACTCAATATAAACCATCTAATTAAGGAACATTAAGGAAGAGAGAAAGGTAAGATTATTTTACACTAATACAATATTCTCGGGAGGTAAAGGTCACCCTCCATTAAATAACTTCAAGATGTGTGTACAGGTAAGGCAGAGAGATGTGTGTTATCTCAACGTCGGTAAACACAGGTGAACGAGTCGGTAAATCATTCTAACTATGTAATTCATCGACAGTACACCATGAGGGAATGTTTGCTGAGAACTGTTAACTCTTTTGTGTACTTTGTCTTCAAGATGATTGTGGTGGAGGGTGGTTAAGGGTGGTTAAGGGAGCAATTTAATGGTACTGTCGCCACATAGGAGTTATATTTGGGCTTTCAGAGTGATGGCCAATACGTATCTGCTGTACTACCCAAAGATGAAAAGATCAACGTCAGAAGTAGCGACTCTAGTGTGATAATCTGTTGCCACTACCAAAGCTCCTGTGTTAATGTGCACTTAAGTCAAGAACAACAACAATAACAGCATTCACAGCTTCAGGAATCACAATCATTGTTTGAATGATACAACAAGAGGTGAGGTGGTGACCGTGGGCAGGTGTTGGTTGCTGTATAAAAAGGCGGGCGACTGCAAGCAGAGGCACATTCGAACCTTCATACCCAGAGCAACATGAACATGGTAAGGCGGGTCCTCCTGGCTGGTACTGCCAAGAGACACGCTGCAGTAACCTCTCACTGTCTTCACTTTCTTTCATGTTTTCATATTGGTCAATTTTATATACGAGGTATTTCAAGCTTCTGACGAGGTTTATATTACACAAATTATCACCTAAGTCTTTAATGTTGGTGTGACATATTCCCTGGTGTAACTGGCAGGTGACGTCATCCTACACAAAAGCCGTCTTGATGGCTCGCTGAAGGAAGGTGAACTAACAGCTTCTTTATCATCCCCAGCTTATCCTGTCTTGCCTGTTGGCGGTGGCCGCTGCTGCCCCACAGTACAACTACGCTGCCCCTGCACCACCTGCCTCCGATACCCAAGCTCCTGCTCCAGCTCCTGCCCCGGCCCCAGTAGCTGCTCCAGCTCCAACTCAGACAAACGTCGTTGTAGCTCCCCCCGTTGCAATTATTAGGTCCGATCGTCAAGGACCTGATGCCACTGGCGCCTACAGCTTCCTCTTCGAGAGCGCCGACGGCATCAGTCGTCAGGAGCAGGGCGCCCCTCAGGGGCCGAATGGCGCCGTGGCTTCCCAGGGAGGATGGTCGTGAGTATCTCTGGCTGGTTTTATTCAAGTGCTTGTTAAAGGCTCAAAGGTTGTTTATAAGAGACCTGTGTGACGGTCACTCAGAATGAACAATGTAAACAGGGAGGCCAGTTTGGTGTTGGTAAGACAAGTACTTACAAGGGAAGAGAAAAATGTATAAATGTAGACTAGAGTGAGAGAAGTGAAGGTGAGTGTTGAGGTGCAGGAGTGTTGACCAGTTATGACTCTTCCCACAGGTTCACTTACCCTGACGGAACACCCGCAGTCTTCACCTTCGTAGCTGACGGTGCAGGTTACCGCGTGCAGTCTGACCTGCTGCCCACGCCCCCACCTCTCCCCGCCCACGCCATCGCCCAGATCGAGAAGGCTCGTCAGGAGGACGCCGCCGCAGCTTCTGCCCCAAGGAACAATTACAGTGCCCCAGCCCCTGCTCCTTTCCCTGCCCCAACCCCTGTTCCTTTCCCTATCCCAGCCCCTGTCCCAGCTTCAGCCCCTGCCCCAGTCCCAGCTTCAGCCCCAGCCCCAGCCCCAGCCCCAGCCCCAGCTCAAGCTCCAGCCCCAATAATCAGTTACAGTGCCCCTGCCCCACAGACAAACTACTCGTTCCCACAATAGACGACAGGGAAGCTACACGGCTCACGATAAACGCTGTAAACACTGACGACGAAGATAAAACTTTGACTGTAACTGTTATGTTATTTAATCTATATAGAGTTTATACCACACTGAGAGATGAATAAAGACATATGTGATTACTCTGCTTAATTCCCTCACCCACAACTTACTGATACAAGGTGATCAAAAACTCCCTGTGCACCTGCAATTAATAAGCAGTATATTGATTTACCTTATTTACCAATATATTAAATCATTTCAGGTGCATAGAGACTTTTTGATCACTCTGTATATCATAAAAAAAACTAGAGGTGTTGACAGTATCAGGGTTAATAACTAATTTAATATTTCTCATATACGACCCTCGCTGGATCGACGACCTCCGCTGTATCCACGACCTCCTCTGCATCCACGACCTCCTCTGTATCCACGACCCCTTCAATTTAGTTATGGCATCAAGGTGAATCAGACTACATAACCTTGCGAACACATTAACAGAGACAAAAATTGTATATTCGTCTATATATTCAGTAAAACACCCCCTCACCCCCCCTCCCCCACTTATCCCCCCCACACACATAAACAATTAAAAAAAAAGTGTTTGTTGCAGGAGACGTATATCATAATATTTTGGTTGAGGAGGAAAGTTTTCAATTACAACATATTATTTTTCGTCTTCTTTCAACTAATTCTTCATGTTTTTCTTTTTATTTCTCCCAGACTCGAACGTTTCCAAGTGGTCAGTTCACCTCCAGTTTACCAAAAGTTTCGGTGACATTAGGATTCTTTTTTCGTTTGTGTATTATGTTTGAGAGTTTTCCTCAGCAAGTCGAATCCAATAATAAGCGTATATTTCCAGGTTACAGTAACAAGTTTATAGTTAAATATTTATCTATATCCGGGTTAAAGAACAAGAGAATTAATGTATCTTTATACATCAGTCTGTAGTTGTGTTGACGTCAGTGAAAAACTTGTTGGATCAGTTGACACTAAGAGTTATTTTCACCTGTGTTATGAAGACAAGACACTGACAAAGCTCCTGTGTTACTGTGACCACAAGTTAACCATAACAGTCAACACTCACAGCCTCAGGAGAAACAATCATTACTTGAGTGAAAATGGTGGTGACCTTGGGCAGGTGATGGCTGCAGTATAAAAAGGCGGGTGGCGGTAGGAAGAGGCACAGTCGAACCTTGACAACCTGTGCAACATGAACATGGTAAGGCGGGTCCTCCTGGCTGGTGCTGCCCTAACCTTCTTATATGTCTTTCTAGTGATCAATGTGATACATTTCAAGTCTGTTAAAACAGCTTTTGTTTCACCATAGTTTTAGTCTTTAGTTCTGGTGTGATATATTCCCTGGTGTAACTGGCAAGTGACGTCATCCTACACAAACGTCACTAAGGTGACTGTCGTCTTGATGGCTCGCTGAAGGAAGGTGAACTGACAGCTTCTTTATCATCCCCAGCTTATCCTGTCTTGCCTGTTGGCGGTGGCCGCTGCTGCCCCACAGTACAACTACGGTGCCCCAGCTCCTGCCCCCAGTGCCCCAGCTTCATATAGCGTTAGGTCTCCTCCCGTAGAGATCTTGAGGTCCGATCGTCAAGGACCTGATGCCACTGGCGCCTACAGCTTCCTCTTCGAGAGCGCCGACGGCATCAGTCGTCAGGAGCAGGGCGCCCCTCAGGGGCCGACTGGCGCCGTGGCTTCCCAGGGAGGATGGTCGTGAGTATCTCTGGCTGGTTTTATTCAAGTGCTTGTTAAAGGCTCAAAGGTTGTTTATAAGAGACCTGTGTGACGGTCACTTAGAATGAACAATGTAAACAGGGAGGCCAGTTTGGTGTTGGTAAGACAAGTACTTACAAGGGAAGAGAAAAATGTATAAATGTAGACTAGAGTGAGAGAAGTGAAGGTGAGTGTTGAGGTGCAGGAGTGTTGACCAGTTATGACTCTTCCCACAGGTTCACTTACCCTGACGGAACACCCGCAGTCTTCACCTTCGTAGCTGACGGTGCAGGTTACCGCGTGCAGTCTGACCTGCTGCCCACGCCCCCACCTCTCCCCGCCCACGCCATCGCCCAGATCGAGAAGGCTCGTCAGGAGGACGCGGCCGCCGCTTCTGAACCAAGGAACAGCTACAGTGCCCCTGCCCCAGCTCCTGCCCCAATAAACACTTATAGTGCTCCAGCCCCTGCCCCAATAATCAGTTATAATGACCCAGCCCCTGCCCCAATAATCAGTTATAGTGACCCAGCCCCTGCCCCAATAAACACTTATAGTGCTCCAGCTCCTGCTCCAATAATAAGTTATAGTGCCCCAGCTCCTGCCCCAATCATCAGCTATAGTGACCCAGCCCCTGCCCCAATAATCAGTTATAATGACCCAGCCCCTGCCCCAATAATCAGCTATAGTGCCCCAGCTCCTGCCCCAAGGAACAGTTACAGTGCCCCTGTCCCAGCCCCTGCCCCACAGACGTACTACTCGTACCCACAATAGACGACAGGGAAGCCACACAGCTCACGATAAAGTTTGACAATTGTTCATAAATTGTAACTGTTATGTTTGATCTATTTTGTTATATTTTATACTACGATAAATAACTATATTTTATACCATGATGATAAATAAATATAAGAAATGTTATACCTGTGTTTATTGTCACATAACTCCCACCACAACACTTCCTCGCCTCAAGTCTAACAACAACAACTATATGGAAGGTCGCGGGAAATGTGACGATGATATATGATGATTTTTATAAACGTCAGCAAAGAGAAAATATTAAAAATAAAGATATTTTCAACACCTGTGAGAGAGAGAGAGAGAGAGAGAGAGAGAGAGAGAGAGAGAGAGAGAGAGAGAGAGAGAGAGAGAGAGAGAGAGAGAGAATACCAACATTAAAACAAAAACACATTAACAAAAACAAACAACGAACATAAATCAACAAAACAAACACCACAACCAATCCACAATTATCCACATTCTAATCCTCCAATCAGATGAATCGGATTAGGTATACCATCTGTTCATTTTGTCTCCCTCCTCCCCCAGGTAAGGCAGAAGGGGCCCCCCGGCAGGTATATATGAGGGTGAGACACGACACCACCCAGGAAGGCAGTGTTAGATCATGCAGTAGTGGGAATCTGGGTTACGTGTGTGTGTGTGTGTATGTGTGTGTGTGTGTGTGTGTGTGTGTTTTGTGTGTGTGTGTGTGTGTGTGTGTGTTTTTTGTGTGTGTGCGTTTGTGTGTGTATCACCAAGAGAATCACCAAGATACTTAAGTCAGCAAAAAGAGATTCACCAAAATGGAGTGACCAAGAGACTCACCAGATGGAATGACCAAGAGAATCACCAGATGGAGTCACCAGAGTGAGTCACCAAGAGAATCATCAGTGAGTCACCAAAAGAATCACCGGAGTGAGTCACCAAGAGAATCACCAAGGAGGAGTCACCAGATAGAGTCACCAAGAGAATCAAGGAGTCACCATAGGGAGTCACCAAGATGGAGATATTAGCATTAAACATCACAAAAGTTATCTGATACTATTTTCGTGTCTTGTGTTGATGGAAGTAACTTAACATGTCCTCAGAGCTGCAGATACGAGGAAAAAATAAATAACGTACGATTAATTAAGAATTTATGATTAGTATCTAATATACTATAGGACTAGGCGTGTGTGTGTGTGTGTGTGTCTGTTCTGGGCAGCCGAAACGGCACAATCGTTTTTCATCAAACTTGATGGAAAAATCGCAAAAAAATCGTAGAGTGGAACAAACCTGGTCCCATGTCGATGGTTTCTTTAGGAAGGCATTAATTAACAAATTTATTTACGATGGAAAACGATGCAAGTCTACGGACTTGGCGCACCCTAATTCGCTGTACTCTGTCACGAGCGTTAAAACTTTCACAAGAGCACGAAGGGCCCGCGATCACTTGTTGTAGTCTAAAACACTTATTTACCAGGGGGGGGAGGAGTAGGGGGAGGAGGAGGGGAAGAGGGGGAGGAGGGAGGGGAGGAGGAGGAGGGAAGAGGGTAGGAGGAGGTGAGAGAGGACGGAAGAGGCGGGATTAAAGAATGAATGTATTAGCGACAGAAGTCTTAACATTTTCGTGTCTAGTTTAATAAGGTCGATCTAATCATCTTTCTCACAGTTGCAGATACGAGGAAAAAGATGATGGTCGAATATGGGACACTTTCTTTCATGTAAATACTAACCAATTACCCGATATGTAGTTCACTCAAGGATTCTGTGACCATTGTACAATCTAAGACCCATAGATGGACGGGAAGAAATATATAGAGGAAGGTTATTGCCCCTCACTCAACCTGACGGCTGTACCCATAGTGTAATACATAACCAGGTGTTGAAAGCCTTCGGTACGTCATTACAGTAGACATTGTGTATTAAAGAGAACATTCCACAAAACAAACTCCATAAATCTATCTAAATGACTTTTTTTTTTAATAGCAAAATCAAAACAAAACAATAAAAATCAAACAACAGTAACTCGTGATATTTTGACACACACACACACACCTAGCTACAAAAAATAACGAAGAAAAACCCGATAACAGGAGGGACAGACATACTACTCCACTAAAGTATCATAATATAGTGATATGCTAATTACCTACTGCCAATTACCATGTAAATAAACCTGAGAGCCATCTTAATTAAACCTCTATCATCAATGTCTTGTTTTAAAAGTACCGGTATAAGTATCGCTAGTTACAACGTCATGATTATCAAGTGTAAATTAGGGTCTCTTAAGTAAATATACCGTAAGTACTTTGAGTAAGGTTATAGTAGTTATTAATTGTTATCATTTTGTAGTTTAATGTAGTAATCAAAATAAGACACTGAGGTAAACTGGAGATATTTTAGTGAATGAGTCATGAACACGTTGTATATGGCCAGGTATTAAGTCAACCTCATGACTGTTATGAGTCTGAAATTAGAGGAAGACCTTGTACGTTAAATCATGTAACAAGTCTTACCTCTGTGACTTGATGTTCCTACGGCTGGATGTGGTGGTGTTCTGTGGCCATCAATATGTTGGGAGGCTTCTAGGATCTACCTTTATGAAGCCAGTAAGCAGCCGACCCTGATGTTAGATGCTCACTTCTGTAAACAAAGTAAATGGCTCTTGAAAATTTGATGACTAAAGCAACACCACTTATAGTTGATAACAGGCACATGAGTTCTGCCACAAGGCTGCTGCTGCCCAGCTCAACTACAAAATTTTGCATACATCAATGTTAGGGAGACAATATCTCGTTAACATATGCTCTCAGTTTAATCGTTAGTTTGAAATTATTTTGTCTATAGGCTAAGCTATAACCTAACTACCGGATATTTATGTCTGAGCTGATAAAAAGATTGCTACTTCAAAGGAAAGCCTTACAAGTACCGGCTGTCATGTATGGTAACAGCTTGCCAAAGAGGCGACTCCACCTGCAAATTATCTCATTATATAATTGTACTAACATCAGGCGTCACCTTTAAGGCATCTTCACAAGTTGATTTCCCAATGCAATCCTCTAAAACAGGTATTAGTTTCGTGGCTGGCTTTAAGAAGGGTTAATTCAACTCAACTGCTACGAGCAGGGCGGCGTTAAGGAACACGGAGACGTTTAGTGAACTTAGTCAATGACGTCACAAGACTCACAACCATCATGGCCACCGTTGCGATTGAGATTGTAAAATAATACATTTTAGAAACCTGAATCCTTAATAATAATACTAAATTTGAAGATAAATATCATACTATGTAATATAAAAGATCGCTAAATTTATTTCATATATTTCTACTGAATAATCAACCAGTCTGTTGGGATGGATGATTCTGGATGAACCTTTTGTTTTCGTACTACTAATCGCCTTAATCCCATCTATAAGGTGTTCCGTAATATCAACCAATCTATTCTGATCCTATAAATCCTGAAAGGTGCTACAGTATAAACAATCCTTCTGGCGTCTATAAAAATTTATGACATTCTAAAAAAAATTCCTATTTATACTATTAATTATCGCAAAGTTATGTGATATATAATGAATTCTTTCACTTATTTATTTGGATTAGTTTATTAATTTTATTTTTTTATATATCAAGAAAGGAACACAAACACCAAATTAAAAAGTCACTAATTAAACAACATCACTTATTTTCACCTAGTGTTGACTCCACCAGTGCCCAGGTAGACAACATTTTTATTAAACCTACATATATTAAGACTGTTCTCCGACTTTTTTTTTTTTGTAAAGCTTCCTAGAACAATAGTGCTTCAAACATATAAGATGAAATGTATGGTGTGGAAAGATAATAAAGCCATTAAACGAAGAAAATAAGTGTTGTTCCGTATGATCCAGCCGGTTTGTGGTAGAAAGTGTCTGGAACCTTCGGTGATTAATGATGAGAATATTGATAGTGTATAATGTCAGTCGGGTTTTGAGTGATATAACGAGTGATAAATACAGATATATAATGGGTATTTGAGTGAATTAAGTGAATGTCGAGTGATTTAAATGAGTTTAGTGATTTAAATGAAAGTTAAGTGAGTTAAATGTAAGTTAAGTGAAAGTTAAGTGAATTAATTGAAAGTTAAGTGAATTAAATAAGTGAAAATTAAGTGAATTAAATGAAAGTTAAGTGAATTAAATAAGTGAAAATTAAGTGAATTAAATGAAAGTTAAGTGAATTAAATGAAAGTTAAGTGAATTAAATAAGTGAAAATTAAGTGAATTAAATGATAGTTAAGTGAATTAAATAAGTAAAAATTAAGTGAATTAAATGAAAGTTAAGTGAATTAGGTGAAAAGTAAGTGAATTAAATGAAAGTTAAGTGAAAATTAAGTGAATTAAATGAAAGTTAAGTGAAAATTAAGTGAATTAAATGAAAGTTAAGTGAATTAAATGAAAGTTAAGTGAATTAGGTGAAAAGTAAGTGAATTAAATGAAAGTTAAGTGAAAATTAAGTGAATTAAATGAAAGTTAAGTGAAAATTAAGTGAATTAAATGAAAGTTAAGTGAATTAAATGAAAGTTAAGTGAATTAGGTGAAAAGTAAGTGAATTAAATGAAAGTTAAGTGAAAATTAAGTGAATTAAATGAAAGTTAAGTGAAAATTAAGTGAATTAAATGAAAGTTAAGTGAATTAAATGAAAGTTAAGTGAATTAGGTGAAAAGTAAGTGAATTAAATGAAAGTTAAGTGAAAATTAAGTGAATTAAATGAAAGTTAAGTGAAAATTAAGTGAATTAAATGAAAGTTAAGTGAATTAGGTGAAAAGTAAGTGAATTAAGTGAAAATTAAGCGATGTGGGGAGGAGGCTGTCACCAACAACGCCACTTAGGTGAGTTTACATTTACTCTTCTGAGGAAATCAGCAGAGATACAGTACAATGGCGAACTTTTTGACTACATATATGTTTTCCAGAAAGCTAAACACAAGAATAGTGACAGAGAGGTATATTTATATGCGTTTATTTTGTATTGTAATGACGGACACAAGGCAGGGCATTTTGACACTGCTATTACTACGCTTCAACAACAAAAATCTTTAAGTAGAATCCAGGGTTAATAATTAATAGTTGACAACACTTACTTATATATTGAGTCGTATATATAGAGAAGAGGAAAAAGGGTATTATTTTACAAGTGGTCTCTGAAAAGTAGTTTGTGTAGGGAAGATTACGGTTACAAGATGAAGCTGGCCGTCAGTCTACCTGGGGTATAACTGGCTGGTCATAAATGTTCATTTATTATTACTTCAGTTTTCTGATTTCTTTTGTTGTATATATTTTGTATAAAATTCCGTCATCAGCTTTAGTTAATTTTGTAAATAAATAGTAAGTTTGAACTTTTAGGGTAATTTTCCTTATTAAACAGGTTTAAGAATTTGTTATGGTAGGGGCGGGCTTTGTATCGTAACCGTACTCTAACGCCCATTAAAAATGCAAAATTAACCATGACGCTTCAACAAATTTGCTGTCATTGGTACCATAATATAACAAAATAAGTTCTTTCTGTTTAATATAGCGGGGTCCGGGGGGTGGGGGGCTGTCTCGGGAGTTAGGTAAGGTTAGGTAGGTTCTATTAGATCATTTGCGACGGAAGTATATAGAATGAAAGTTACTCAGAATGATGGGATATATCTATTGTACGTGTTAAAAGCCTTAAAATAACTGAGAATCCACTTGTAAAAATTTACTCCAACAACTAAATATTAATCGAATCTAGAGTTATTAATCGGATGATATTATAAGCGGTGTACAATCTTATTGGCGGTGTTTGTAGAGCAATTATTTAGGATTATATGGGACAAAGGCCGTTTGGTACTGTACCTCAAGTGTAAAATATGCCAGAGGGGAGATTATTGACATTAATTTTTTATATATATTTTTTAATTTTAGGAGCATACTAACGCGGTTTTATTTTTTTCAGGTTACGACTTGAGTGCAAGACAAGTGATGAAGAATGGAGACGGAAGCGTGAGTGGTGAGTACAGCCTTGAGTATTTGAAGCTTCGTCAGGTTTATATCAGTTAAACTTGGTTAGGTTATATTAGGGTGAAGCTTATATGTGCACACCCTGATTTATGATTTTGTTCTAGGGTTGAAACCATTAAGACAAAACTTAGTGTTACTTAGAAATTAACTTGGAGTTTTTTTTTTTTTTATTTACGATCCCAGTTAAACTCATTGGTCATGATTTTAAAATGTGGGGGGAAACTTTGCGCCTTGATTTGCTAGGAGCATACATTATTTTTTATTGCATGCATCTTACTAACACTGCTGACCGTTCAGTGCCGGGAACCTTACGGTGATAACGTCAGGTACTGGGGTGAATCAAGTCTTGTAAAATGATTAGCTTTAATGGTTAGGTCAGGTCAGGTTTGGTTAGGTTAGGTTAGGTTACAATGTTTAGGTCTAATTAAAACTATAACTAACATTTGAGAATGTTGTGTATAGAAGTATTGTAGTGTTAGTTTTTCAGATGGAGGTAAGGTTCATATACAATATTTTAGTGCAGGTAGCTACATACAGTACAAATGCATCTCCTCTGGTACAAATAAAGTACATATGTATTTATATCTGTTCACGACTTATGTAATATAAGAAGTTTATTTTAAATGAAATTTAAGTTTGTGTCTTCTTTTTAGTACAACACAAATGCAAAGTTTTCTTTTTGTCAAGTGCAGATAAAAATACCTAAGTACTTTATTGCAACACATGCCAGTTTTATTTTTCAGATACAAGGTATATAATATATACCTGTAATTGTTCTGTTTAAATTAATTGTAAAATTTATTTCGAATGACGGTAAGGATCATGTATATATTTCAGTACAACTCCTATGCAATTTTTTCAGGTGAAGAAAGAGAATTATGTTTATTTTTCTGTTTAGTACAAATGCAGAGGTTTCTTTTTTGTGAAGATTGGGTAGATATAATGTATGTTTTTCAGGTGAAGGTAAGGTACCCGGTACATAGCTATTATTACTGTTGCCTGTACCATATTTCGATAATATCTTGAGATATCACTATTCGTTTTGTTGTGATACACAGAGTAACGTAAGTGTTTCTTAACACTTTTAAGGGTGAAGACATTTTCTTTAAACACATTGTTTTGTGTTTAGCGGTTTATTTTTTATTTATGTTAACACTTTACTATATATATATATATATATATATATATATATATATATATATATATATATATATATATATATATATATATATATATATATATATATATATATATATATATATATATATATGTATATATTTATTTATTTATTTATTTTATTTTTTTCTGGAAAGCAATTGCTATTAATTCCTTAATGGGTTCCTAGTCTTAATGGGTCCCTAGTCTTATGGGTTCCTAGCCTAATGGGCCAGACCTCATCCCAGTTCAGACCTTTATTGTGCCCAATTGCATCATTGGCTAATTAGTAATTTATTGTATAAGTAATTTTGAATGTTACCGTTTTCATTGTGTCTCTGGGGCCACTGTTAGTACATTACGTTACCTTCCCGGGAGTGTTGATCACCTAATGTAATAATAATAGTAGAAATAATAATAATAATAATAATAATAATAATAATAATAATAATAATAATAATAATGGTTATTATCAGTTGCTAAAAATGCACAATGAAGTTCTGAATTTACCCGGCCTTTAAATTGGGTAGGGGACAAAAAAATAAAGCTTTTTGTTATTATTTTTTATAATGAAACGATTGCCAAGTTGTTAAAAATCCCTAAAATATGTACCAACTTTGTAATTCAGATTATAATAGACTGTCTTTACTACATGTACTAGTAACTATCATTCCCATACACCATTCCTTGACTTTCCAGTTCGTCACACTTTTAACATTTGAATCCCAGGACGCTAAACACATTAACCTAACCTGCCTAACCTAACCTGCCTAGCCCCCATCACTAGAGAAAGTAAACTGACTCAGACACACATTGATTTGACTTATCCATCACAAACACATACGTCACATCTACTGGAGGTTATTACATAGTGACCTGTCGAGAAGTGTGAAGCCGTCTTGAGGTCACTAGGAGGTCTTGTTTGAGAGATGGTTATATTATGCATTCCTGGACACGCTGTTAAGGGAGGGGGCGGTGGGGAGGGATCTTGTATTGCTGAAGTGCGAAAACAGCGAAAAAACAAAAACAAAAAGATCTTATTGGAAATTGAGTTTGAGGTTGAATCAGCTGGGATATTTATAACGTATTTTTCTTTCAGTCTCGAGAGACGCTACTGAGTGGGGGGGGGGGGGATTCTCTTGCTGAAATGCGAAAACTAAAAAAAATACCCATTAATATAAATTTAGTTTGGGGTATCTGTAATATATATTTTTTTACGTATGTTCCTTTGTTCTTTGTAAATGATAATCAGAATAAGAGTAAATAGACCAAGAAATGCCACTCCACTTACAAGTGTGAATGCACAGTGTAGATAATTATCCCAGGTAGTGACGGTAACCTAGAAGGTGATGTCTGGTTACTTAGCCCCTCTAAAACTTAACTTATCCCCTCCAAGCTTAACTTATCCCCTCCAAAGCTTACCTTAGCCCTCCAAAGCTTAACCTAGCTCCTCCAAGGCTTAACTTAGCCCGTCCAAAGCTTAATCAAACCACCCCCCAAATAAAAGGTGGATCAGTTCTATGGTCCCCGAGAGAGTATCAGGTGTGGATTCGTGGTTCAGTTCGACACTGTAGACCACACAGTGACTTTATCAATCATCTGGTGAGGTCCAAACACGGACCCTGTTGCTCCCTCCACATCTCCCCACACACCATCCGCCTCCCCCTCTCCCTACACACCCTCTCTAACCCCCCTCAACCCCCCTCAACCCCTCCTCAACCCCTCCAATCCCCTCAACCTCCTCAACCCCTCAACCCCTCCCCTCAACCCTCCCCTCAACCCCTCCTCAACACCCCCTTCCGCACCAACAGAAGGAAAAGTGACCCAGGCCCTCACTCTAATGTGTGAGGCCCTGGGCAAAAAACTTCACCTACTGGAAGGGTATAAAGGTCACTTCTCACCCCAATTAGCCTGCCCGGTCAGCCTGCCCGGTACAATGGTCTGTTGAACCCGCATTGGGAATAAATAGCCAGTACTGGGATAGATAGCCTGTACATTGAATAGAAAACTGGTATAATAATAATAATAATAATAATAATAATAATAATAATAATACTTTCAGCCATAGTGAACAAACAAGCAACACGTGTACTGTACTGCACCTTACTACTTCATTATACTACTAATACTACTACTACTTTTTTTTTATAAAATGTGGCCTCCAGCCTCCCCCAATAGCCACACCTTCGCCGCCATTTATTTACCTTAATATTAAATATCCTAATACATAAGAAGCTACTACTACTATTACCACCACTACAATTTAATTAATAACTTTACTCTAAATAAAAGTAATTGCACGAAACAAAAGTATTTTCCTACATGTTCTTAATCTATAGAACCTCCATAAATAAGAGATAAATGACCTAAGAAAACCCGCCTCAGTGAATCAAACCTTGTCAACAATAGCGGCTCTGAGATGGTCGAGTAACAGCGCAAAAAAGTTGCCATATATTACTCCCGTTCCTCCTATGAAGTATCACAGGTGAATGTTCCCTCCTAGCTGTTATCTGGTGAACGAAGGTGTCTGGTGTTTTGATCGTTATATAGAGATAAAATATAATTTACTGTTGCCGTATGTCATGTGTAAATGTCAGAATTCTTAATGTTTCGTTCGTTGAGGAATTTTGGGGAGAGAAGGAGGAGGAGGTATGGGAATGTATCAGATTCAATATAGTTTTAGAGCAATTTTGACACCATTTTGATATAGAGATTAAGTGACGAAGTAATAATTTAAGTTAATGAGTAAAATACAGGTTTATAACAGTAATTTATAGTGGTTTCCCGTCTTCTCAGATCACTGGCTGGAAACATAGAAAATGGTATACTGTTAAGGGGTAACTTGCTCTTTGGTTCATTCGTCACTTAAATGCGGAGCTTTCCCATATATTGCAATTTTTTTTGTTCATGTAAGGGGGGGGGGGTATTTTTTTCTCTCTCACTCCAGCTGCTCCCCTTATCTTACTTATGTCTATTTGGTTCACACTCAGGATGGGATGGAGAAAGGAAACTCACAATGTGCTCTCTGTATACATGTTGTATTGGATGTACAATGCAGCTTGGTGCTGGGAAGCGGCAGCGTGGTTACAAGCGTGATGCAGAGAGAGCTGGTTGGTGAGGGTGCTCAGAGGAGGACAGCTTGTAGGTCGCCATGCTCGCCGGCGGGAGCGAGGGCCGCCAGGCAGCGGCGGAGGAGGTGGTGTAGTTTGCTGCGGCTGTAGCTAGAAGAAGAGAGTTGGTTGGTGAGGATGCTCAGAGGAGGACAGCTTGTGGGTCGCCATGCTCGCCGGCGGGAGCGAGGACCGCCAGGCAGGCGGAGGAGGAGGAGGTGTTGCTGGCTGGTTGGTGTAGGTAGAAAGAGGGAGATCGATACGATACGAAGTCATTAGTTAAGAGGTGAAAGAAGATTATTAGGAATTGAAGAAAAAGTGGTGAAACTGAAATACAGTAGTTGACCTCCGTGATGTATGGCGGCGCTGGTTGACCCAGACCACGAGGCATACACTGGGGAATTCGCGGGGTCGGCTACACAGCGACAAACAGCGTTTGTAAGGGAGAAATCAACTACAACTTCATAACCTCAGTTCTTTGGTAGCATGGCGAGGGTCTGGGGCACGTGGGTATTGTAATTTTGATATCAGGGTCAATTGGACGGAAATAAAGGTGAACTACTGCGGGAAAATGAATACCCCTAATGTACTCTAAGAAATGGTTTATTAATATGAAATCAAAGTAGGGAAAAATATATCATTGACATACAACTCCAAGGTGCAACTCCTCGGCTTTCCTCAACTGCAATTTACTCAGATACTGTACTCTTACTACACACAACCTTACTGGTGTTACATTACATTACAGTTACCAGGACCAAATCCTTGGCTTTACTCACATTACATATAGACACATGACAACTCTTTGGCTTTACTTTGCCATTGCAAGTGGGTACTCTGCCTTCTCCCACATTACTGGTGATACATTACATTATAGTTACCAGGATCAACTCCGTGGCTTGACTCAGTCCCAAGTGGACAACTTTACTTGTCACACACTACTAGGTACATTTCATTACATCACATTACCAGACAAACTTACATCTGATACCTTCACAGACTGTCAGTAGGGCATATGAGATGCACTCACAACACACAACACGTAAATACTGAAACCAACAACTGATACATGGGTTCACTACCATAATGGGATAATTATATTCCAGAATTATCCCCAAACAATACAACACACACTGTGGACCATAACTCCAAGGCATGTCCCAGGGTATAGCACTGGCACCTCTAACAACTGATGACTGCTGTTGTGGTCGGTTACACTCTGACACGAGGCGGGTCTGGGACCCTTGGCCTACGAGGTGGACCTGCCGTCTCAATCATGTTGAATCAACGACATCAATGCATATATTGATCCCTGCTGGGAATCTACTGGCTCCGGGGCAGTCGTTGGGTGATCCGAGAACCACAAATTGGATCTGGGGACAAATAGGAGAGGACGTGACGGGGGACGTCTCTCTTCCCGGTCCCGTGGTATATATACCCCTGAGTTGCCAGCGATCGCTACTCACGCAATGACAGAAATTTCAAACAACTCAACTGTTACACATTCAAGGATGACCCTCAGTTGACAAAGGTCCGGCGAATTACTAAAGTTGATATACACAGACTAATTCAAGATTGAGCTTGCCAGCAGAAGTGGAAAAAACGCATTGACAACTGTCTTCGGAGGAGGGACTTACTGGGAGGGATCGTGACTGTAAACATCGAATGGGAAAAACACGCTTCTTCTAGGGGATAGCTAACCAGCTACCCTCTCATGCTTTGCGGTCGTGGAGTTTAATAAGAATCATTAGTTAAACAGACTAGCAGTCAACGTGACCATGACATTGAAACTTGTTATAAAGAGGTCTGATGGGTTCCTTTTCTGTGTTTTCAACATACATTGCAAGCTTGGACACTTGATCTTGTGCAGTGCGGCCTTGCGGTTAAGTATATTGAATGCGTTGGAAGCGTCAACCAGGAGAACTGCCTCAAATATCTGCTGCTCAAATATCTTTCTCGTGGCGTGAATGGCAACTTCCCCTCCAGCCTGGTGGCCAGCACATACTTGCAGGTTCCCTGCAGCGGCCCTGATATCATCATTTACCACTTCCATTATGCATTTTCCAATGATCCGTCTCAGCACCTCCCCCACGCACCCCTATAGGCCTACATCCTGGATTTTTATCCAGGGGCATGAAGCAGCAGACCGTCAGGGCATGTAGGTGATGGCAGCACGAGGTTACTAGCTTTTTTACAAGGGCGGCGGTGACTTTGCAGAGATAACTTGCTGTGTCACCAAACTTGTTAGTGCAGAGGATTTATTTATTTTTTTTTTTTTACGGGGATTAGCCCACCCGGGCACAGTTCACTGACCCACATTGGGGCCTGGGGGGAGAAAATGTAATAATTATTCATAGTAAATAAAATTTATAATAAAAAGTAAAATAAAATAATAATAATAATAATAATAATAACAATAACACTGTAATAATAATAATAATAAAGAACTATAAAGAAATAAAAAAAAAGAAATAAAAATAGTGAGAAACGCTATATGTATGTTGTGTTGTCAAAGTAAGAGAAACACTTAACATAAGAACATAAGAAAGTGGGATACTGCAGGAGGCCGACTGGCCCATACAGGGCAGATCCCTTTCACACCCATCCCAGCACTTCCATGTGCCTATCCCTAGCGTCCTCGATCCTACTATAGCACTCGGTAGCCTATTCCACATATCCACAACTCTATTACCAAACCAGTGCTTGCTTATATCCTTTCTGAATCGGAATTTATCTAATTTAAAGCCATTTGTTCTAGTTATTTCGTTATTACTGAGCTTCAGAACATCTTCCATTTTACCCTTGTTAATCCCACTTACCCACTTGTACACCTCTATCATATCCCCCCTAACTCTACGCCTCTCTAATGAATGTAAGCCTGCAATTGTGTGTAAATGAGGCAGAAAGTCAGATCACCAACCTGGGACTTGGTCACATATGGCAGCAGGGTCTACCATTAGACAACACATTATGCTTCCAATATCTTCCCAGGCGGTAGTACCTCCCTGTTTGGTAGCTGTTTACTTCCTACTACCCTCCAACCGTCTGCATCCAGACCTGAAGGGCCTGCACCTCCCTGTGTTTTCAGTGTTTTTTTTCCACACCATCCCTTCTGTTATTTTCTCGAACAGGACAGCATTTGGTGGGATATAGTCACCCTGGAACCTGATGCCTTCCTCTTCACTTGCAGGGGGATATTTTTCCTTCATTTGTTGTAATGTCTCTCTGTTTATTGGCAGAACACCACCGGAAGATTCCTCTGTGAGAGATCTTATCGCTAACGACACTTTTCCCTCACGCATCTTGTTACCAAACTTTCTGGCGACATCCTCAGTGGTTTGCCTTCTGTCCCCTATGAATTTTAGACTCCTGCAGTGTTCTTGCCTCGCGTAGGAGATCATCAAGAGCTCCTTTCTGCTACATTGTCAATCTTTTATTCATTTCTGCCACATTTTCTTTGCACTTAGTCCTTGCGTGTGTCCTCTGACAGAATAGATGGGGTATTATTGCCATGATTTGAAGAGCTAGTGGGGCCAGGGGGGGTGTAATTGATTATGAGGCAAGTCATCTCCCTGATCATTTCTTTGGTGGCCGCACCACTTCTACTACTACTACCCCCCCCCCCCAATAGCCACACCTTAGGTTAGGTTGGGTTAGGTTAGCATATGTATGTATGTATGTATGTATGTTTGTATGTCTGTATGTATGTACCTGTGGTGTAATGGTCGCATGCTCGCCTCGCAAGTGAGTGGACCAAGGTTCGATCCCCGGGCAGGGTGAAACTATGGGCAAGTTTCTTTACGCCATTTGCCTCTGTCTACCTAACGGTAATTGGGAACCTGGATGATAATCGATATGCGGATCGTGTTCCGGGGTAGTGGTTAGCCAGTGCAGTTGACGCGTTGTCCTGTCTTCTCGGACTAGTCCTTGACACTGGGTCCTCAGCTCGTTAACTCAGGGTGTGGTTGTTGTGTTGGCGACAGCTTCTACACCTTAAACAAATTCACGCCAGGTGGCCCTTGGGTCGGCCATCCTTGTTACATAAAGGGCAACCGTTATATATGCCTTAATTTCGGTAAAAAAAATTCCTTTCTGTAAATGCGAAGGATGCCTTAATTTCGGTAAAAAAAAATTCCTTTCTGTAAATGCGAAGGAACTACTAGACTGAACTGTGCCCCCTGTGACTGTATATACTGAGAAATAAAGAAAAAAAATCGTGTAAAAAAAGGAATATTGTCATGGGAATATTTGCTTCCTGTACACAACTGTTCCTCCCCAAAAAGATAAGAAAGCAAAACATGTCAATAGGAACAACGTCACTTGATCTCTGGCAGGTTGGCAGATGTAAACACTGGTGACGTCACACTCCACAGAATACGTAGCTACTGTGTTACCTAAGCAAACCTCCTCAGGCTGTGGATTCTCAAAGGTTCCCACGAATATTTTTTTGTTTTTACCTTACTGGAGGTGTGAGAACGTATCTAACTGGCTACGATAGAGAGACGGATTCTTAAAGCTTCGTAATCTGGTGGGGTCGACATTCTTTGACGGTAACGGTAACCAGAGAGGACGTCTTGGTGATAGTGTGTGAGGGGTGTGGTAATTCTCTCTCTCTCTCTCTCTCTCTCTCTCTCTCTCTCTCTCTCTCTCTCTCTCTCTCTCTCTCTCTCTCTCTCTCTCTCTCTGTCATTACTCCTTCCCTCCTTTATCTCCCTCTCTCTCTCTAACACACACACACACACATCTCTCATTACTCCTCCTTCCCTCCTTTATCTCCCTCTCTCTCTCTCTCTCTATCTCTCATTACTCCTCCTTCCCTCCTTTATCTCCCTCTCTCTCTCTAACACACACACACACACACGTATCGACTTATGACATCCTTCTTTCTCTTTCTCTCACCTCTTATCTCTCTCACCTCGTCTGGGAGGAGTGACTCAGCACACATGCACTGGGGGAGATAACGAGCAGAGGGAAACAATGGAATCCCCTCATGAAAGACCTCTCTTCCAGCAAGGTCACGCCACTCTTCTCACTCTGTTTCTCAGGTCACGCCGCCTGGGTCAGTGGTTGTCAGGGTGCTTGATGAGGCTCCTGTCGCCCTGGATAGTTCAAGGTTTTGGGTCACATGAAGTTGACCTTATCAGGGTAACCCATTTTTAAGAGTGTCAGCTTAAAAAAATTCTAAGCGTTTCAACGAGAGTAATTTACACTTGGAAAGCTTAAAGATTAAATTCGTTTGGGTTAGGTTACCTGGCTAAGTCATTACCTGTATAAAAGGAAGATTTACATTTTCAATCAACAGTCACCTTACCCTAACGAGGTCAAAGTTTAGGGTCACCTGAGTTAGCCTAGTCATTGTTTGCTTGTGAGACACTTAAGTACTTAGTGAAGTGCCATCTTACCCGTGAGGTCAGGGATCAAGGTCATTCTGGCTGCATTACGAAGCGAGGTCACTGCTTGCATAAACAAAACGAGGTTGTGACCTTAGAGTATGTGTTAATGATACATATTAATGTCACCTACAAGCAAGCTCATGAGAGAGAGAGAGAGAGAGAGAGAGAGAGAGAGAGAGAGAGAGAGAGAGAGAGAGAGACTATATCAACATAATGTTTATATACGGTAATATCCAAAAACATGTTCCTTGATTTTAGTGAAGCGTATTTGGTTGGTTGGTGTTTGTTCCTGAAGGTGGTGGCTTGGTTCTGAAGGAGGTGTGTTGACAGTTGCTCTTTGTTTTTTTAAAAAGGTCAGATTATAGGAGTTTTGTTAATGGTTTTGTAATGCTGCTAAAGTTTATTATTATTTTTTTATTTTGTACATTGATGGGAAGAGATGTAAAGTACTGTCTGTCTGTGTTTCTGTCTCTCTGTCTCTCTGTCTCTCTCTCTCTTATGTTTCTCTTTGTCTTCTTTTCCTTGTTGTTCAATTCTATGTCTCTCTCTTATCGACTGTCTGTCCGTCTTTCTGTCTGTAAGTTATTGTCTCTTTATTTTTCTGAATTGTTGTTTATTTGGCTATTTTATTCTCTTCTCTCTTTCTTTCATTTTCTCATTTTTTCTCTTTCTTTTCCCCCTTCTTTATCTCCCTCCCCCCTCTGTTCGCTTCTCCTTCTCATCCTCCTCCTCCGCTCCCTCTCCTCCCTCTCACTCCTATACCTCTCCCTCCCACACCTCTCGCTCCTACACCTCTCCCTCCCCACCTCTCCCTCCCACCTCTCCTCCCAAAACCTCCTCCTCCCACCTCTCGCTCCCCACCTCTCGCTCATTCCTCCTCTCCCCACCTTTCGCTCCCACCTCTCACTTCCCACCTCTCACTCCCCACCTCTCGCTCCCATTCCTCCCACTTCCCCACCTCTCCTCCCCACCTCTCGCTCCCATTCCTCTCCACTCCCCTCCTCTCGCTCCCATTCCCTCTTACTCCCCAAACCTCTCCTTCCCCTCTCCTCCCCCCTCTCGCTCCCCACCTCTCCTCCCCACCTCTCGCTCCCACACCTCTCGCTCCCCACTCTCCCTCTCCCCCCTCTCCTCCCCACCTCTCGCTCCCATTCCTCTTACTCCCAACCTCTCCCTCCCTCTCGCTCCCACACCTCTCGCTCCCACCTCTCGCTCCCACACCTCTCGTTCCCACACCTCTCGCTCCCACACCTCTCCCTCTCCCCCCTCTCACTCCCACACCGTAAGTAATTGTTAAACCTTGCCTTAGCGTGACAATACACACCCTCTAGCCTCGATTAAACGACTTCTTATTTCTTTTTGTTTTGCTGCCATAAATTTTACGGCTGTTGAACACTTGTTTCTCCTACAGCAAAAATTTATTATTCAACAATCATGACACACACACACACACACACACACACACACACACACACACACACTCTCTTTTTGTTGTTTGCCTCCGTTGAGATAATGATAATAATAATAATAATAATAATAATAATGTAATAAAAATAAATCTACTACTACTACAACTAACAATGTCAATGTTACTTTTTGCCGACGAACACTCTCAATGCTTCAAGGGGAATACAAACTTTCTACTGGCTTACAAAAAAATAGTATTGAAAGCGAAAACAAAAGTGTTTCTTGAAAATAAAGATAAATTACTTCACGATTTCTCATTGATTATTGTGAAAAATGCCTTCGTTCACCTCTAGTTTAAAATGAAATGAGATTATGACCTCCAACATCTTCCTGTAAGAGCCCATCCCTCCCCCCTACACGCACACAGACAGAGAAAACCTTGGGTGAAAACAATGGTGTCGTTAAGCTAGGGGCACGACTTCACTTCCGGAATAAGATGCGACAGAAACCCATACAATCATCAATTTACTTTAGTTACCCTTAACCTTGACCTTATTTTGGTACGTTTTCTATTTGATGGGAAATAGAGGATATGGCTGACTAAAATAAATTCTACGGGAATTTCTCTTGCTAACTTGACATTTTTCGTGATTATATTTGGGATTAACGTTAGATATGACTTGTGAAATAATGATGGATTTTTTTATACACATACACTCACACATAGGAACATGAGACTAGACAGGCTTCGATAAATAATTATATACAGGCAAGATCTTACATATGAACACGTACAGAATATACACAGAGCAACGAAAAAAACACACAAACACACATACACACACACACACACACACACACACACACACACACACACACACACACACACACACACACACACACACACACATTTAATTTTTTTCAATTTTCATTTACCATTTTCTTATATATCTGGATCAATTTATTTAAACTAGAATAATTAAGTTGAATAAAAAAGAAAAAAAATATACAAATTAATAACAAAATAAATTGAATATAATAAGGTGAATAAGGTATTAAATGACAGCATAAAGAACAAAAGACAATAGTAATAACACTAATGACATGTTGTTTAGAGTGTGTAGGTGTGTACATGTAATTACTGAAAGTCGTGACTTGTAACGTCAGGTAATTATCTTCAGCGGTAATTAACAAGCACTTAGTAATGACATCATCACCAGCTTGAGAAAGTGGTCAACTGCTTGGATGACCTTGTAGAATCATGTCAGCAAGTGGTCAGTTTTAGAAAAGTGTGAAACAAGGTCGTTAAGTGGTTATGTATATATTTTGAACGCCAGAAGCCACCCTAACCTAACCTAACCTAACCTTGCATAAATTAAACTAAATTAGCCTCACCTAATTTATAAGAACATAAGAACATAAGAATGGAGGAAACTGCAGCGGGCCTATTGACCCATACTGGGCAGTCCCGTTTATACCCAACCC
Organism: Homarus americanus; assembly: GCF_018991925.1. Taxonomy (NCBI): domain Eukaryota; kingdom Metazoa; phylum Arthropoda; class Malacostraca; order Decapoda; family Nephropidae; genus Homarus; species Homarus americanus. The sequence continues at coordinate 2,781,536 of NW_024754704.1, forward strand.
CTATTGCTCATATAAGCATCCAACCTATGTTTGAAGCTATCCAGCATATTCGAGTTAATGATGATATTTGGTAACTTGTTTGATTCATCCACTACTCTATTTCCAAATCAGTGTTTACCTATTTCACGCCGAAATCTAAATTTGTCTAATTTAAAACCACTGTTACGAGTTCGCTCCTGGTTGGATAGTTTGAGTACCTTTGCAATGTCCCCTTTGTTTAGCCCTGCCTTCCACTTGTACACCTCTATCATGTCGCCCCTCACTCTACGCCTCTCGAGGGAGTGCAAATTAAGATGCCTTAACCTGTCTCTGTACTCAAGGTTCCTCATGCCCGGGATTAGTTTTGTCATTCTCCTCTGGATTCCTTCCAAGGATTCTATATCCATTCTGGAATACTGTGACCAGAACTGAACTGCATAATCCAGGTGAGGTCTCACAAGCGCTAGATATAATTTTAAGATGACCTCGCTAGTCTTGTGACTAACAATGGCATCGTTGTTCATCTGGTAACTGGTTTCCCTGTTTACATCTCCTATACTGAGTACTTTACATTTGTCCACATTGAATTTCATCTGCCATTTTTCCGACCATTCGAAAAATTTGTTTAGATCTTCCTGTAGTTTTGCAGAGTCTTCGTCAGATTTAATTACACGTCCTATTTTAGTGTCACCAGCAAATTTACTTATGTTGCTGTCTATGCCGATATATATGTCGTTTATGTATATAATAAATAATAATGGTCCAAGTACTGAGCCTTGGGGAACTCCACTTGTGACGTTGCTCCAATGCGATTTAGGGCCGTTTATGCTCACTCTCTGTTTCCTGTCCCGTAACCACGCCCTAATCCATTTAAGGATATTACCTTTGATGCCATGCGCTTCTACCTTTCTAATTAGTCTTTCGTGGGGGACTCTGTCGAAGGCTTTGCGAAAGTCGAGATATACCACGTCATAATTGTGCCCCTCGTCCACCGATTCGAAAACTGATGAAAAGAATGTTAATAGATTAGTTAGACATGAACGCCCGCTTGTGAAGCCATGTTGGGAATCATTGATCAACTTGTGCTTCTCCAAGTGGTTTCGAATAGAGTTTGAAATGATTGATTCTAGTAATTTGCCTACTATTGATGTTAGACCGATTGGGCGGTAGTTAGAGGATAGCGCTCTATCCCCCTTTTTGAAAATCGGTATTACATTCGCTATCCTCCAGGATTCTGGTACTACACCTGTTTTTAAGGACATGTTAAACAACTTTGCTAAGGGCATACTCAGCTCTTCCTTACATTCCTTTAATACTCTGGCAAATATCTCATCGGGACCAGGTGACTTATTAGGCTTCAGTTTGTCTATTTGCATATTAACATCGTTACTAGTCACAACTATCTCGCTTAATTTGTTTTCTTCACTATCTCTGAATAGAGTCGGTGCCTCGGGTATCATATTTAAATTTTCGGTGGTGAAAACTGTTGAAAAATATTTATTCAGATTATTGCTCATTTCTCCATCATTATCAGTGAGCTCGCCGATATCTGAACGTATTGGTCCAATCTTATCTCGTGTTTTAGTTTGATACATTTGGTAGAATCCTTTGGGGTTTGTCTTCGCCTCCCTTGCTATCTTCAGTTCATTATTTCTCTTTGCTTTTCTTATCTCGGTCTTAACCCTACCGGCCAATACCTTATAATACTCCCGGAGGTAAATTTCGCCACAATTTATCCTTCTACCTATAGCCTTCCTTTGGCCAATAATGTTCTTTAAATTATTATTTATCCATTTAGGGTCATTGTTGTCTGATATGAGTTTTTGTATGGTATGTTTTGCCTTTGTGCATTAAGTAACTCATTATTTAAATTGTCGTGGAACTCGGCAATCTCGGATCTCGTTATCAGGTCGGTGTCATCTGTCAGGTTCACGCCCAAGCGCGACACCCCCTCTCTCAGCTGCCTCTTTAAACTATCAAAGTTTGCCCTTCTGAAATCTGGGACTTTAATGGAATTTTCCTGACGTCTGACCTGAAAATCTAAATGAATCCTAATTTCTTTTGTGATCGCTGTTTACCGTTCGTTCCTACCTCGACATTACTAATGAGGTTTTCTGTTCCGACAGAACTAAATCCAGTATATTAACCCCTGTGTGGGTTCGGTTATATGTTGACTTGAAACAGTCCTGGATCGTTTCGAGAATCCTCTGATGCTGAGTTACCGTGAGTCAGTCAATCTATTTGGCCAGAGTTAAGTCGCTACTAAAACTTTACATTTGTGTATGACCTGCGCATTTCATCCCAGATAAGTCGCTCATTAACTCTTATCAGATTGGTCTATATGTACTCCTGTGATTAATTTTTCCTGCCGTCGCTTAATTCCTCAAATTGTTTCTGTATTCCGCTCAGTTTTTATTTCCTTATTTATTTCACACTTCGAATTATCCCTGACATAGATTGCTACTCTTACTCCTTTCCTGTTATTTATCATATGGAACAATTTGTAATCCGCAATTTGGTATTCGACAGAGTAACTCACGTGAGTCTAGGTTGATTATATTTAATTTTATTATATCAATTTTCGGTACATACAAAGCCCCTAATATCATCATTTGTTTTCTCATCCTTCTACTGTTCGCGTAATGAACATTTAGAAGTCGTGTTCTGGAGTCCTTCCTTTATCGCGTTTAGGTCTTAAACTTTCCACTGTCTAATTTAACTTTGTCATCATTGCTAACACTATTTCCTGTAATCTTTTACTTTGTTTACCCGCTCCTGCAGTCTCCTTACTTGATGCCCATATGTTTCCCTATTGGTTTAAGACACGATATCTTTTGAACTGCCCCTCTGAAGACCCCTTAGAGTTTCCACCCCATAACGAGACAGGTGCATACTAGCATAAAGGTCCTTCTGCCGTAGAAGTTGTCCAGTTGTCAATGAATGGGACGTATTGACTTGCAATATCTGTCAAGATGATCGTTGACACCAACTGTTCTTGAGCAACCATTCATTGCTCTTTCCTTCTAGGCAGGGACACCGCATATGATAGGGATCCCTCCATAGTCTAATACGATCTTTAGCTGTCTTGAACTTATCAAGCTCCTCGCTCTACACCGGCAATATCATTGCCTCTCCTGCACTGAGGCAGATAATGGGTTTGTTCCCATTACTGCGGCGAATATTGTCATCCTGTCAATTATATCCCCCACCCCCAGCTCCTGGCAAACACACCCTCATCCTATTGTTTTTACCACAAAAGTCCTGTCCAGTACCTTTACCTGTAAGTCACCAACAATTAAAGTTTTTATATACCTTCCTTATCAGCCCTGTCCTGACTGTACTAACGTCAATTCGTCTGATTACCCATGGATTGTATGTTTATGTGTGTGTGTGTGTGTGTGTGTGTAATAATAATAATAATAATAATTAGCGGTTTATTATTAAAGTCGGTAGCCCGAAGGCTGAAAATATACATTGGACAAAAATGACTTATTACATACAAAGATATGGGGTGGGTGGGTCGTTTAACAAAAGCTTTTATTACTAAAAGAAGAAGGAACGTGAATTGAACATACAAATTATTATAGTTTACAGTTGATGGCCCAGGCCTGGACTGGTCATGGAGACACCAGGGTGTGGTGTTCACGTGGTGCGGTAACTCGTCCTCGGGTGTTGATATGAAGGATCTCACGTGGTCATGGGGACACCTGGTGGTGTGGGGTGGTGTGTTAATTCGTAGTCAGGTGTGAAGCCGACCCACTGTTGTTCCCATGGTGGACTGATTAGCACCTCCTGGTCAGCAGACGGTGGTCAGTTTCAGGGTACTTTTCTCACTGGTGGGTCACGGCTCTACCGTACTGTCTAATTCACTGGCTTAAACACTGTTCATCACTGTTCAACACTGGTCCCACTTCTTTCCGAAACGAAATTGTCACTTTTGATTATGTGTGTGTGTGTGTGTGTGTGTGTGTGTGTGAGTCAGACACCCGGGCATCATGACACAGCTTGACACAGAACACACACACACACACACACACACACACACACACACGCACGGCAGGATTTTGACTCGCCTAATAACCCGAATTCATAATGGTTGTGTGTTACCTTACCTGTCTTGAGTTATGATCTACCTGAGAGGAGAAACGTGGCCAGTCTCACTCCTTACTCACGGCTGGTCAGGATGATACGTTTGGCAAGTCAGGCAGACACTCATGGCAGGTCAGGCAAACTCATGGCAGGTCAGGCAAACTCATGGCAGGTCAGGCAGATTGTTGTACGAAGTCTGGCAGTCATGACCCACATTTATCAGAGGTTTAAACTTTTTTTTATGCATTTATTTTTATTTTTTCGCCATCAGCTGAGGTCTCGGAGAAAGCATCTAGTGAGGGTAGAGTCTCAGAGTATAATAACGTCATTTTATGGTTTGTTTGGTTTAAAAAATATCTTCGGGCTTAGGGGTGACAGGTACGTTTGTGTGTCGGGTTTAGGGCTGACAGGTACGTTTGTGTGTCGGGTTGAGCTGACAGGTACGTTTGTGTGTCGGGTTTAGGGCTGACAGGTACGTTTGTGTGTCGGGTTTAGGCTGACAGGTACGTTTGTGTCTTTGTTTAGGGCTGACACCTGTACTTGTCATGGTTTCTTATAGGTGGTTTCTACAGGTGTCTTCTACAGATGTTTACGAGTGTTTACTACAGATGTCTTTTACAGATATTTACGGTGTTTACTACAGGTGTCTTCTACAGATGTTTACGAGTGGTTTCTACAGGTGTTTTTTACAGATATTTACGAGTGTTTACTACAGGTGTTTTCTACAGATGTTTACTAGTGGTTTCTACAGGTGTCTCCTACAAATATTTACTACAGATGCATTCCCACGTCTCGTTGTTAAGATAAAGACTGGGGGAAAGGATGAAATTAACATAGATATCATTGAGGATCTAGGCCACAGGTGTGTGTGTGTACAGAGGTTCAGGTGACGTGGGATGGCTCTTACACTCACACAATATTACCTGGACTTTATGACGACAGAACAGCGCCCCAACGTTCACTCTTGAAATGAAAGTAATGTTATTTCTTTTTGTAACATTTTTAATACTTTTTTATTCGTATTTCTATTCGACTGAGTAAAATTATTTGTGTTTTGTGTATGTGTGTGGAAGGATATGTGTGTGTGTGTGTGTGTGTGTGTGTGTGTGTGTGTGTGTGTGTGTGTGTGTGTGTGTGTGTGTGTGTGTGTGTGTGTGTGTAAGAGCTATATATGGAGTTATATAGAAATACAAAGATATGCATTTTTATATGTGTACACGCCGTATATAAACACCTACAGCAAATGTACGTATAATCAACACACACACACACACACAACTCACCCAAAACCCAAGCAAGGAATAAAGGTTAATGAGCCTTAATACACCTTAATATGTGAGTTCTTTTTGGTCTTTTAGTTATTAATGTTACTTATACACTCTCGCCGAATTGAGGATATCCAGCGTTGGCTTTTGGTTGAGTCACCTTCCTGCCCTTGTGAGGTGGTAATGGTGGCAGGAAAGGTGGTAATGGTGGCAGGGAAGGTGTGTGGTGTGGCAGGGAAGGTGGTAATGGTGCCAGGGAAGGTGGTAATGGTGCCAGGGAAGGTGGTAATGGTGGCAGGGAAGTGGTAATGGTGCAGGAAGAAGTTGTAATGGTGCCAGGGTAGGTGAGTAATGGTGCCAGGAAGAAGGTGGTAATGGTGGCAGGGAAGGTGGTAATGGTGCCAGGGAAGGTGGTAATGGTGGCAGGGAAGGTGGTAATGGTGCCCGGGAAGGTGGTATGGTGCCCGGGAAGGTGGTAATGGTGGCAGGAAGGTGGTAATGGTGCCAGGGAAGGTGGTAATGGTGCCAGGGAAGAAAGGTGGTAATGGTGCCAGAAGGAAGGTGGTAATGGTGGCAGGGAAGGTGGTAATGGTGCCAGGAAGGTGTATGGTGGCAGGGAAGGTGGTAATGGTGCGGAAGGTGGTAATGGTGGCAGGAAGGTGGTAATGGTGGCAGGGAAGGTGGTAATGGTGGCAGGGAAGTGTGTGGTGCAGGAAGGTGTAATGGTGCCGGAGGTGGTAATGGTGCCAGGAAGGTGTATGGTGCCCGGGAAGGGGTAATGGTGCCAGGGAAGGTGGTAATGGTGCCAGGGAAGGTGGTAATGGTGTGGGGAAGGTGGTAATGGTGCCAGGGAAGGTTGTAATGGTGCCAGGGGTAAGGTGGTAATGGTGCCGAGGAAGAGGTGGTAATGGTGCCCAGGAAAGGTGGTAATGGTGGCAGGAAGGTGGTAATGGTGCAGGAAGGTGGTAATGGTGCCAGGGAAGGGTGGTAATGGTGGCAGGAAGGTGTGTGGTCACGGGAAGGTGGTAATGGTGGCAGGGAAGGTGGTAATGGTGCCCGGGAAGGTGGTAATGGTGGCAGGGAAGGGTGGTAATGGTGCAGGAGGTGGTAATGGTGGCAGGAAGGTGGTAATGGTGCCCAGGAAGGTGGTAATGGTGGCAGGAAGGGTGAGTAATGGTGCCAGGGAAGGTGGTAATGGTGCCAGGGAAGGTGTATGGTGCCAGGAAGGTGGTAATGGTGCGGGAGGTGGTACTGGTGGCAGGGAGGTGGTAATGGTGCCCGGAGGTGGTAATGGTGGCAGGAGGTGGTAATGGTGCCCAGGGAAGGTGGTAATGGTGGCAGGAAGGTAATGTGCGCAGGGAAGGTGGTAATGGTGGCAGGAAGGTGGAATGGTGCGTGGAAGGTGGTACGGTAGGAAAGTAACCTAAGAGGAACAACTATGAGTGAATGATATAACCTAAAACTGAATATAACCCATAATATGAAATGCCAAACCATGTTGGCGAACAAGTAAGTAACTATAATATGGAATGTTAACGAAACAGTGGTTAAGCTAAGAATGGCAATATGAACAACCTAAGTAAGGAGGAATGCCAAGCAACACATGAGGAACAAGTACAACGAAGTACAGGAATGGCAAACTAAGAGGAATAAGTAAGAACCTAAGTAAGAGAACAAGTATAACGGCGTTATGAACAAGCAAGAATCTAAGTACAGGAATACAACTATGAATACTATAATAGAACAAGTACAACTATAATATGAACAAGTAAGGAATCTATAAGAGGAAGTACAACCCATACAGGAACAACCTATAGTAAGAAGTTATACATGGTCAAGTAACGGCAAGGATGGAATAAATCATACATGTGGAACAGAAAGTACCTATGGTAGAACAAGTACAACTAAGTAAGGAGGAAGTGGTAATGGTGCCAGAGGAAGGTGGTAATGGTGCCAGGAAGGTGGTAATGGTGGCAGGGAAGAAGGTGGTAATGGTATTATATTTCAAGTGCGTTATGGTATACAATTATTCAAGCATATTTAATAACCTTACTACATTTTCTAAACTCTCTACGGTAAAAGTGTTGAAGTTTTTAGTGTACCGGGAGTTATGCATTCAGCCAACCAGAACGACGCTGCAGCAAACTTTTCCATTACAGTGTTTATATCGTGATCATCCAGGCATCAAATTATCGTCATCATCATCGTCATTATCTCTATCATGATCATCATCATTACTATCACCGTCATCGTTATCATTACTATCATCGTCATCATTAATATTATCATCATTATCGTCATCATCATCATCATCATCATCATCATCATCCACCTAAAAGTAACTAACCTATCGAGCCACTCTGTAAGATCTGTCCTCCCTAGCAACCACAGCTCAGACAAGTTCACTGGTTGCTATGGTGGTAATATTAACATGATACTGGAACAACTTTGGAATTATTTTTACCATATATGTTAATTAATAAAGTAAACAAGTAAACTAGGTGTTTACGTGTGTGGTTTACAGTAGAGCTGGGGGACATAGAAGTGTAAACATGAGTTCTTCCATTTGATGTTTGTTTGCTTCCCATTATGACAGGTCAGCTAATGTTGCATGCGTGAGTGAGTGTTATGGTGGAATGGCATTGTATGTTTCTTTGTTGTCGAGGTTATTGAGAAACAGGGTAGCCTCCATTACAGTGTGTGTGTGTGTGTGTGTGTGTGTGTGTGTGTGTGTGTGTGTGTGTGTGTAGCCTGACCTGCTGTGGAATCTGTTGCATGTAGGTTTTTTTTTTGTACTTTGGGTTCAGCTATGCCACATCTGGAGCTAATTACAGGTGGGAAGTTATCGTGTACCTGTATTATTAGTACCTGCGTCGAACCTGTACCTCAACATCTACCTGTAGTGGTATATATGTATCTGCATCTGTAACAGCAATAAGACCTATATCTCTGTATATTTCTACCTGTACTTGGACCTATAACTCTATTTGCACCTGTCGAGGATACAGTTCAGTGAAAAAGGGGCATAAGTGAGCCATTACTCATTGGATATTAGGCCCTTGTGTGATGGACCAATCAACACCGAACCCCCTGTCTTAATTACAGGTACAGAAGAGGGGATTAGGTTATCTTAGGTTAGAGTAGGATTAGATTAGGATTAGATTAAGCCGGGTTAGATTATTAATAGGTCAGGTTTAGCGTGGTTGGGTTGCGATTAGGTTAGGTTAGGTTAGGCTGGGTGGAGTTAATTTTTTTTAATCAGATTAGGATAGATGGAAATTTAAATGACGTTAATATTAGGTCAGATTAAGGTTGGGTTTAAATCGCGTTACGTTACGTTAGATTAAAAGATTAAGTTGGCTTATGATGTGAGCTGGGGGTGTCGGACGAGAGTGAGGGGGTGGGAGGAAGGAAAGATTTGAGAGCTGGGAGAGATTCTGGGAGTGTTAGCTGAGAAAGAGAGAGAGAGAGAGAGAGAGAGAGAGAGAGAGAGAGAGAGAGAGAGAGAGAGAGAGATAACACATATTACTGAATGACTGCTGGACATATATAGTAAAAAAACAACATCGTGATCCGTATAAGAGCAAAAGGATCTATTGTAATACTCTCTCTCTCTATCTCTCTCTCTCTCTCTCTCTCCTGATAATATTAAGAGAGAGAGAGAGAGAGAGGGAGAGAGAGAGAGAGAGAGATAAGATCGGTTCTACTTGGGGAGGTAATCGTAATCTTTTGTGCTGGTTGAGGAATGAAAGAAGAATATTCCCCCCCCCTCCTCCTCCTAGACTCTCCATCTTTGTTTGTTTGTTGTTGTTTTTGTTATGTGGTTTTTTTGTTATTCCTTGTTGTTGTTG
>NW_024754704.1:2795719-2847062 GCF_018991925.1 Homarus americanus
CTTCCAGTTCACTATCATGCCGTTACCGAGACCACAGTGGGAGGGAATTTGTATTTGAGATTCACAATTTTGTTTTTTAACGTGATGGGAGAGACAGGAATTGTTGCTGTTTTAGTTCCGGTAGTGTCATGCCTATTTTTAGTCTGAGCTGTTCTGGGGGTTAGGTTTGGCTAGGCTTGGTGTGGTTAGGTTAGGTTAGGTTAGGTTTGGTTTGGTTTGGTTTGGTTTGGTTTACGGCTTTGGTTTGGCTTGGCTTTGGTTTGGTTTGCTTGGTTTTGTTTTGGTTTGGTTTGCTTGCTTGGTTTGGTTTGGTTTGGCTTGGTTTGGTTTGCTTGGTTTGGTTTGGTTTGGCTGGTTTGCTTGGTTTGCTTGGTTTGGTTTGGCTTCTGGTTTGCTTGGTTTGAAGTTTGGTTTGGTTTATTGGCTTCTGGCTTTGGCTTGGCTTGGCTTATTGGCTTGGCTTGGCTTGGTTTGGTTAGGTTAAAATGGCGTCAAAATCATTAATGCAGACTTTATTTGCATTCAATTGGACGCATCATCTTAACTGTCCTCTCTCACCTACCGTGAGTTAGGAAAGAGTGAAAGAGAGAGAGAGAGAGAACATGAATCGCCAGGTGAGAGAGAGAATGACACAGCACTCTTATACCACCTATCGCTCGACCTCGCTCACTCAAAGATGTCGACACAACCAGAGGGAAAGAGGCTGCCTACTCACTCGAAGGGAAGGTAAAAAACAGAAGAGAGAGAGAAAGAGAGAGAGAGAGAGAGAGAGAGAGAGAGAGAGAGAGAGAGAGAGGAATCCGTGACCCTACCTGACCTGCTCTGAAGGTGGTAAGATCGCGCTCTCCTTCGTCACAGAGGTCTTCTACAGGTACTGAGGGAGGAAGAAGGAAGGAGGAAGAGGGGGAATAGGGAGAGGAGGTGAAGGAGAGGAAGAGGAGGGGAAGGAGAGAAAGAGGAGGGGAAGAAGAGGAAGAGGAGGGAAAGGAGAGGAAGAGGAGGGGAAGGAGAGGAAGAGGAGGGGAAGGAGAGGAAGACGTGGAAGAGGAGGTGAAGGAGAGTTGCGTATTCCCTTTGTGTGCGGGCGACCCCTGGTGATCACGCTGACTTACTCTGAATCTTTAAGTTTTGTAAGGTATCTCTCTCTCTCTCTCTCTCTCTCTCTCTCTCTCTCTCTCTCTCTCTTTTGCTCACCAATAGGACTCCTTCTATCACATGTAAACAAATGTCATCCGCCAATGGTGTACGTTCTTTCATCTCATCAAATCTCCTTCACCAATAGCGTGCTTTCTTACATTAGTTTAGTCTCATCGATCAATCCAGTTCCTTCTTAGACACGGGAAAGCGATCGTACTCACCAATATCGTACTCTGTAAACCGAAGAGGACATTGAACTCCTCTTAATACCTTGAGTACGATGATTTAACCCCAAGAGTACAGCACTGTATTGTGGTACTCGAGGGATTGTTTTTATGGTACTCGAGGGATTGTCTGTCAGTTCAATTTTTCTGTCGGCCAGTCAATTCTTCCTCTTTCCCTTCCCTTCCTCTCTCTCTCTCTCTCCTCCCTCTCCTCTTCCCCCTCCTCCTACCCCTCCCCCTCTCACAGTCCATTCCGGTCAGCCAGTCTAAAATGTCGGTCACCTGGACTGGACTAATCCCCGGAGTATCCAGTCACCTCGCTTGTCCAGTCAGCGGTCAGCTAGTTGGACGACACACATTGATATTGGTTGATTACTACACACACACACACACACACACACACACACACACACACACACAAAGCCTGATTATTTTTCCTACCAGTTTTGTACCGGTAAGGATGAGGATGCCTGGCTATATTAACACTCAAAACAGGAACGTACTGAGAGAGAGAGAGAGATGGAGAGAGAGAGAGAGAGAGAGAGAGAGAGAGAGAGAGAGAGAGAGAGAGAGTAAGAATAGGGAGGTTAGGTTAAATTAGGTTAGGAGGAGTAAGAAGTAGGGTTAGGAGGGGTAAGAGGAGGTTAGGTTAGGTTAGGAGGAAGGGGGGAGGGGGGGTTAGGTTAGGTCAGGTTAGGTTAGGAGGAAGGGGGGAGGAGGGGTTGGGTTAATCTACACTTAAAACATATTGATAGAGTGTAGTGATGATAAACGCTTATGCTAGCTAGAGAACGAGTTACTTAGTATGACAGATACGTAAGAGTTCCCCCTTTTAATTCTTACAATGACGTAATGACAGAAAAAACAGCGCCTGAAGAAACTGTTAACTCTTAGATGTTTTATTGAAGGAATTATAACGTTAATTTTTTCAGTGTTTTAATGGGTAATGTCTAAGTGAATTATGTGTTGTTGTTATTGTTGTCAGTTTTGTTGTTGTTGTGATTGAAGAGTGTTGATACTAATTATTAATCTCTCTCTCTCTCTCTCTCTCTCTCTCTCATGCTATACTATTTCACTTCACTGTCATAAACATTTAATATTTCTCCTTCACATCAATTACTCTTGTGTTTACGGCATCTAATTGCCCAGCGTTGATTACAGGAAGTCATGCTGTGTTATCTGTTGCTGACGACGGCTGACGACATTGAGGGCTGATGGCATTCCTAAGAGCTGACATCATTGTATATTGATATTATTGACGGCTGACGACATGGAAGATTGATGACATTACTGAGATAGATAGATAGATAGATAGATAGATAGGTAGATAGATAGGTAGATAGATAGGTAGATAGATAGATAGTGAGCAAAATAGATAGATAGATCGATCAATAGAATGTTACACAACAAGAAATCAACACACACACACACACCCACCTACCTGCCCCTGCATATAATTACGCCGCTTCCTTCAACTCAGATAATTGACCGATTGTGCCCGATTATTGTGGATTATACGTCGCCAGGAGAGTAATTATAGGCGCAGGGAAGTCACCGCGTGTGCCTCGGGTAGAGTTGAATGCCTACAGGATGCCGCCACAATGTTAAAATGGAGTTGACTTTCTCCTTCAGGCTGGAATGGTGTCGATTGTTCGCTCAGCCACAATAAAAAGGGAAGATTGGCGTGGTATTTGTGTGTGTGTGTGTGTGTGTGTGTGTGTGTGTGTGTGTGTGTGTGGTTGTTGTTGTGTGTGTGTGTGTGTGTGTGTGTGGTTGTGTGTGTGTGTGTGTTATGTGTGTGTGTGTGTGTGTGGTTGTGTGTGTGTGTGTGTGTGTGTTGTGTGTGTATGTGTGTGTGTGTGTTTGTGTGTGTGTGTGTGTGTGTGTGTGTGTGTGTGTGTGGTTGTGTGTGTGTGTGTGTGTGTGTGTGTGTGTGTGTGTGTGTGTGTGTGTGTGGTTGTTGTTGTGTGTCTTAATACAAACCTGAAAAAAGTGTCAAATCGACCCCTTAACCTGGTAGACGATCACTCTACATCGTAACTCTTGGAGGAGCACCACACGAGAAGGTGTCAGTACTTACGAGTTACCCCGACTGCATACCGAGGCAGACAAGCGCCGGAAAGACGCTGCCACCGCCCCTCCCGCACTAGATGTAGCCCTCCATACGTGCAACATCTGTGGACGACTCTGCCGGTCCCGTATCGGCCTCTCGAGTCGCCCTCAGAGCTCACCAACAAAGGTGACTTCCTTAATAACTCATATCATTGTATCATAGCTGGATGATCGTCATACTTGATTCCGACTGACAGCAAAGTAGTAGTAGTAGTAGTAGTAGTAGTAGTAGTAGTAGTAGTAGTAGTAGTAGTAATTTAACACAGATAGGATAGCTACTTATGTATTAGGATATTTAATATTAAGGTAATTAAATGGTGGCGAAGGTGTGGCTATTGGGGGAGGCTGGAGGCCACGTTATGGAAAAAAAAATAGTAGTAGTAGTAGTAGTGGTAGTAGTAGTAGTAGTAGTGGTAGTAGTCGTGTATGTGTGTGTGTGTGTGTGTTATATGTACCTATCAATACGTACATACTGTATATACAATGTATCATGCATGTATGCTTCTCAACACATATCAATATACAAGCACAAATCTCTCCCCACGTATGACAAATATACATACTTGTGTTTCCCCGTGTAAGATAACCCTCCCTAAATCACCCCATCCCTTCCCCTCCCCTCCCCCCACCTTCCCCCACTTTAATAGGGAACCTCCGCGTCTTGCTCCATTCCCTCTTGAGGTAAGGTGAGGTGAGGATGGCACAGGAACAGGTCACTGGCACTGTTACCTGATGAAAGTGGGACAGTGAGCGGTCCGACAGAGGCACTCATACTGATATGATACCCAATGACAGGTGTAATAATAATAATAATAATAATTAACGGTTTATTGAAAGAGCTTGGCAGCCAGAAGGCTGAAAATATACAGTTACATATTTGGGGAATGGGTTACGAATTACAAATAATATACAAGTAACATAAGTGATACAAATAAGACATATAATAACTAGATGGGGAAAAGCTCAAACTACAGTTCATTTCAACATAGTGACAGTGCAAGGGAGTGCTGGGAGTGAATACACTGATTTATTACAAGTTATTGATAATTTTTACAATGGTTGGGACTGGCTGTTCTTATAGCGATCAGTTCGTGCACGTATGGGCTGGATGCGGTTGTGGTGTCGAACAGCAATTCTCGGACAGGGGATCTCAGGTGGTAGTAGGGGCCGGTGTCGGGGATGGTGTAGAAGCTTCTTACCAAATTTGCAGATGAGGCCGTGGTGATGGTCAGTGAGAGTCGAAAGGGTCAGTGTGTTGAGCACTTCTTGATATGTGGAGTAGGAAGGGGAGAGAATAATCTTGCATGCCCTCTTTTGCACTTTTTCTAGGTGTTTACGTTGTGTGGCATTTAGGGAGGAAGACCAGGTGGGGGAGGCATAGGTGAGCTTGGGAAGTATGAATGTTGTGTAAACACTGAGGAGCTCGGGCCCAGGTGTGTGTGTGTGTGTGTCGGGTTCTGGAAGGATCTTGTATGATGTCTTTTTGTCTTGATTATAATCTCTCTCTCCAGTATGTTTCACCCCAGTAAGCAATAAACTTATTTTTCTGTTCTGTCTCGTGTCCACTGATCACTTATCTCTTTGTTTCTCTTTATTACTCTCGCTTTATTTATTCATCTTTTTCATCTATTGACTGCTATTCCTCCTTCTCCTCCTCCTCCTGTTCTTTCTCTCTCTTTGTCTGTCTGTCATCGTTCTGTTCCTCTTTCATTTATTTCATTTTTTTTAAGTTTACCTTGTCTACTATGTCCAATTTTTCTTCAGGTTCTATCATTCTATCGGTCGGTCGGTCTGTCTGTCGGTCGGTCGGTCGGTATCTTACATTAGCGTCTTCACACTCACTTTCCATTTTCCAGTCCTTACGCTCACCTCTCCTCCTCCCCTTCTCTGCCCACTTTCCACTTCCCCAGGTCATCCCCCGCTACCTTAACCTGGACCAAATCCTCCACAGGGTTTTGCAACACGACACTTTCTTCTCTCTCTCTCTCTCTCTCACCCAGGTCACACACACACACACACACACACACACACACACACACACACACACACACACACACAACACACACACACAGACAGACGCCAGAATCAAACAAGCAGAAACCAAACATAAACAAGAGATCCCTTCCCTGCTTTTGTGGTTGTTTATTTTAGACATATAAACAAAACTGAGGGCAAACAACACTTTTACTTAAACCAGTTAGTTAAAGGTTTGAACTGTAGACTGTGTATGTTAATCTAGACTGTTTCATTTCTTTTAACTGTGTAATTAATCCCAATATCTAATAACGTAAATTGACTGGTACGCATTCTTTAACTGGTTGATATAATGGGGTGTTAACCTGTGTTCTAGACTGGTAATTGTTAACTGGTTGATGTAATGGGGGTGTTAACTGGTGTTCTAGACTGGTAATTGTTAACTGGTTGATATAATGAGTGTTAACTGGTGTTCTAGACTGGTAATTGTTAACTGGTTGATATAATGGGGTGTTAACTGTGTTTCTAGACTGGTAATTGTTAACTGGTTGATATAATGGGGGTTTTAACTGTGTTCTAGACTGGTAAGGTAAATTTAGTGTGGTAATCATCTCACTTAACAGTATCCTAAACTGTTAACTCACAATATGTTAACTGTTAACTGTAAAAACTCAAGAGTGCGTAAACTATAACAAGAGAGAGAGAGAGAGAGAGAGAAAGAGAGAGAGAGAGAGAGAGGGGGGGTAACATATCCAATTAATATCTCTAGACTAAACTACCAAATCAAGGCCTGAAATACCGTAATAAAAAGGAAGTTAAACAAGACTAACCAATCCCAGTAAATGAACTCAGGAGGTAATGACCCAAAAAAATATGATTAGCGAATCCTGCGTCGTCATAGAGGAGATTGGGAGATGAGGAAAACAGATTGGATTAGATTAGGGTTATAGATTATTATATATTAGAGGTTATTATAGGTACTATAACTGGGGTCGTTGTTGTTATTTATGGAAGAAGAAAGTGTTGAAGGTTATATTGCTGAGTTCGTCCTTAGGCAACGGGGGTAGCCAAATTGTAGTTGACGAGGTCGTTATTGGTCTCTTTAACAAGCAAAACAAACAAACAAACACACACTGCGGGAAGCTTAAGTGGCCGACACTTGACTCGACTGCCTTCACTTCCACAACTGTATAGTAAAGTACCTACAAATATGCCCCTGAGCACGAACCAGTTACCTCAAGGACAGGAGATGGTGCTGTATCCACTCTCACACTGCACCCCCCCATTTGGTCATGTTTTTTACCTTATTACTAGAGAATACGGAAATAGATCTCAGGTCGTTTCTGGGTCGTAGGATAATTGCTATAAGATCGTGTGCAGTGATGATTGGTAAGGGCGCCTATTGGGTGAAACTCTGCATGACGTTCAGTACAGTATCTAGAGTGGATCATCGCTGTCTGTCCGTTTTGTTTAGCCTTATGCTTGTCATTCTGCGTTACTACCCTTGAGCACAGTTATGGATATATGATAGAGAGGCATGATAGTAGAGGAGGTGGTGAGTATTGGCGTTTGGAGATAACCTGACCTGCACCGAACCTAATCCAACCTAATCTGACTTACCTAACCTAACCCAACCTATCTTGACCTAACCTAATCCAACTTAATCTGACCTACCTAACCTAACCTATCTTAGACCCAACCTAATCTAACTCTAATCTGACCTTACCTGACCCCAACCCAACCCATTCTTGACTCAATCTAATCTAACCCACCTGACCTGACCTGACCTAACCTAACCTAACCTAACCTAACCTAACCCAACCTAACCTAACCCAACATGATTTGTCCTGGGTGACAGTCCTTGGCGGGGAGCCACAGGTGCCAGAGTGGGGGGGCTGGGAGTGGGTAGTGGTGGTGGTGGTGGTAGTAATGGTGGTGGTGTGTGGTGGTGGTGGTAGTAGTAGTAATGGTGGTGGTGGTGGTGGTGGTGGTGGTGGTAGTAATGGTGGTGGTGGTGGTGGTGGTGGTGGCATGCCAAAGGTTGCTATAAACCAAGACTTGAAGATATCAATCACGAACGACCAATCGCATTATACAACAGGTTTATTTACTTTATTAACTTTAACAAACAAAAATAAAAAACATAACATAAGAAAATCAAGTTATATTCCTATATGAATAAAAAAAATATTACATGATAAAACTATTTTATTTTATTTATATATATAATTAATATTTTTTCTGACAGGTGTTCCCATCGTCAGGTAGGTTATAATTACACAGGTATTAATTAGAGTGTGTTTATATGTTACCTGACGCATCACCACCTGTTCTGGGTAATTTTGAGGGGGAAATTTTAATACGTTCCAGATTGTTTTGTTTTGGGGTTCTTATTATCTGTCTGTCTGTCTGTCTGTCTGTCTGTCTCTGCTTTCTTCCTTATTTCTTACGATTATTTTATTACCTCTTATTAGTTTTTCTGTCCTCTCTTCAAATCAAAGCTGTTAACTTCCCACCTTCAGCTCAACACCAGCTCACTGAAGCTAATGAAAACATGAGTATTCAACACACACACACACACGACTCAAAAAGTGTGAGGAAACAGAATTATGGTGTCCACTACACAACCTGACACAACACAGCCACTTGACACGGTTTAGGAGCTGGACGCTCATCATGCATCCAAAAAAAGCCGGGTAGCCGTGACCCTTCCTGAATTATAACCCAGTGCATGACGGGGCCGTGAGAGGAGGTGATATCATGAACACAGCAGCCACAAGACAGGTGGCTGAGGGGGGCTGCATGATGGTGGGTCAAGAGATGGATAGATGGATAGATTAATTGATAACTGGGTGATAGATAGATAGATAGATAGATAACCATACAGTAGAGAGGAGGCTACCAGGTAATCTCTCTCACCTATATAGACAACCACGAGCACCATCTCTAAGGTCACCAGGTATTGTATCTGATGCACCAGGTGAGCTGATCAATGGCAGTTTCATTGTGCAATTCTCCCTCCCTCCTCCTCCCTCCCCACCTTATTCCCTTGTTCCTCCCTCCTCCTACCATCCCTCCCTCCTCCTCCTTCCCTCCCTCCCTCCCTCCTTCCCTCCCTTCCCTCCCTCCCTCCCTCCCTCCCTCCCTCCCTCCCTCCTTCCCCTCCCTCCCTCCCCCCATTTTTCCTCCGTTCTGCAACACTAAGAAGCTTCCAGGTATGTGTGTGTGGGGAGGGAGGAGGGGGGTAGTCTTGTTTGTTTGTTTGTGTGTGGAAATATTGATGGTCTGTTTAATGCTTGTTTGGACATGTTGTGTGTGTTTGTGTGTGTGAGAGGAGCAGAGAGACAGAAACATACAGACATACAGACAGATTGGAGATTGATAAATAATATTCGTCAACCACAAGCCACACCACATTGTCTTGCTCTTAAAAATTACCTCCTCTCCTCACACTAGTGGATCAACACACACACACACACTAGCCATATCTAAAGACACTGGAACAACAACAGCTTGGAGTCCTTAGTGTAAATATTTGGTTCATTCTGGATTACATGTACACGATCGTCCCTCCTCCCCCCTCCCCACCCCCCTGATTTGGAACCTGGAAATCTGTCGTCGTTCATAGTTGTATGGTCCAGTATTTGTGTATGGTTCAGTATTTGTGTATGGTTCAGTATTCCTTCCTGGTTCTGGAACTGTTGAGGGCGTGTGTGTGTGTGGGGAGGGGGGGTTGTGATATTGATCTGTTTTGCTTAATATGATCCTCTCTCTCTCCTCTCTCCACCATAACCCACCATCACCGGAACAACATCAACATACTGTACGGTGGTTCCCCATAGTGGTATTTTGCAACAGTTCAGCTCCACGACAACAGTAGTCAGGATGTTGGGCAACCTATTTAAAAGAATCGACGACATTCTCTGTTTCTTCCCCCCCTCTCCTTTCCCCTCCTTCTACCCCTACCTCACCCTACCTATCCCTCCCCTCTTCAACCCCCACTCTCCCCTTTCCCACCCCTCCTAATCTAGTAAGACCCAGGTTAGGTTAAATTTATGATTGCTGTCCCACGAGGTCAAAGTTCCGACATACCAGTGACCCTTTTCTCCTGAGGCAACCAACCCCTCCAGTCCCCCTCCCCCTCCCCACCTCCATGTATACTATCACTAAAGAGAGAGAGAGAGAGAGAAGAAGAGAAGAGAGCAACAAAACGTCCCATTAGGTAATATATTCCTGGATGTTTTGTCTCGGCTTCAACAAGTATCACGACTTATCATCCCAAGGTGGTGGTGAGGCTGTGTCTTGTGTTGCCCTGACCAGGAGAAACACCTACTTAGCTCTCTCTCTCTCTCTCTCTCTCTCTCTCTCTCTCTCACACACACACACACGTGACACCTATCAGTGATTAGAGCTGATTACTTCACTATGGGATACTTGACGATCCGTAATGACATCACTAGGTGTTTGATGAGGTCACTATGTGCTTGTTGACATCCTCGCTGTTTCATGATATCACCAGGTATTTGATGACATTAAGGTGTTTGATGATGTCACCAGGTGTTTGATGTCACCAGGTGCTTGATGGCGTCACCAGGTGCAGGTGTTGTAAGGTGACATCACCAGGTGGTTGTAATGCCTGATGTCATCACCATGTGCTTATGATTCACCGCCAGGCGAAAGTGGATGACCGTAATGGCGAAGAACAGCGTCGACCTATTTCACTCGACCTCTGAGGGTGACCTAAGTGGAGTTGACCTCTGAGGGTGACACTTTACCTCGGAGGGTGACCTAAGCTGTGTAGTTGACCTCTGATGGCGACACTTAACCTCGGAGGGTGACCTAAGCTGTGTAGTCGACCTCTGAGGTGTGACACTTAACCTCGGAGGGTGACCTAAGCTGTGTAGTCGACCTCTGAGGTGTGACACTAACCTCAGGGTGACCTAAGCTGTAGTCGACCTCTGAGGGTGGCTACTAACCTCGGAGGTGACCTAAGCTGTGTAGTCGACCTCTGAGGTGTGACACTTAACCTCGGGAGGTGACCTAAGCTGTGTAGTCGACCTCTGAGGTGTGACACTTAACCTCGGAGGTGACCTAAACCGTATAGTCGACCTCTGAGGTGTGACACTTAACCTCGGAGGGTGACCTAAGCTGTGTAGTCGACCTCCTGAGGTGTGACACTTAACCTCGGAGGGTGACCTAAGCTGGGTAGTCGACCTCTGGTGTGACACACTAACCTCGAGGCCTAAGCTGTAGTCGACCTCTGAGGTGTTACACTTAACCTCGGAGGGTGACCCTGGTGTGTAGTCGACCTCTGAGGTGTTACACTTAACCTCGGAGGTGACCTAGCTGTGTAGTCGACCTCTGATGGCGACTCTATTATATTTTTTTCAATCGACCTCAATTTACTGTCATTATATTTTTTTCTTGGCCTCGGGTTGACATGGCCTCTTAACCTCTTTATTTATCTCACAACCTAACCTAACCTAACCTAACCTAACCTAACCTAACCTAACACAAAAGGAAAAGAGCAATCAGAGTAAAATAATGAATTAATTAATCTGACTACAAACAACAACAACAGCAACAACAACTAACAACAACAATAACAACAACAACCACAACATATTAAAGGTCTATCACTCAGGTGTTTCAGCATAAAGCCAAATGCCAGCGCAGGTAATCATCTTCGTCTGGCGTTGTTTTGTTTTACCTGTATCTCGACTTCACAGTGTCAGGTGAAAAGGAATACCTGTCGTAAATGTATAAGTATGTGATAAGATTGATTACAGGTATGTGTCCGGGGTAGTATCATTACAGGTATTGTGTCCGGGGGATTGTCATTACAGGTATGTGTCCGGGGGGTATTGTCATTACAGGTATGTGTCCGGGGAGGTATTGTCATTACAGGTATGTGTCCGGGGGGGGTTATTGTCATTACAGGTATGTGTCCGGGGGTTTGTCATTACAGGTATGTGTCCGGGGGAGGTATTGTCATTGTGTTATCAGTAGTCTAGTAGTGACGTGTTGTGGTAAGTTCATTAGTGTAGTGAGAGGAGAGACTGATATAATGACAGATAGGAAAGGACACACGAACACACACACACACACATACACACACACACACACACGAACACACACACACACACACACACACACACACACACACACACACACACACACACACACACACACACACATGACCCAACCTAGAAAACGCCTCAACCAACACTTCTGTAAATAAGAAAGGAGGAGAAGAAAAGAGGAGGAGGAGGGTTGGAGGAGAAAAGAGGAGGAGGAGGTGAAGAGGGAGGAGGGAAGAGGGAGGTGGAGAAGAAGAATAAGTAGGTGGCAATCACTGTATACTTCTCACGAGCAAGACAAACGATCTCCCTGTCGAGACGAAGGAGAGAGAGAGAGAGAGACTTAAAAGGGCGGTAAACGACAACCACTGTGAGAGAGGAAGCTGGGTCATCCATAGGTCACTGTTGGTCACGTTCACCTGACCTTGCACCAAGTCACCATCAAGACACACTGTTATGTTTAATGGCTTTTGTGTGTGTGTGTGTGTTTGAGCTTAAGCTTTCTCACTTTAAGCTGCGATATTTAACCGATTTTCCAAAGATTCTTATTTGATTACCTCCTCCCCCTAACGTCCATATTATTTTAAGGTAGGATAAAAGAATCACACACACACACACACACACACACACACACACACACAAGGCAGGTATTCTTGAATAGGCGTTGAATTACATTTGAGATTCTACTACTAAACTAGTCTCTGCTCCGGATTATGGGATTTAGAAAGAATAAAATATATACTCTTAAGACTTTTTGGGTCACGGTCAGGAATAACAGAGACTTGTGTGTTATATTTGATGATCGTGTGAAGGTATATCATGATGTGTGTGGAGAACTAACAGATCATAGTGAGAGAGAGAGAGAGGCAGTGAGAGAGAGAGAGAGGCAGTGAGAGAGTACCATTAACCTGATAAGAGAACGGGTTGATCACTACCACACACCTGTCATTAGTGTTTGTAGGTCACCAGGTAACACATTATAACACGGCGTCTCATTGTTATTGTCTCTCTCTCTATCTCTCTCTCTCTCTCTCTCTCTCTCTCTCTCTCTCTCTCTCTCTCTCTCTCTCTCTCTCTCTGTGAAATCATCCCTCCACGCCCTTTCGTCTGTCATCTCTGTTTTCCATTATTATTATTATTATTATCATTATTATTATTATTATTATTATTATTATTATTATTATTATTATTATTATTATTATTATTATTCTGAGTTACGTAAAGGAGAAAAGAAATGTAGACACACACACACACACACACACACACACACGCACACACACACACACACACACACACACACACACACACACACACACACACACACACACACACACACACACACACCGCCTCTATTCTTTAACTAATGTATTTATATAAAAAAATCATTGGCATCTCACACAATGTAAACAAAACAAATACCTAATGTGATTGGCTGTAATAAATAAAAGTTCATCTTATTCTTTTCTTAAACAATAGACACTGACGTTTCTTCCAAGACATTTAAATTAAGTGAGCATCGTGTGTCTGTCTGTCTGTCTGTCTGTCTGTTCTCTCTCTGTCTGTCTGTTCTCTCTGTCTGTCTGTCCGTTCTCTCTGTCTGTCTGTCTGTTCTGTCTGTCTGTCTGTCTGTCTGTTCTCTCTCTCTGTCTGTCTGTTCTGTCTGTCTGTCTGTCTGTCTTTTTGTCTCGTTAAATACCATTGTTAATTTATTTTCGTGTGTTTTTAGTTAAATTGTTAATATTTTGGTTGGGTTAGGTTAGCTTAGGTTAGGTTAACATAATATGGTGTCAATGATAGGTTAGGTTAGGTTAGGTTAACATAATATGGTGTGAATGATAGGTTAGGTTAGGTAATATGGTGTCAATGATAGGTTGAAGTTTATTTACGTCGTTTTCCTCTCAATTTGATCGTGATTGTGAGTTTATAGGAAGGCAATTAAATTCTCCATTCACTTTCCTCCCTTTACGTTCAAGGTGTAATTGGCTTGACCTGACCTGGGTATAGTTAGTAATTGTTAAATGAATATATTTCTGAAGGGTTTGTTGTTGTTGAAGTATACGAAGGTGGGTGACATTAGCTTCATGTTAAGAGCAGTGCGGATATAGTACACTGGAGACTAAACCTTGGTGGGTTACATTAGCTTCATGTTAAGAGCAGTGCGGATATAGTACACTGCATACTAAACCTTGGTGGGTGACATTAGCTTCATGTTAAGAGCAGTGCGGATATAGTACACTGCATACTAAACCTTGGTGGGTGACATTAGCTTCATGTTAAGAGCAGTGCGGATATAGTACACTGCATACTGAACCTTCGGTATATAGGGAGATAATGATAGCTGGAGGTGAAGACGCTCCCCCTTCACTTCAACAAAAACCAGGTACCTATGCACAGTTGGGTCGACTGGGAGTTGTATCCTGACCGAACCTCACATAACCTAACCTAACCCCTCCCCAAGGTATAGCATTAAGGTGTTTAATCATCAGGTAAAATAAATAAGGTTACCTGCTCTTTTAAGGCTTCCATCTCTGTAAACAATAAATACACCTTTTAATGTAATCCACCTGAGTTATACAGTAACTAAGGGGGTAGGCGGATCTCAAGTGTCCAATAGGATGATTATTTGGATTATAGTAACCATCAATTACCGTCCTCAGGTGTGATAAATGTACTCAATAATCAACAGGTGTTCTCTCTCTCTCTCTCTCTCTCTCTCTCTCTCTCTCTCTCTCTCTCTCTCTCTCTTCTGCATCAATTACCGTCCTCAGGTGTGATTAATGTACTCAATAACCTACAGGTGTTCTCTCTCTCTCCCTTCTTCAGCCCCCCTGGCGGTGTGTAAGACCTTGGGTGGGTTGGCCGTAAGAACTAGTGTTTAAGAGACGTTATATGTGAGTCTTGGTTTAATTTATGATCGTCCCTCACCGTAACCAGGTGTGGGGAGAGGAGAAAGGCGCGATGGAAGGAAGGAGAGAAGGAATGAGAGAAGGAATGGGAGAGAGAGAGAAAGAAATAACGCTCGTATATCTTCAAAACTTTAGACACTTTTAGGGTCGAGAAACAGAGGGAGTAAAGAAGAGGAATGAAAGAAGGAAGGTTGAATAAAAGAAGGAAGGAAGGAGAGAGAAAGAGAGAGAGAGAGACCAACAACTGTAGATTATTTAATGTGATTTGATTTAACTATTTTTTTTTTTTACAGTAGTTACAATCAGCTTTCCTATTCGGGGTCTTTTTGTTCTACATGTCGACAGTACCAAGTGGAATTTATAGTCCATATGCGTGGCTCTTAATATAATAGGTATTAGTGTTACAGATAGAGAAATATATATATACTTTTAAGTCTAATGTCCGGCCCTGAACTTTGCTTTCCACCAGTGTATTTCTGGTTATAGTAAACACAAGTTATCTATTTTACTAATTTGGTGTTAATGTAAAGTTAAGGTGTTTTTTTGTAGGGTAGAGTAGTGCAGTGTAATAATTTAATTTTTTTTTTTGGGGGGGAAGTATTTTCGGGTATAATATTAATACCTAATATACTGTTATAATCGTTATATTAAGGCCATATATCAAATTACAAAGGTAGGGATATTCTTTTTTTAACAATGAATTCTGTTCTTAAAATTCACTTTCCACCTGAACTCTCGGCCACAGGTAGCAGGTTACAGGTGGGTCGTCCCTTGTACATGGCATTTCAAGACATCCAGGTATGATTATCTGCCTCTCGGGGTTTACAAATGACCAGGTGGTAGAGATATATTAGATGCTGACAGGTACAGGTATACAAATACAGATTCGTAAACAGGGAGAAGGTACAGTACACATGCAAATACAGGAATAAATAATGTTACAGGTGCGGGTACAGTTACAGGTGCGGGTACAGTTACAGGTGCGGGTACAGTTACAGGGGCGACTGAAATTGTTAATACAGGTGTAACTACAGGTACAGAAACAAATTAAATTACATGTAGGATTGCAACTCAAATCACAGTTACAGGTAAAGAGATACAGTTACAAATAGTCACATCTACAGCTACTTTTACCGGTTACAGTTAAAGTTACAGGTAAAACTACAGGTAACAGTACAATTACAGATATAAAGTAAAAGGAGAAATGACGTCGAACAAAAACAACAAAAGAAATATCAACTTGGCCATTCTAATTTAGTGAGCCGACGAAGGTGTGTGTGTGTGTGTGTGTGTGTGTGTGTGTGTGTGTGTGTGTGTGTGTGTTGAGGGAGAACTGAGGAACTGGTTCTCTAAAACACCTCATCACCGCCGTCCTACATCCCAGCTTATATCCGAGTAGCTAAGATGTCTTTCAGCAGAGTTAAGAGTGAAATGTGAGCTGGGAGAAATATCGGTGTGTGGGTGACTTAGTGGGGGAAGGAATGGGGTCGGTGTGTGGGTGGGTGTGTGGGTGTGTGGGTCGGTGTGTGGGTGGGTGTGTGGGTGTGTGGCTCAGTGGGAAGGAATAGGGTCGTGTGTGGTGGGTGTGTGTGTGGGTGGGTGTGTGGGTGTGTGGGTCGGTGTGTGGGTGGGTGTGTGGGTGTGTTTTATATTTCTGTTTGTATGTATACGTGTCAAAATTATTTCATACACACACACACGGCCACAAATACTGTACATAAAAACATAAATATACGTACATAGATTCACGAGAGTAAACACGCATAAACATACACGTACGTAAATTCATTAGAATATACAAACACCTAAATATGCACATATAAACATACACACACGTAGGTATATTCTTGAGATCATACACTTATATAAATAGTATAGTAATAGCATACACCGCTGACCACTTAATACGGACACAAAAGTGGACCACCTTCAGGCCCCAAGGCAGTCATACTTCCTTAGTGAGTGACTATGTATGTATGTATGTATGTATGTATGTATGTATGTATATGTATGTATGTATGTATGTATGTATGTATGTATGTATGTATGGTAATATCTCGCTCCTCTCCTGCTATGTGTTAACAAAGTTCCTCTCTGTGACTACATCTCTCAGTCCTGACTTTAGACTCTGACAAGGAGTTACGATTTACGAGACACATCCATCAACTTCTGTATTCAGCCATGTCTTGTTTCAGTTCACCCGATTCTCGATTTAGTGTGGTTTGGGGATGCTAATGGTGATATGCTTACTGTTGTGGTAGAGGTGGTGCTGGTTGTGGTAGAGGTGTTGTAGTGATGATGGTTGTTGTGATGATGAGGGTTGTTGTAGTGATGAGGGTTGTTGTGCTGGTGGTGATGGCTTATGGTGTTTAATATTGAGGTGAAACAAGCTGGGTCATCTGCTCCTCAGATAATTCAAATACTTTTTAATAGTCAAATTCATCGTAAACTAATGTACGCTTAACCTTTGACGTGTTGACCACCGCCCACAGTACAATCTTCAATATAGTCTGAGAACTTTAACTTTTTTTTTTAATACGTGATTAGCTCACCAAGGCACAGGTCAATAACCCACATTAGGGCCTGGAGGCGAAAATAATAATAATAATAATAGTAATAATAATAATAATAATAATAATAATAATAATAATAATAATAATAATAATAATAATTAATACTAAAAATTTTTAAATAATAAATAATATTTAATAAAAATATAATAATAATAATAATACTAATACTAATAAAGGACCATAAAAAAGCATAATTTGCTTCAATTGATAATTGAACATATCACTGTTCTTTTAACTACAGTATTTCCTTACCGTCCATAATCATACAATACTGAATATGAGCAACAAAAACAAGCATGTGAGTACAAACGATGTCGGACAGAATCTCACCACAAAATATAAACTTAGTGGGATAGGTATACATACATACATACATACATACATACATACATACATTATATATATAAATAATAATGGTTGCCCCTCGTGTAACAACCACACCCTGAGTTAACGAGCCGAGTGACCCAGTGTCAAGGACTAGTCCGAGAAGACCGACAACTCGCCAGGCTCCCTGTTACTGCTGGGTAGACAGAGGCAAATGGCGTAAAAAAACTTGCCCACAGTTTCACCCTGCCCGGGGACCGAACCCGGGCAGGGTGACAGTCACACAAACCGAAGGAAGTATGACTGTCTTGGGGCCTGAAGGTGGTATGCTATTACTATACTGTATATATGCGTGTATGATCTCAAGAATATACCTATGTGTATATGTTTATATGTGTATGTTTATGTGTGTATAATCTCTTGAATATATGTGTGTATGTTTAGGTGTGTATTTGTGCGTATGATTTCATGAATATACGTATATGTGTATGTTTATATGTGAGTGTTTGTGTGTGTGTATACTCTCATGAATATATGAATGTATAAAATTGGTAAAAACTCAAGTGTCATATTTGTGTGCCATATCTCTTGAGACTTTGTACTTACCACATTAATGAGATTCTATTCTTAATAATAATAATAATAATAATAATAATAATAATAATAATAATAATAATAGCTAACCTAGAATGGAATCTTATTAATGTGGTAGGTAAGAAGTCTTAAGAGATATGGCACACAAATATGACACTTGAGTTTTTACCACTGTTATAAGACACTGTACATCTGTGCATCTCAGGGTATTATTTGACTTACACTTCATTAATGAGTTAGTGTAAAGCGTGGAATCTGTTAGTGAAGTTTATGCAGTATTATGGTTGAGACTGTGGCAACTACCGCGGGATCTCGCTGCTGTCCGTAGCTGGCAAGATTATTTCCCGAGTCCTTCTAAACAGACTTCTTCCTGAGGCGGAAAACTTCCTCCCTGAATCTTAATGTGGCTTTAGACCATCACGTGACACCACTGACATGAGCTTTGCTGCCCGCCAGATACAGGAAAAGTGCAGAGAACAGCGTCGTGACCTGTATATGGCCTTCATCGACCTTACTGAGACCTTCGACTCGGTCAACAGGGAAGCCTTCTGGCGAACCTTCAGCCGTTTTGGCTGCCCCCCCAAAATTCATCGCCATTGTGAGGCAACTCCACGATGGCATGAACTGCAGTGTCCTGCACAATGGCACCCAGTCTGAGTTCTTCCCCATCCAAACGGGGGTAAAACAAGGATGTGTACTGCCACCAACTCTCTTCTATTTCTTGGCTGCGTTTCTTAGTCGTGCCAGTGCCAATTTAGCCGGCGGGGTGAACATCGAGTGCCGGATGAAGGGTCTTTTCAACATAAGACTACTCCAGGTAAGAGCAAAGGTGTCGGCAGCTTCCATTACTGAACTTCAGTATGCAGACGACCTTACCCTTGTCGCTCACACTGAACGCGACCTACAGGAGATCCTGAACTCCTACGCAGATGCGTATGCACACTTCGGCCTTGAGGTGAATGTATGTAAGACTCAGATTCTTTTTCAGCCTGCCCCTGGTTCAGCCACACCTCCACCACCCATCCAGCTTAATGATACTACCCTCTCTAATGTTACCCACTTTCGGTATTTCGACTTCCACCTGTCCACCACCGCGGACATCGATGGAGAGATTCAACATGGGATCTGGTGTGAGTCTCAAGCCTTTGGCAGACTCCGCACCCGTGTCTTCAGCTGTAGGGAGCTGAAATTATTGACAAAGTTGCACGTATATCGAGCAGTGGTCCTCCCCACCCTGCTATATGGCAGTGAGACATGGGTCACACACAGGAGGCACCTCAAGGCATTTGAAAACTTTCACCAACGTAGTCTACGTTCCATCCTTCGAGTTCGCTGGGAAAACAAGAGAACAAATGCCAGTTTTCTCGCGTACACCAACTGTAGGAGCATCGAGGCTACCATTATCCATGAACAACTACGCTGGACTGGCCATGTTACCCACATGGGCGACAGTAAACTGCCAAAGCAGCTACTTTACAGCCACCCAACGAATAATAAACGTAACGCTGGCGGGCAACTGAAAAGATATAAGGATAGTCTTAAGACAAACCTGAAAAAGTGTCAAATCGACCCCTTCACCTGGGAGACGATCACTCTACACCGAAAGGCTTGGAGGAGCACCACACGAGAAGGTGTCAATACTTACGAGTTAGCCCGACTGCTTATCAAGGCAGACAAGCGCCAACACTGGAAAGACGCTGCCGCCGCCCCTCCCGCACTAGATGTAGTCTTCCACATGTGCAACATCTGTGAATGGCATTGCCGGTCCCGTCTAGGCCTCTTTAGTCACCTCAAAACTCACCAGTGAAGGTGACACATCTAATAACTCATATCATTGTATCATAGCTGGATGATCGTCATACTCGATTCCAAGTGACAGCAAAGTAGTAGTAGTAGTAGTAGTAGTAGTAGTAGTAGTAGTAGTAGTAGTAGTAGTAGTAGTTGTTGTATTAGGATATTTAATATTAAGGTAAATAAATGGTGGCGAAGGTGTGGCTATTGGGGAGGCTGGAGGCCACGTTATTTAAAAAAAAAAAAAAGATGTAGTTGTAGTAGTAGTATGTATGTATGTAATAACGGTTTATTGAAAGAACTTGGCAGCCAGAAGGCTGAAAATATACAAGTAACATAAGTGATATAAATAAGATATATAATAACTAGATGGGGAAAAGCTCAAACTACAGGGCATTTCAACATAGTGACAGTGCAAGAAGAAGTATTTACTGGGAGTGAATACACTGGTCTATTACAAGTTATTGATAATTTTTACAATGGTTGGGACTGGGCTGTTCTTATAGCGATCAGTTCGTGCACGTATGGGCTGGATGCGGTTGTGGTGTCTAACAGCAATTCTCGGGCTAGGGATCTCAGGTGGTAGTAGGAGCCGGTGTCGAGGATGGTGTATGTATGTATGTATGTATGTATGTATGTATGTATGTATGTGTGTGTGTGTGTGTGTGTGTGTGTGTGTGTGTGGATTCTATTCTATCATCCCCTTGTATCTTATATTTATTTACCATTTGAGTTATTGTGACTTTTAAAGAAGTATTTTTTAAGCTCTTAAGTTTAAAAAAAAAATGTTTTATCCAAAGGAGTTTCTTAAATAAAGCTTACTGTTATAGGAACCATTTTAAGCATTAATTGATGAGGTAATTACCTAATAGTTCCCTACAAGATACCCCCCTTAACGATCTTTCGAGGGGTAATAAGTCAACAGAAGTTTAAATGCCCAAAAATGCCTACAAGACACCTGCTTGGCTCCTTCAGTGTGTGAAAGATGCCAAGCTGAAATACCCCCCCAAGAATGCCCCCAGAATGCCCCCCCAACATGCAAGAAATGCCCCAAGGGCCCTTTAGAGAATGCCCCCAGATTGCCCCCAACATGCCCTAGAAGACACCTGCCCTAACACCTTAGCCACTGGCTCAGCCTTGTTGCGCAGCACGATTTTACATCAGCTGAAACTCTTTTTGTCTCTGGTACATCTCTCTTTACCCCTCCTTACCCCATTTTCCTTATCCCCTCCCCCACTTCTTTCTCCCTCCTCCCTCCTTTTCTCCCTCCTTCCTTCTTTCCTTCCCTCCTTCTTTCTCCCTTTTTTCCTCTTTACTTTTTACTCTTCCACTCTCCTTCGTTTTCTCCCCTTCTCTCCTTCGTTTTCCTCTCTCTCTTTCTCTCCTTCCTTCCTTCTTTCTCTCCCCTTCCCCTTTCGTTCTCTCCATCTCCCTCTCTCCTTTTTTCTCTCCCTACTTCCTTCCTTTTTCTTGTATCTTTAATTATCTTCTACTGCTTCTTCTACCATTTTTTGTTATCTTCTCTTATTTCTCCTTCTCTCTTTCGTTATCTCCTCCAATTTCTCCTTCTCCCATTCGTCATCTTATCTAACTATATCTTCTCTCTTTCATTACCTCCTCACTCTGTCTCTCTCTCTCTCTCTCTTTCGTTATCTTCTCCCCTTATGTTTCGTTATCTCACGTTACTTTTGCTTGCCACTTCCCTATATGTCGCCACCTCATTCTCTTTCCTCATCACCTGCCAACCTTTTTTGTGCTCTCTTTCCACCTCCTCCTCTACCTCCTCCTCTTCTACCTCCTCATCCTCCCCCTCCCTTCATCCCCTACTTCGTCTCATCCACTCATCCCCCTTCTACTACCTCTCTCTACCATCCTCATCCCTTTCCTCCTTCTTACCTTACCTCCTTCCCCCACGCCCCCCCTCTCATCCCTTCCTTTTGCCCCCCCTCTATTACTTCCTCTCTTGCCTCCCATTCCCCTCCCTCCCCGTATCCCCGAAGGTCTCCCGTCATGAAGTGCATGACGATGTGGCCAAGAGTGAAAGGATTGGTTGGATGCGCCAAGCGGGGGCGGTTCAAGCGGGCTGGTGTATATAAGAGGGTCAGGCCAGGGTGCACAACACATACCTTCCGACCTCGCCAACCCAGCAACATGTTGTCGGTAAGTCTTCTTCGTCGTCGTCGCCTTCTTTAGTAGCAGAGGATTCAGGTTACAGGCTCCGATTTTGTAGTTAGATTTAATTAACAGGTGTACATTTAGAAGGTGTTCAGTACCTTTTATTTAGTGAGTTCAGATTACAGGCTCCGATTTTGTAGTTAGATTTAATTAACAGGTGTACATTTAGAAGGTGTTCAGTACCTTTCATTTAGTGAGTTCAGATTACAGGCTCAGATTTTGTAGTTAGATTTAATTAACAGGTGTACATTTAGAAGGTGTTCAGTACCTTTCATTTAGTGAGTTCAGATTACAGGCTCCGATTTTGTAGTTAGATTTAATTAACAGGTGTACATTTAGAAGGTGTTCAGTACCTTTCATTTAGTGAGTTCAGATTACAGGCTCCGATTTTGTAGTTAGATTTAATTAACAGGTGTACATTTAGAAGGTGTTCAGTACCTTTCATTTAGTGAGTTCAGATTACAGGCTCCGATTTTGTAGTTAGATTTAATTAACAGGTGTACAGTCAAAAGATACAGTAATTTCCATGTA
Source organism: Homarus americanus (assembly GCF_018991925.1). NCBI lineage: Eukaryota > Metazoa > Arthropoda > Malacostraca > Decapoda > Nephropidae > Homarus > Homarus americanus. Next base: position 2,818,141 of record NW_024754704.1, read on the forward strand.
GTGAAAATCAGATTACAAACATCAGTAACGTAATAATAGACTCATATATTTTCTTCAAGTACAAACACACGTACAGTGAAACCTCCTTGTAACGTACTTTATATATATAATCCGTCGGGGGGCTATAGGTTCTTTATGTACTATTATTACAGTATAGTACCATAATTCTTGAAGTTTTCTAGTTATCTGTGGGTTTTCTAGATTAGTTCTTAGATTTAGTTATTAATCTAGAGTATTATTTTTTTTTGCCTCTTTCTCGTATCCAAATCGAGGTTATTAATAGTCTTGTAATGTGTAAGTATGATGCTAAGTGTATCTCCAGGTAATGGTTTATCGTAGAGTCAGAGGTCAGGTAGAATAATTAGCTACACATCTGGTATGGGATAATGTGTTGTTACCGTTGTCTGTGGGAGTTAAAATCCTTCGTTTTTTCTTTTGGTCTTTTGTGAAATTTTCCCAAAGTAAAGTTTATATATATTTTGTTTCTATTGTGTAAGAGGTTCAGTCTGTCTACTTCATGTTTAATATTATAGCACACACACACACACACACACACACACACACACACACACACTATACATACAGAACGAGAACGCTGATTGTACTCATTTTTCTCACCTCCACAACACACACAGTTATAAATTACACCTAGTAACTCGAAGTGTGTGTTTCTTCCTCCTGCAGAAGGTGGTGCTGTGTACACTGGCCGTCGTGGTGGCGTCTGTGCCACAGTACGGTCAAGCACCATCTACTTCTTACGGTACTCCGAGTAGAGGCAGTGGAGGTGGAGGTGGAGGTGGTCCAGGTGGGGGAGGTTTTAGGGGCTCGTCCGGGTCAGGATTTAGAGGGCCGACGCAAGGAGGTGTAGGAGGGGTGTCTGGAGGCTCTCAAGGTGGTGGAGTTCCTGGTAGTGGAAGCTATAGAGGTGGAGCAGGAACTGGAGGTATCGGGGGTGGAGCAGGAACTGGAGGCTTCGGAGGTGGAGCAGGAACTGGAGGCTTCGGAGGCGGAGCAGGAACTAGAGGCTTCGGTGGTGGTGCAGGAACTGGAGGCTTCGGAGGTGGAGCAGGAACTGGAGGCTTCGGGGGTGGTGCAGGAAGTGGAGGCGTCGGGGGTGGATCAAGAAGTGGAAGCATCGGAGGTGGAGCAGGTAGTGGAAGTGGAGGATACGGAGGTGGATCAAGAAGTGGAGGCTTCGGGGGTGGTGCAGGAAGTGGAGGCTTCGGAGGTGGAACAGGAAGTGGGAGCATCGGAGGTGGAGCAGGAAGTGGAGGCTTCGGGGGTGGTGCAGGAAGTGGAGGCTTCGGAGGGGGAGCAGGAAGTGGAGGCTTCGGGGGTGCAGCAAGTGGAAGCTCTGCTAGGGGAAGCTACCAACCTTCAGGTCCTGTAGTCCCCATCCTGAGAGACGAGCGTCAGGGACCTGATGAGTTCGGCAACTACAACTTCGAGTTCGAGACTGGTGACGGCATCAGTCGTCATGAGCAGGGCGCCCCCCAGGGGGAGACTGGCGCCGTGGCGTCTGAGGGAGGATGGTCGTGAGTAACCAATAACAACACACAATGACGTAGAGATGAAATATATTTTTTGTTGATAGTTTGAAACTTTTAGCTGTTGGTGATGAAGCTAATTATAATATTATGGGTTGCAGGTTTACGTTCCCTGATGGAACTCCCGCTGACTTCAACTTCGTAGCAGACGAGTACGGCTACCGCGTGGAGTCTGACCTGCTGCCCACGCCCCCGCCCCTCCCCGCCCACGCCATCGCCCAGATCGAGAAGGCTCGTCAGGAGGACGCCGCCGCGGCTGCTTCAGGTGGACGTGGATCATATGGAGGCTCAACTGGCGGAGGCTTCGGAGGGTCAACTGGCGGAGGCTTCGGAGGCTCAACTGGTGGAAGCTCAACTGGTGGAGGCTTCGGAGGTTCAACTGGTGGAGGCTTCAGAGGCTCAACTGGTGGAGGCTTCGGAGGCTCATCTGGTGGAGGCTTCGGAGGCTCAACTGGTGGAGGCTTCGGAGGCTCAACTGGTGGAGGCTTCGGTGGATCATCGAGCGGCGCTGGGGCCTCATCAGGTGGAGGCTTTGGAGGCTCTTCAGTTGGAGGTGCATCTGCTGGGGGTTATGGAGGGTCTGGTAGTGCAGGAGGTTCATCTGGAGGCTTCGGCGGCTCAACTGGAGGAAGCTTCGGAGGTTCACCCGGTGGAGGCTTCGGAGGCTCAACTGGTGGAGGCTTCGGAGGCTCAAGTGGTGGAGGCTTCGGGGGCTCAGCTGGTGGAAGCTTCGGAGGCTCATCTGGTGGAGGCTTCGGAGGCTCTGGTGCGGCCAGCGCCCCTCGTCCTCAGACTCCCAGCAGGACCTACGGCGCCCCTTGAGTCTCATCATCCTATAACTGTTGACATGAATCTCTAAGACTCCTACCATGAAGTCCTTCAGCACATATCCTTTCTCACTTTAGGTATCCTTCAGTTGTGTTGGTCACATCCTGCTGGGTCTTCCTCCTCCCACCACTGTCATGTCAACACAGCCTCATGTTACCCCGAGGCTCTGTTTACCTTCCCGGATATATCCGCCATACGCTTATTAGTTGTACTTTTATATATGATATAAATATATTATTTTAAACTGACATATTAAAAATGAATTTCCGTGATACCTTATTAACAAAACGGTAATAGGGGAAATACCAAGTAGGATAAGTCTGAAAATAGAAGAATATTTCCTGTCTGTATTATCTGGATGATAGTTTGTAGGTAAAGTATCGAGCGGAATGATTCGATCTAGTGTACGTAATGGTCTATAATTACGCCATCTACACCACCAATGACACCTGTATGGTAGTTAGAGTACAGCAGTCAGTGGCGGAGACCATTTTTCTTTCCTTTGTGCCCTTTTCTGTATACCTCTGGGCTAGTTAGGTATACCCTCACTGTAGGATCAGGTTATACTTGTCACTGTAGGATCAGGTTATACTTGTCACTGTAGGATCAGGTTATACTTGTCATTGTAGGATCAGGTTGTACTTGTCACTGTAGGATCAGGTTATACTTGTCATTGTAGGATCAGGTTGTACTTGTCACTGTAGGATCAGGTTATACTTGTCATTGTAGGATCAGGTTATACTTGTCATTGTAGGATCAGGTTATACTTGACACTCTAGGATCAGGTTGTACTTGTCACTGTAGGATCAGGTTATACTTGACACTGTAGGATCAGGTTATACTTGACACTGTAGGATCAGGTTATACTTGACACTCTAGGATCAGGTTATACTTGACACTGTAGGATCAGGTTATACTTGTCACTGTAGGATCAGGTTATACTTGTCACTGTAGGCCAAATGGTTAATAGTAATTAAGGTATAATGTTTGGTCTTGAGGCACCAAAGAGTTACTCAACATTACACACTGGAAATGATATAACCACGAGTAGGTAAATAGAGAAATAGAACTAAATATACATAATTGTTTTAACCCCTTGTGTACGGGGGTTGGGTGGTGGGGGTACTCTAAATAAAATGTTAAAAGTGGTCTCCCGTAGTGAAGGGGTAATTTGATAACAAAACACCTAAGGAAAAGAAACGTTAATGTACGTAATGTAATGATGTTAACTGAAGGAGAACATCCATTACATTCCCTGCAACTCTTTTAATTATTTGTTTTTTCTTCGCCGCGTGATAGAGAAGAGGTTGTGGGCTGTTTACGGTGCCGTCTTCAGATGGGTGAAGAGTAACCTGGTCTGGATTTACGATAGGTTTGGTCAGCACCTTGGAGATGTAAGATGAGAATATATGGTTTGACTTTGTAATAAGAGGAGGTTGTGTTAATTACTTATTTATGTGAAGTGGATGAAGAGATGGGAGATAGAAAGATAAGTACAATAATGAATGACAGACACACATAGGTCATTCCGATTAAAGGGATGATCTATACAGTATAGTAAGTCTAGCATATAAATAATAATAAATAATAATAATAATAAACGGTTTATTGAAAAAGTTTGCAGTTCGAAGGCTGAAAATATACATTGGACATAAATGACTTATTACATACATTGGTGGTTTAACAAAAGCCTTCATTAGAGAGAGGTGAAGGAACATACAGTGAACATACAGATTAATGTTTACACACGTAGATCATGTGAGCTAAGGTGTTGAACAGCAGACACGTAGTGTAGTAACTCCCTCACAGATGGCGTCGCCCTCATGGTGGTGCGGTAGAGAAGATAAAACATAACACCTGGGCAGCATATCAAGGTGTTCTATCTGGTGAAACACTCAGTCATGTCAGTCTCTCCACCATCACCAGTCACACCAGTCTCGCCACCATCACCAGTCAGGGACCAATTGACTGTCACACCAAATCTTGTGACCTCAACACTTCCAGTTATGAATCAAACATCTTCTTACTTATGAAATTAAACTCTTTTATTTACTACATATACCTGTCGTTGTTTGTCCTCTGTAATAGTGTAAACATCCTTGTTGACGCAGTGTACGGCAACCAAACAACACACACAAACGTTACAGTGTGAAAAATACACAAGTGAACCCATTACGTCAGTCAATGGACCTGTACAGTATATCACAGACAGGTTGAGGTGAAGGAGGTGTAATTCTCTCATTTTCTGGATGGTTGAAAACCTGGAGTTTTATACTACTAGTACTAGCTCACATGACCAGGAGGTGAGGTTATGGTTATACTACTAGTACTAGTACTAGTTCACATGACCAGGAGGTGAGGTTATGGTTATACTACTAGTACTAGCTCACATGACCAGGAGGTGAGGTTATGGTTATACTACTAGTACTAGTTCACATGACCCGGAGGTGAGGTTATGGTTATACTACTAGTACTAGTTCACATGACCAGGAGGTGAGGTTATGGTTATACTACTAGTACTAGTTCACATGACAAGGGGATGAAGTTATGGTTATACACTAGTACTAGCTCACATGACCAGGAGGTGAGGTTTATGGTAAGACTACTAGTACTAGTTCACACTGGAAAACAAACACCATCTCCTCAGTGCATTCGAATATGGGAACGCTAGTATCTTATACCAGTAGGATAACCACTACAGCACCGCACATAATGGTGAAATAGTTAAGAGTGATGACTGTATATAAAGAGTCTACTGATGTCTACTCGTGACTGGTTGTAATAAGTGTATTTCCACCATCTGGTTCCACACTGTTCTCTCTCTTGTACTGCACCTCCCGACCATCACAGTGAGATAACCGGTTTGACCTGAGACACCCACTGTATACAACTATTTCTTGGCTCTTATAATTATGACAGAGCTGAGAAATATTTGACCCATAAAGATAGTTATATCTCACTGTTTTGAAAAGTTTGTTGTGGTAATCTTATTTATATTGTGTTGGGTGATGAATAACTCAGAGTCAGGTGTTACAGGTAGTATATTCATTAAGATTTATTCACCTTATACAAGTTTATCGATATATAACAATAGTGTCCGAGATAAAGGAGATTTATTTCATTTATTTACTTCAGACTATTATTATTTGTGGAGTGTAAAGTGAAATTATATAACATTAATGATTTGGAACTTGACTGTATAGGTTAAGAGACGCAATTTTGAACGATAAATTTTTCAAAAACACACTACTAATATTGCTGCCTCTTGTGTTTTCTATTTCGTAGTTCGCTTTAATTTTATCCACATTAAATATATTGTTCACGTGTGTGTGTGGCTCTCAATGGTATGGCCCCACGACCTCCCAGAAGGTGATATATAAAAACTCTCTTCTGGCCTGACTCAAGCCTTCAACTGGATCCGTTTTCTTTGAGTGTTTTACCTTCAGGGTCGTGATGGTCTGGGCTGGTCGGGCGGGTATATAAGCGTCGGGTCACATGAGAAACTCCACACTCACTCTCGATTGTCTTTCAGGCCAACATGATCTCGGTAAGAGCACCACTTACAAACTTATATTCTCAGCGTTGATAAAAGAAACAAAGTACTTTAGAATAACGATAAATCTCTTTTAATGTGTTTTACTGTTTATCTTCCACAACTATATTACATTTGGCCAAAATAATTCAAGAAAAAAATATGCTTCTAAGAGTTATTCAAGTAATATACAGTAAAGTCAGTTTCACCTGGCAATAGAGATTCATAACGTGAAATTGTCCTTTAACCATCTATAGTAAATGTTCTTATTAACTTGAGCGTCCACGCCATCGTTCTTCACGAGCCATATTTCGTTGTTTACTGATTCAACTACTGAAGTCTCTAACTCATGTAATCATTGTTCACAAAACTAAATGCGGATTGAGAGAACTGAGGCCATGGAAGTTTGATGTTTGATAGCTGACTGAATTAAAAGACATTCGAATTCTTATTGTAAGTTTCCAAAAAGGAATTGAATTTAAGAATTGTTTTAGGTTTTTCTTTTAAAAAAAATTTAAAACTTCTCGACTCTTTATTGTACTGGTGGACGACGTGAAGGTTTTCTTGTGTTCAACAGAAGGCGGTGTTGTGTGCCTTGGTGGTGGTTGTGGGAGCCGCGAAGCTCCCATCTACCTCTTATGGTACACCAAGGAGAGGCAGCGGAGGTTCTTCTGTTGGAGGCTTCGGGGGTGGAGGCTTCGGGGGTGGAGCAGCAAGTGGAGGCTTCGGGGGTGGAGCAGGAAGTGGAGGCTTGGGTGGAGCAGTGGAGGCTTCGGGGGTGGAGCAGGAAGTGGAGGCTTCGCAGGTGGAGCAGGAAGTGGAGGCTTTGGAGGTGGAGCAGGAAGTGGAGGCTTTGGAGGTGGAGCAGGAAGTGGAGGCTTCGGAGGAGGAGCAGGAAGTGGAAGCTTCGGGGGCTCAGCCAGTGGAAGCTCTGCCAGGGGAAGCTACCAACCTTCAGGTCCCGTAGTCCCCATCCTGAAGGACGAGCGTCAGGGACCTGATGAGTTCGGCAACTACAACTTCGAGTTCGAGACTGGTGACGGCATCAGTCGTCATGAGCAGGGCGCCCCCCAGGGGGAGACTGGCGCCGTGGCGTCTCAGGGAGGATGGTCGTGAGTAACCAATAACAACACACAATGATGTAGAGATGAAATATATTTTTTGTTGATAGTTTGAAACTTTTAGCTGTTGGTGATGAAGCTAATTATAATATTATGGGTTGCAGGTTTACGTTCCCTGATGGAACTCCCGCTGACTTCAACTTCGTAGCAGACGAGTACGGCTACCGCGTGGAGTCTGACCTGCTGCCCACGCCCCCGCCCCTCCCCGCCCACGCCATCGCCCAGATCGAGAAGGCTCGTCTGGAGGACGCCGCCGCGGCTGCTTCAGGTGGACGTGGATCATATGGAGGCTCAACTGGCGGAGGCTTCGGAGGCTCGACTGGTGGAGGCTTCGGAGGCTCAACTGGTGGAAGTTTCGGAGGATCAACTGGTGGAGGCTTTGGAGGATCAACTGGTGGAGGCTTTGGAGGATCAACTGGTGGAGGCTTCGGAGGCTCAACTGGTGGAGGCTTTGGAGGATCAACTGGTGGAGGCTTCGGAGGCTCAACTGGTGGAGGCTTTGGAGGCTCAACTGGTGGAGGCTTCGGAGGCTCAACTGGTGGAGGCTTCGGAGGCTCAACTGGTGGAGGCTTCGGAGGCTCAACTGGTGGAGGTTTCGGAGGATCAACTGGTGGAGGTTTCGGAGGTTCTGGTGGAGACTTTGGGGGTGCAGGAGCGGGTAGCGCCCCTCGTCCTCAGGCTCCCAGCAGGACTTATGGCCTCCCTTAACCATCACCAGACTGTAACTAGACAGAACTCTATAAGACTCATACCATGTTGTCCTTCATCGTGGATCCTCCTATAACTATTGATTTACAGTTGTGTTGGTCACCTCCTCTCGGGCCTTCCTACTACCAGAGCCTCGTCATTACTCACAGGCTCTGGTTCTCGGGCCTTCCTCCTACCAGACCCTCGTCATTACTCACAGGCTCTGGTTCTCGGGCCTTCCTCTTACCAGACCCTCGTTATGACTCACAGGCTCTGGTTCTCGGGCCTTCCTCCTACCAGAGCCTCGTCATTACTCACATGCTCTGGTTCTCTTACCCATACGCTTATTAATTGTACCTTTATACAGATGATCAAAATATATGAATTAAAACATAAAGAGTATTTAAGAATTTTCACTACACCAAGTACCAAAACGATGAAATAAATAAAAATACTTATACATGAACTACAGGATAATGAATGATATATTTCACAGGATGATTAGGATGACTAGTGCATAGAAATGTCTCAGATATGATTCATCTTGTAGTGTAGAATAAGATACCTATAAGAAAACTCATAGAAACACATATAATGGAGATAAGAATGAAGAATGGATAAAGTCTTTGAGAATGTAAGACTTAGATGGAAGAAAGAGTAATATGCTTGATGTAATACTGATAATGTTAGGTTATATCTCTCACATTCATTCCCACAAACAACATCTTTGCTTGTACTGGAGGTAGACATGAGGAGGTAGACATGATATAGTGTCTTGTAAAGGCTACCATTACCACCATGACAGATATACATGTATTCATAGAGTCTTGTTTTGGTATATTATGGATGAGAAAGATATACTTGTATGTTTGTATGTCCATCACGACTCTGAAGGCGAAACACTCAGAGAAAACGGATTCAGTTGAAGGTTTGTGTCAGGTTAACACGGTGTTCCCACATATCATCACCAGAGAGGTTCTGATGCTGTACCACTTAGAGCCACACAAGGGTACAATATATTTAGTGTGGATTAATGTTAAATCATAAACATAAGGTACTAGAGACAGCCATAATGGACAGTGTGTTATTGAATATTATATCTTTTAAAATTATGTTACTTAACCTATACAGTCAAGTTCCAATTAATTAATGTTTATATAATTTCACTTTACACTCCACAAATAATAATAGTCTGAAGTAAATAAATGAAATAAATCTCCTTTATCTCGGACACTATTGTTATATATCGATAAACTTTTATAAGGTGAATAAATCTTAATGAATATACTACCTGTAACACCTGACTCTGAGTTAGTCATCACCCAACACAATATAAATAAGATTACCACAACAAGCTTTCCAAAACAGTGAGATATAACTATCTTTATGGGTCAAATATTTCTCAGCTCTGTCATAATTATAAGAGCCAAGAAATAGTTGTGTGCAGTGGGTGTCTCAGGTCAAACCGGTTATCTCACTGTGATGGTCGGGAGATGCAGTACAAGAGAGAGAACAGTGTGGAACCAGATGGTGGAAATACACTTATTACAACCAGTCACGAGTAGACATCAGTAGACTCTTTATATACACAGTCATCACCCTTAACTATTTCACCATTATGTGTGGTGGTGTAGTGGTTATCCTACTGGTATAAGATACTAGCGGTCCCATATTCGAATCCACTGAGGAGATGGTGTTTGTTTTCCAGTGTGAGCTAGTACTAGTAGTATAACCATAACTTCACCTCCTAGTCATGTGAACTAGTACTAGTATTATAACCATAACCTTACCTCCTGGTCATGTGAACTAGTACTAGTAGTATAACCATAACCTCACCTCCTGGTCATGTGAACTAGTACTAGTAGTATAACCATAACCTCACCTCCTGGTCATGTGACCTAGTACTAGTAGTATAACCATAACCTCACCTCCTGGTCATGTGAGCTAGTACTAGTAGTATAACCATAACCTCACCTCCTGGTCATGTGAGCTAGTACTAGTAGTGTAACCATAACCTCACCGCCTTGTCATGTGAGCTAGTACTAGTAGTATAACCATAACCTCACCTCCTGGTCATGTGAACTAGTACTAGTAGTATAACCATAACCTCACCTCCTGGTCATGTGAGCTAGTACTAGTAGTATAACCATAACCTCACCTCCTGGTCATGTGAGCTAGTACTAGTAGTATAACCATAACCTCACCGCCTTGTCATGTGAACTAGTACTCGTAGTATAACCATAACCTCACCTCCTGGTCATGTGAGCTAGTACTAGTAATGTAACCATAACCTCACCTCCTGGTCCAGTACTAGTAGTATAAACCATAACCTCACCTCCTGGTCATGTGAGCTAGTACTAGTAGTATAACCATAACCTACCGCCTTGTCATGTGAACCTCCCATAACCTCACCTCCTGGTCATGTGAGCTAGTACTAGTAATGTAACCATAACCTCACCTCCTGGTCATGTGAGCTAGTACTAGTAATGTAACCATAACCTCACCTCCTGGTCATGTGAGCTAGTACTAGTAGTATAACCATAACCTCACCGCCTTGTCATGTGAGCTAGTACTAGTAGTATAACCATAACCTCACCTCCTGGTCATGTGAACTAGTACTAGTAGTATAACCATAACCTCACCTCCTGGTCATTTGAGCTAGTACTAGTAGTATAACCATAACCTCACCTCCTGGTCATGTGAGCTAGTACTAGTAGTATAACCATAACCTCACCTCCTGGTCATGTGAGCTAGTACTAGTAATATAACCATAACCTCACCTCACCTCCTGGTCATGTGAGCTAGTACTAGTAGTATAAAACTCCAGGTTTTCAACCATCCAGAAAATGAGAGAATTACACCTCCTTCACCTCAACCTGTCTGTGATATACTGTACAGGTCCATTGACTGACGTAATGGGTTCACTTGTGTATTTTTCACACTAACGTTTGTGTGTGTTGTTTGGTTCCCGTACACTGCGTCAACAAGGATGTTTACACTATTACAGAGGACAAACAACGACAGGTATATGTAGTAAATAAAAAAGTTTTATTTCATAAGTAAGAAGATGTTTGATTCATAACTGGAAGTGTTGAGGTCACAAGACCTGGTGTGACAGTCAATTGGTCCCTGACTGGTGATGGTGGGGAGACTGGTGTGAGGGAGCCTGGTGTAACTGGTAATGGCTCAGTCTGGTACGTCATATCTTCACAAGTTTCATATCCCAAGTCCACATCAATAACAATGGAAGAATAACAATACATTTTCTCTCATAATTATAATATTAAGAAAGTTATCATTCGTCTGTAAATCTTCAAGTAACTTTAATAAACCCAATCTCTCTTTCCTACATTCTTTAATCCCTTCGTGTTATTCTATATCTTTCCAATTTCAATATAGTGGACATTCTTTATTCATTCACCTCCTTTATTCACCACAAGTTCAATATAGTCGTAATTCTTCCCTCATTCACCTTCATTCATCTCCATTTTATCTTCGTAATGCTGCGGTAATTTCTATCTTTTCTTCCACCATTAATCTGCGACTCCACCACAGTATATGATGAAACGGTCAGGTGTCATGGCTGGAAATGTTAAGCGTCTTCAGGTGTCTGGAAATGTTTGGCTGTAATAACGGGTTTGCCACACCTCTTTTACATCTCCCGCCCATAAGAGAGAGATAATGGGATTGAACTGAGCCATCCACTATGTAAAGCACAACCGTTTCTTTGTTCTCAGTGTCTTTCTTAGTGTGTGTTTCTCAGTGCATCTCTCAATGGCTTAGTATCTTTCTTAACATGTCTCACTCAGTGGTATAATTTCAGGACCTCCCGTAAGGTGATGTACAAGAACACTCAAGGTTTCATCTGGATCCGTTTTCTTGGTGTTTCACTTTCAGGGTCGTGATGGTCTGGGCTGGTCGGGCGGGTATATAAGCGTCGGGTCACCTGAAAAGCCTCACACTCACTCCCGATTGTCTTTCAGGCCAACATGATCTCGGTAAGAGCACCATTTTCTCACTGAATATATTTTCTGGTTCACCAAGAGTCTCCAGATGTAAAGATAATTGTTTTCCATTAAATGAATAACTAACTTCTGGACTTTCTTTGTTCTGAGAGACGATGTAAAGTTTTCTTGTGTTCAACAGAAGGCGGTGTTGTGTGCCTTGGTGGTGGTTGTGGGAGCCGCGGAGCTCCCATCTACCTCTTACGGCCCACCTAGGAGAGGCAGTGGAGGTTCTCCTGCTGGAGGCTTTGGGGGCGCACCTGGTGGGGGCTTCGGGGGTGCACCTGGTGGGGGTTTCGGAGGTGCACCTGGTGGGGGTTTCGGAGGTGCACCTGGTGGGGGTTTCGGAGGTGCACCTGGTAGTGGGGGCTTTGGGGGCGCACCTGGTAGTGGGGGCTTTAGGGGTGCAGGTAGCGGAGGTTTCGGAAGCTCGGCTACTGGAGGATTCGGAGGAGCTGGCGGAGGCTTTAGAGGCGCAGCGAGTGGAGGCTTCGGGGGTGCAGCAAGTGGAAGCTCTGCCAGGGGAAGCTACCAACCTTCAGGTCCTGTAGTCCCCATCCTGAGGGACGAGCGTCAGGGACCTGATGAGTTCGGCAACTACAACTTCGAGTTCGAGACTGGTGACGGCATCAGTCGTCATGAGCAGGGCGCCCCCCAGGGGGAGACTGGCGCCGTGGCGTCTCAGGGAGGATGGTCGTGAGTAACCAATAACAACACACAATGACGTAGAGATGAAATATATTTTTTGTTGATAGTTTGAAACTTTTAGCTGTTGGTGATGAAGCTAATTATAATATTATGGGTTGCAGGTTTACGTTCCCTGATGGAACTCCCGCTGACTTCAACTTCGTAGCAGACGAGTACGGCTACCGCGTGGAGTCTGACCTGCTGCCCACGCCCCCGCCCCTCCCCGCCCACGCCATCGCCCAGATCGAGAAGGCTCGTCAGGAGGACGCCGCCGCGGCTGCTTCAGGTGGACGTGGATCATATGGAGGCTCAACTGGCGGAGGCTTCGGAGGCTCAACTGGTGGAGGCTTCGGAGGCTCAACTGGTGGAGGCCATAGAGGTTCAACTGGTGGAGGCTGGAGGCTCAACTGGTGGAGGCTTCGGAGGTTCAACTGGTGGAGGCTTTGGAGGTTCAACTGGTGGAGGCTTCGGAGGCTCAACAGGCGGAGGTTTCGGAGGTTCAACTGGTGGAGGCTTTGGAGGTTCTACTGGCGGAGGCTTCGGAGGTTCATCTGGTGGAGGCTTCGGAGGCTCAACTGGCGGAGGCTTTGGAAGTTCAACTGGTGGAGGCTTCGGAGGCTCAACTGGCGGAGGCTTCGGAGGCTCAACTGGTGGAGGCTTTGGAGGCTCTGGTGCGGCCAGCGCCCCTCGTCCTCAGACTCCGAGCAGATTCTACGGCGCCCCTTGAGTCTCTTCATCCTATAACTGTTGACATGACTCTCTAAGACGCCTACCATGAAGTCCTTCAGCACAAATCCTTTCTCACTTTATGTATCCTTCAGTTGTGTTGGTAACATCCTGCTGGGTCTTCCTCCTCCCACCACTGTCATGTCAACACAGCCTCATGTTACCCCGAGGCTCTGTTTACCTTACCGGATATATCCACCATACGCTTATTACTTGTACTCTCTTACCTATGAAAGAAATATATTTTGCACAAATACGATGCTTCTGATGTTCATTCCACCTAACACCAATTATGAGAAAAATGTGATTTGATAAAAGCATATAAGCCAAAATATGTTTAAAACGTGTGTACCCAAGGGAGCCGCACTATTTATTGGAAATATTTTACGAGTCCGAGACATTTTTTTTTAGTTCTTAGGAGCAAGGTTCAGTTTATTTGTTTTGACCGAACTTGTCTAATACATTAAGACAAGTTCAGGCTTCTACCTGTATGACATGACTATTTATTGATATGCTTATTATAACAAAGTAAATATTGATTGAATATAAGGAAAGTAAACGGTTATTATATGGATTATATAATTACTATTGACTTTGTGATGTAATAAAACACTGAAAGACTCACTCGAACCTCGGTGGTAAGTCCTCCTTCAGTGATGGTGAGCAGGACAACCATTACACCTGGGCAGTGTAATAAGGTGTTGTACCTGGTGATGCTCTTAGGCTGTCAGTCACCACCAGTCTCATCACCACCACCACCAGTCTTACCAGTCTCATCACCACCATCACCAGTCACCACCAGTCTCATCACCACCATCACCAGTCTTACCAGTCTCATCACCACCACCACCAGTCTTACCAGTCTCATCACCGCCATCACCAGTCACCACCAGTCTCCCCTCACCATCACCAGTCACCACCAGTCTCATCACCACTATCACCAGTCACCACCAGTCTCCCCTCACCATCATCAGTCACCACCAGTCTCCCCTCACCATCACCAGTCATCACCCGGTCTCATCACCACCATCACCAGTCACCACCAGTCTCATCACCACCATCACCAGTCACCACCAGTCTCATCACCACCATCACCAGTCACCACCAGTCTCCTCCACCACCATCACAGTCACCACCAGTCTCCCTCACCAGTCACCACCAGTCTCCCCTCACCATCACCAGTCAGGGGACTAACTGAATATCACCTCAACGCTCCATTTATGAGATTAATAGTTTGTTACTTTATATAATTTTTCTGCTCTTCTACGTGATATTGATAATTTGTCTAGAAAATAATAAAACTACTTTCATTTTTTGCTTTTTAATCGTTTTGTTTTCCTTTGTTTTGTTCGTTTATTTATGTTCCTGAAAGACTTACACACTAGGCACCTTTACCTGGTCATAATTAGTCTTGATTTGTAAATAGTAATATACCTTCATTTGGAGATCCTTTTATCACCGGGAATGAACCTAACAGCCTCAAGGTCTAGAAACTTTTTGATTTGACATTTTTTCTTGATGTAAAATTACTTTCGTGGTAAGAAATATTTTGATGGGATTTTTTTGCTGTTATTGATGGGTGTTGTTGTGTGTTTGTCTGTCTTGTTTATTTGTCGTCAGAGTAAACATGGTGATTTATACCTAGAAGCATTGGGTTTTATATCTAGAAGTGTAAAAATAATAAGATTGCAGGGTCTTGTGCAACTATATCTTGCGCTAGTCAGGCCGCACCTCGATTATGCGGTTCAGTTCTGGTGCCCTATTATAGAATGGATATAAATTCACTAGAGTCAGTTGCAGCGAAGATTGACGAAAATGATTCGGGACTTAGAAGCCTTCCATATCAGGATAGGTTAAAGAAACTAAACTTGCATTCCTAGAAGACGAAGAGGTGTGGGGAGATATGATAGAAGTATTTAAGTGGGTGAAAGGAATCAATAAAGGAGATATAGATAAAGTTTTTATAATATCCGAAGGCAGGATAGGACTCGAACAACAGTTTAAGTTGGATAAGTTTAGGTTTAGGAGGGAGATAGGAAGGGAACTGGTTCACAAAATAAAATTGGTGGACGGAGTGGAACAAGCTTAACAACTTTGTAGTAAGAGATTAACAGACGCTGGAAAGTTTCAAAAGGAGACTGGATAGATTCATGGATGATAGAGAGTGGGTAGTAACTCTCTACAGGAGCTGCCATGCACAGGCCAGCCGGCCTATTACCCGAACTCCTTATTTTCTTATGTTCTAATGCAATGTTCACCTCACCTCACCTCACCTGTCATTTGTTCCTGAAAGTCGTCTATTATTCTCTAGAAATGAGGCGGAAAAGTGAGTATACATTCCCCACATCCCAGGATCCACACAGACACACACACACACACGCGCGCGCGCACACACACGCGCGCGCACACACCTACACACACACACACACACACACACACACACACACACACACACAGACACACACGCACGCAGACACACACACAAACACACACACACACACACACACACACACACACACACACACACACACACACACACACGTACGCCCGTCTAAAACGAACCATAACGATACATTTAACCTGTTTTACTTGTGAAGATTGAAGAGCTAAAATAAGAGTCATAAATACATTTCGAGTTATCATTTACGAAAGTTTTTGTTGTGGCGGGAAACTAAATGAGGCTGTGTTGGATGATGAATGACTCAAGATGAGGAGGTGTGTACTCTGAGCTGGTAGTACTGTCTAAGGTGTGTACTCTGAGCTGGTAGTACTGGCTAAGGTGTGTACTCTGAGCTGGTAGTACTTTTGGCTGGTCTGCGTACTCTGAGCTAAGTAGTACTGGTTAAGGTGTGTACTCTGAGCTGGTAGTATGGCTGGAGTGTGTGCTCTCTGGGCTTGTGGTGCTGGCTGAGTGTGTACTCTGAGCTGGTAGTACTGTCTAAGGTGTGTACTCTGAGCTGGTAGTACTGGCTAAGGTGTGTACTCTGAGCTGGTAGTACTGGCTAAGGTGTGTACTCTGAGCTGGTAGTACTGGCTAAGGTGTGTACTCTGAGCTGGTAGTACTGGCTAACAATGGTTAATGGTTCTGAGTAGTGTTCAGATAGACCAGAAAATAACTTCTTTTATTATCGAAAAAAAATATAGACTGAGTTTATAGAATACGAAGAAAAATATATAAACTTTTGATAAATAAGAATAATAAAATATAGAAGAAATAATAATAGGTAATAATTGAAGGTAATAAACAAAAGCTTGAATGATAGATTGAAATTATTAACCTATGGTATTGGAGAGATGAAAACAATATGTAAAAAGATCGGTAAAAAACATCCTCAAGTCGTTTGGTGAAGAGGGCTGTGGTCGCCATCCCTCAGAGATAATGATGGCCACTTGAAAGATTAATTAATGTTTAGTTATACAGTGAGAGATTTTGTTTGTTTATTTGTTTATTTATTTTGATGTCACTGTCAGTTTTTGGTCTGACTCCCTGGAACAGATACACATCGGGTCACCTGAAGATTAGGCACCCCAGCTTATTTCACCTGGAGATTAATCACCCTAATGGTAACCTCACCTAACCCAACCCAACCCCACCTCACCTCACCTCACCTCACCCATGTAGCGTCAGGGTGGTTAATCTTCAGGTGAAATAAATCTTGTGTATCAGTATTTTGTATTGTGAGAAATTTATTTTTGTCCAGCTGAATTATTTTAGTTTAGTTTAGTTTAGTTTAGTTTAGTTCAGTTTAGTTCAGTTGAGTTAATTTTAATTCAGTTCAGTTCAGTTTAGTTTGTTTAGGAAATACAAAAATAGGAATAAATTTATTTCCCCCTTTTTTTGTCTTTAAGAAAATAAATTTTAAGTTGTTATTGTTTGGTTTTATTTACAAGATTCGTATTTTTTTATATAGATGAAAAATAAGGAATTCCATCAATTTATTTCGAATTAAGACTCATTTTAAAACTTTCTCTCTCTCTCTCTCTCTCTCTCTCTCTCTCTCTCTCTCTCTCTCTCTCTCTCATCTGGCCTGGTTCAATTTTCCCTTCAACTGGATCCGTTTTCTTTGAGTGTTTCACCTTAGGGTCGTGATGGTCTGGGCTGGTCGGGCGGGTATATAAGCGTCGGGTCACTTGAGAAGCTCCACACTCACTCTCGATTGTCTTTCAGGCCAACATGATCTCGGTAAGAGCACCACTGGCTATATAAAGTACATATTCATAAGAGTTACTGTATTAAAGTTACAGGTATAAAAGTTACAGGTATAGAAGTACAGACCTCCCACGTCTTTCTTCCCCGGAACACTTTTGATTGGCTGTTACCTGACGTAATGATGAACTGATGTGTCACTGAAGATTGATAGAATGTAATAACAGAATAATTTTAGTTTATTAATAATATCATAATTGGCCATAGATTTGACATTTGTTTATTAAATTGTTAGATAGAGGCAAGTAAATGTGTATAGCAGGAGTATGTCCATATAATTCAACCAATCTTTTAATTTACTAGTCTTCCTATTCGTGTATGTGTTCTATTGGGTTCACAAACACAAATAGAATGAGTTAGTATTATGGAATTTACTATCGACTCTATTATTCTGAGAGAGGATGTAAAGTTTTCTTGTGTTCAACAGAAGGCGGTGTTGTGTGCCTTGGTGGTGGTTGTGGGAGCCGCGAAGCTCCCATCTACCTCTTATGGTACACCAAGGAGAGGCAGCGGAGGTTCTTCTGTGGAGGTTTCGGGGGTGCACCTGGTGGGGGCTTCGGGGGTGGGCAGCAGTGGAGGCTTCGGGGTGGAGCAGGAGGTGGAGGCTTCGGGGGTGGAGCAGCAAGTGGAGGCTTCGGAGGTGGAGCAGGAAGTGGAGGCTTTGGAGGTGGAGCAGGAAGTGGAGGCTTTGGAGGTGGAGCAGGAAGTGGAGGCTTCGGAGGAGGAGCAGGAAGTGGAAGCTTCGGGGGCTCAGCCAGTGGAAGCTCTGCCAGGGGAAGCTACCAACCTTCAGGTCCCGTAGTCCCCATCCTGAAGGACGAGCGTCAGGGACCTGATGAGTTCGGCAACTACAACTTCGAGTTCGAGACTGGTGACGGCATCAGTCGTCATGAGCAGGGCGCCCCCCAGGGGGAGACTGGCGCCGTGGCGTCTCAGGGAGGATGGTCGTGAACCAATAACAACACGTGACGTAGATGAAATATATTTTTGTTGATAGTTTAGAAACTTTTCTGGCTGTTGTTGGTGATGAAGCTAATTACTTATAATATGGGTTGCAGGTTTACGTTCCCTGATGGAACTCCCGCTGACTTCAACTTCGTAGCAGACGAGTACGGCTACCGCGTGGAGTCTGACCTGCTGCCCACGCCCCCGCCCCTCCCCGCCCACGCCATCGCCCAGATCGAGAAGGCTCGTCTGGAGGACGCCGCCGCGGCTGCTTCAGGTGGACGTGGATCATATGGAGGGTCAACTGGCGGAGGCTTCGGAGGCTCAACTGGTGGAGGCTTCGGAGGCTCAACTGGTGGAGGCCATAGAGGTTCAACTGGTGGAGGCTTCGGAGGCTCAACTGGCGGAGGCTTCGGAGGTTCAACTGGTGGAGGCTTCGGAGGCTCAACTGGTGGAGGCTTCGGAGGCTCAACTGGTGGAGGCCATAGAGGTTCAACTGGTGGAGGCTTCGGAGGCTCAACAGGCGGAGGTTTCGGAGGTTCAACTGGTGGAGGCTTTGGAGGTTCTACTGGCGGAGGCTTCGGAGGTTCATCTGGTGGAGGCTTCGGAGGCTCAACTGGCGGAGGCTTTGGAAGTTCAACTGGTGGAGGCTTCGGAGGCTCAACTGGCGGAGGCTTCGGAGGCTCAACTGGTGGAGGCTTTGGAGGCTCTGGTGCGGCCAGCGCCCCTCGTCCTCAGACTCCGAGCAGATTCTACGGCGCCCCTTGAGTCTCTTCATCCTATAACTGTTGACATGACTCTCTAAGACGCCTACCATGAAGTCCTTCAGCACAAATCCTTTCTCACTTTATGTATCCTTCAGTTGTGTTGGTAACATCCTGCTGGGTCTTCCTCCTCCCACCACTGTCATGTCAACACAGCCTCATGTTACCCCGAGGCTCTGTTTACCTTACCGGATATATCCACCATACGCTTATTACTTGTACTCTCTTACCTATGAAAGAAATATATTTTGCACAAATACGATGCTTCTGATGTTCATTCCACCTAACACCAATTATGAGAAAAATGTGATTTGATAAAAGCATATAAGCCAAAATATGTTTAAAACGTGTGTACCCAAGGGAGCCGCACTATTTATTGGAAATATTTTACGAGTCCGAGACATTTTTTTTTAGTTCTTAGGAGCAAGGTTCAGTTTATTTGTTTTGACCGAACTTGTCTAATACATTAAGACAAGTTCAGGCTTCTACCTGTATGACATGACTACTTTATTGATATGCTTATTATAACAAAGTAAATATTGATTGAATATAAGGAAAGTAAACGGTTATTATATGGATTATATAATTACTATTGACTTTGTGATGTAATAAAACACTGAAAGACTCACTCGAACTCAGAAGTGGTAAGTCCTCTTCGTGATGATGGTGAGCAGACAACCATACACCTGGGCAGTGTAATATAGTGTGCTGCCTGTGAACCACTCTTGGTCACCACCAGTCTCATCACCACCACCAGTCGCCTGATCTCATCACCACCATCACCAGTCACCACCAGTCTCATCACCACCATCCTGAAGTCTTACCAGTCTCCTGCACCATGCAGTCACCACCGAGTCTCATCACCACCATCACCAGTCACCACCAGTCTCATCACCACCATCACCAGTCTTACCAGTCTCATCACCACCACCACCAGTCTTACCAGTCTCATCACCGCCATCACCAGTCACCACCAGTCTCCCCTCACCATCACCAGTCACCACCAGTCTCATCACCACTATCACCAGTCACCACCAGTCTCCCCTCACCATCATCAGTCACCACCAGTCTCCCCTCACCATCACCAGTCATCACCAGTCAGGGACTAACTGAATATCACCTCAACGCTCCATTTATGAATTAATAGTTTTGTTACTTTATATAATTTTCTCTTCTACGTGATATTGATAATTTGTGTCCTAGAAAATATTAAAACTACTTTCATTTTTTTTGCTTTTAATCGTTTTGTTTTCCTTTATTTGTTCGTTTATTTATGTTCCTGAAAGACTTACACCTGGGGACATTTACCTGGTCATAATTAGTCTTGATTTGTGAATAATACCTTCATTTGAGTCTTTTATCACCGGGAATGAACCTAACAGCCTCAAGGTCTAGAAACTTTTGATTTGACATTTTTCTTGATGTAAAAAATTACTTTCGTGGTAAAGAAATATTTTGATGGGATTTTTTTTGCTGTTATTGATGGGTGTTGTTGTGTGTTTGTCTGTCTTGTTTATTTGTCGTCAGGTAAACATGGTGTTTTATACCTAGAAGTATTGGGTTTTATATCTAGAAGTGTAAGTAACAAGAGTGCAGAGGTCTTATTGCAACTATATCTTGCGCTAGTCAGGCCGCACCTCGATTATGGGTTCAGTTCTGGTGCCCCTATTATAGAATGGATATCAATTCACTAGAGTCGGTGCAGCGAAGAATGACGAAAATGATTCCGGGACTTAGAAACCTTCCATATTAGGATAGGTTAAAGAAACTTAACTTGCATTCCCTAGAAAGACGAAGAGTGCGGGGAGATATGATAGAAGTATTTAAGTGGGTGAAAGGAATCAATAAAGGGGCTATAGATAAAGTTCTTATAATATCCGAGCAGGATAGGACTCGGAGCAACGGATTTAAGTTGGATAATTTTAGGTTTAGGAGGGAGATAGGAAGGAATTGCTTCACAAATAGAGTGGTGGACGAGTGGAACAAGCTTAGCAACCTTGTAGTAATTGCTGGAACGCTGAAAAGTTTCAAAAGGAGACTGGATAGATTCATGGATGATAGAGAGTGGTAGTAACTCTCTACAGGAGCTGCCATGCACAGGCCAACCGGCCTATTGCAGACTCCTTATTTTCTTATGTTCTAATGCAATGTTCACCTCACCTCACCTCACCTCACCTCACCTGTCACTTGTTCCTGAAAGTCGTCTATTATTCTCTGAGAAATGAGGCGGAAAAGTGAGTATACATTCCCCACATCAAGATCCACACACACACACACACACACACACACACACGTACGTACGCACGTACGTCTAAAACGAACCATAACGATAAATTTAACCTGTTTTACTTGTTGTGAAGATTGAAGAGCTAAAATAAGAGTCATAAATACATTTCGAGTTATCATTTCCGAAAGTTTTTGTTGTGGCGGGAAACTAAATGAGGCTGTGTTGGATGATGAATGACTCAAGAGGAGGAGGTGTGTACTCTGAGCTGGTAGTACTGGCTAAGGTGTGTACTCTGAGCTTGTAGTACTGGCTAAGGTGCGTACTCTGAGCTTGTAGTACTGGCTAAGGTGTGTACTCTGAGCTGGTAGTACTGTTCTAAGGTGTGTACTCTGAGCTGGTAGTACTGGCTAAGGTGTGTACTCTGAGCTTGTAGTACTGGCTAAGGTGCGTACTCTGAGCTTGTAGTACTGGCTAAGGTGTGTACTCTGAGCTGGTAGTACTGTTCTAAGGTGTGTACTCTGAGCTGGTAGTACTGGCTAAGGTGCGTACTCTGAGCTGGTAGTACTGGCTAAGGTGTGTACTCTGAGCTGGTAGTACTGGCTAACAATGGTTAATGGTTCTGAGTCGTGTACAGATAGACCAGAAAATAACTTCTTTTATTATCGAAAAAAAATATAGACTGAGTTTATAGAATACGAAGAAAAATATATAAACTTTCGATAAATAAGGATAATAAAATATAGAAGAAATAATAATAGGTAATAATTGAAGGTAATAAACAAAAGCTTGAATGATAGATTGAAATTATTAACCTATGGTATTGGAGAGATGAAAACAATATGTAAAAAGATTGGTAAAAAAACATCCTCAAGTCGTTTGGTGAAGAGGGCTGTGGTCGCCATCCCTCAGAGATAATGATGGCCACTTGAAAGATTAATTAATGTTTAGTTATACAGTGAGAGATTTTGTTTGTTTATTTATCTTTATTTATTTTGATGTCACGGTCAGTTTTTGGTCTGACTCCCTGGAACAGATACACATCGGGTCACCTGAAGATTAGACACCCCAGCTTATTTCACCTGGAGATTAATCACCCTAATGGTAACCTAACCTAACCCAACCCCACCTCACCTCACCTCACCTCACCTCACCTCACCCATGTAGCGTCAGGGTGGTTAATCTTCAGGTGAAATAAATCTTGTGTATCAGTATTTTGTATTGTGAGAAATATATTTTTGTCCAGCTGAATTATTTTAGTTTAGTTTAGTTTAGTTTAGTTTAGTTTAGTTTAGTTTAGTTTAATTCAGTTCAGTTTAGTTTGTTTAGGAAATACTAAAATAGGAATAAATTTATTTCCCCCTTTTTTTGTCTTTAAGAAAATAAATTTTAAGTTGTTATTGTTTGGTTTTATTTACAAGATTCGTATTTTTTATATAGATGAAAAATAAGGAATTCCATCTACTTATTTCGAATTAAGACTCATTTTAAAACTCTCTCTCTCTCTCTCTCTCTCTCTCTCTCTCTCTCTCATCTGGCCTGGTTCAATTTTCCCTTCAACTGGATCCGTTTTCTTTGAGTGTTTCACCTTAGGGTCGTGATGGTCTGGGCTGGTCGGGCGGGTATATAAGCGTCGGGTCACTTGAGAAGCTCCACACTCACTCTCGATTGTCTTTCAGGCCAACATGATCTCGGTAAGAGCACCACTGGCTATATAAAGTACATATTTATATGAGTTACTGTATTAAAGTTACAGGTATAAAAGTTACAGGTATAGAAGTACAGATCTCCCACGTCTATCTTCCCCGGAACACTTTTGATTGGCTGTTACCTGACGTAATGATGAACTGATGTGTCACTGAAGATTGATAGAATGTAATAACAGAATAATTTTAGTTTATTAATAATATCATAATTGGCCATAGATTTGACATTTGTTTATTAAATTGTTAGATAGAGGCAAGTAAATGTGTATAGCAGGAGTATGTCCATATAATTCAACCAATCTTTTAATTTACTAGTCTTCCTATTCGTGCATGTGTTCTATTGGGTTCACAAACACAAATAGAATGAGTTAGTATTATGGAATTTACTATCGACTCTATTATTCTGAGAGAGGATGTAAAGTTTTCGTGTGTTCAACAGAAGGCGGTGTTGTGTGCCTTGGTGGTGGTTGTGGGAGCCGCGAAGCTCCCATCTACCTCTTATGGTACACCAAGGAGAGGCAGCGGAGGTTCTTCTGTTGGAGGCTTCGGGGGTGGAGCAGGAAGTGGAGGCTTCGGGGGTGGAGCAGCAAGTGGAGGCTTCGGGGGTGCACCTGGTGGGGTTTCGGGGGTGCACCTGGTGGGGGTTTCAGGGGGTGCACCTACTGGGGGAGCCTCGGGGGTGCACCTGGTAGTAGAGGCTTCGGAGGAGCAGGTAGTGGAGGTTTCGGAAGCTCGGCTCCTGGAGGATTCGGAGGAGGAGCTGGTGGAGGCTTCAGAGGCGCAGCGAGTGGAGGCTTCGGGGGTGCAGCAAGTGGAAGCTCTGCCAGGGGAAGCTACCAACCTTCAGGTCCTGTAGTCCCCATCCTGAGGGACGAGCGTCAGGGACCTGATGAGTTCGGCAACTACAGCTTCGAGTTCGAGACTGGTGACGGCATCAGTCGTCATGAGCAGGGCGCCCCCCAGGGGGAGACTGGCGCCGTGGCGTCTCAGGGAGGATGGTCGTGAGTAACCAATAACAACACACAATGACGTTGAGATGAAATATATTTTTTGTTGATAGTTTGAAACTTTTAGCTGTTGGTGATGAAGCTAATTATAATATTATGGGTTGCAGGTTTACGTTCCCTGATGGAACTCCAGCTGACTTCAACTTCGTAGCAGACGAGTACGGCTACCGCGTGGAGTCTGACCTGCTGCCCACGCCCCCGCCCCTCCCCGCCCACGCCATCGCCCAGATCGAGAAGGCTCGTCTGGAGGACGCCGCCGCGGCTGCTTCAGGTGGACGTGGATCATATGGAGGGTCAGCTGGCGGAGGCTTCGGAGGCTCAACTGGTGGAGGCTTTGGAGGCTCAACTGGTGGAGGCCATAGAGGTTCAACTGGTGGAGGCTTCGGAGGCTCAACTGGCGGAGGCTTCGGAGGTTCAACTGGTGGAGGCTTCGGAGGCTCAACTGGTGGAGGCTTCGGAGGCTCAACTGGTGGAGGCCATAGAGGTTCAACTGGTGGAGGCTTCGGAGGCTCAACAGGCGGAGGTTTCGGAGGTTCAACTGGTGGAGGCTTTGGAGGTTCTACTGGCGGAGGCTTCGGAGGTTCATCTGGTGGAGGCTTCGGAGGCTCAACTGGCGGAGGCTTTGGAAGTTCAACTGGTGGAGGCTTCGGAGGCTCAACTGGCGGAGGCTTCGGAGGCTCAACTGGTGGAGGCTTTGGAGGCTCTGGTGCGGCCAGCGCCCCTCGTCCTCAGACTCCGAGCAGATTCTACGGCGCCCCTTGAGTCTCTTCATCCTATAACTGTTGACATGACTCTCTAAGACGCCTACCATGAAGTCCTTCAGCACAAATCCTTTCTCACTTTATGTATCCTTCAGTTGTGTTGGTAACATCCTGCTGGGTCTTCCTCCTCCCACCACTGTCATGTCAACACAGCCTCATGTTACCCCGAGGCTCTGTTTACCTTACCGGATATATCCACCATACGCTTATTACTTGTACTCTCTTACCTATGAAAGAAATATATTTTGCACAAATACGATGCTTCTGATGTTCATTCCACCTAACACCAATTATGAGAAAAATGTGATTTGATAAAAGCATATAAGCCAAAATATGTTTAAAACGTGTGTACCCAAGGGAGCCGCACTATTTATTGGAAATATTTTACGAGTCCGAGACATTTTTTTTTAGTTCTTAGGAGCAAGGTTCAGTTTATTTGTTTTGACCGAACTTGTCTAATACATTAAGACAAGTTCAGGCTTCTACCTGTATGACATGACTACTTTATTGATATGCTTATTATAACAAAGTAAATATTGATTGAATATAAGGAAAGTAAACGGTTATTATATGGATTATATAATTACTATTGACTTTGTGATGTAATAAAACACTGAAAGACTCACTCGAACCTCGGTGGTAAGTCCTCCTTCAGTGATGGTGAGCAGGACAACCATTACACCTGGGCAGTGTAATAAGGTGTTGTACCTGGTGATGCTCTTAGGCTGTCAGTCACCACCAGTCTCATCACCACCACCACCAGTCTTACCAGTCTCATCACCACCATCACCAGTCACCACCAGTCTCATCACCACCATCACCAGTCTTACCAGTCTCATCACCACCACCACCAGTCTTACCAGTCTCATCACCGCCATCACCAGTCACCACCAGTCTCCCCTCACCATCACCAGTCACCACCAGTCTCATCACCACTATCACCAGTCACCACCAGTCTCCCCTCACCATCATCAGTCACCACCAGTCTCCCCTCACCATCACCAGTCATCACCAGTCAGGGCCTAACTGAATATCACCTCAACGCTCCATTTATGAATTAATAGTTTTGTTACTTTATATAATTTTCTCTTCTACCTGATATTGATAATTTGTGTTCTAGAAAATATTAAAACTACTTTCAGTTTTTTTTTGCTTTTAATCGTTTTGTTTTCCTTTGTTCGTTTATTTATGTTCCTGAAAGACTTACACCTGGGGACATTTACCTGGTCATAATTAGTCTTCATTTGTAAATAATACCTTCATTTGAGTCTTTTATCACCGGGAATGAACCTAACAGCCTCAAGGTCTAGAAACTTTTGATTTGACATTTTTCTTGATGTAAAAAATTACTTTCGTGGTAAAGAAATATTTTGATGTGATTTTTTTGCTGTTATTGATGGGTGTTGTTGTGTGTTTGTCTGTCTTGTTTATTTGTCGTCAGGTAAACATGGTGATTTATACCTAGAAGTATTGGGTTTTATATCTAGAAGTGTAAGTAATAAGAGTACAGAGGTCTTATTGCAACTATATCTTGCGCTAGTCAGGCCGCACCTCGATTATGCGGTTCAGTTCTGGTGCCCCTATTATAGAATGGATATAAATTCACTAGAGTCGGTGCAGCGAAGAATAACGAAAATGATTCTGGGACTTAGAAACCTTCCATATCTGGATAGGTTAAAGAAACTTAACTTGCATTCCCTAGAAAGACGAAGAGTGCGGGGAGATATGATAGAAGTATTTAAGTGGGTGAAAGGAATCAATAAAGGGGCTATAGATAAAGTTCTTATAATATCCGAGTAGGATAGGACTAGGAGCAACGGATTTAAGTTGGATAAGTTTAGGTTTAGGAGGGAGATAGGAAGGAACTGGTTCACAAATAAGGTGGTGGACGAGTGGAACAAGCTTAGCAACTTTGTAGTAAGTGCTGGAACGCTGGAAAGTTTCAAAAGGAGACTGGATAGATTCATGGATGATAGAGAGTGGTAGTAACTCTCTACAGGAGCTGCCATGCACAGGCCAACCGGCCTACTGCAGACTCCTTATTTCCTTATGTTCTAATGCAATGTTCACCTCACCTCACCTCACCTCACCTCACCTCACCTGTCACTTGTTCCTGAAAGTCGTCTATTATTCTCTGAGAAATGAGGCGGAAAAGTGAGTATACATTCCCCACATCAAGATCCACACACACACACACACACACACACACACACACACACACACACGTACACACGTCTAAAACGAACCATAACGATACATTTAACCTGTTTTACTTGTTGTGAAGATTGAAGAGCTAAAATAAGAGTCATAAATACATTTCGAGTTATCATTTACGAAAGTTTTTGTTCTGGCGGGATACTAAATGAGGCTGTGTTGGATGATGAATGACTCAAGAGGAGGAGGTGTGCACGAGCTGGTAGTACTGGCTGGGTGTGTACTCTGAGCTGGTAGTACTGGCTAAGGTGTGTACTCTGAGCTTGTAGTACTGGCTAAGGTGCGTACTCTGAGCTTGTAGTACTGGCTAAGGTGTGTACTCTGAGCTGGTAGTACTGTTCTAAGGTGTGTACTCTGAGCTGGTAGTACTGGCTAAGGTGCGTACTCTGAGCTGGTAGTACTGGCTAAGGTGTGTACTCTGAGCTGGTAGTACTGGCTAACAATGGTTAATGGTTCTGAGTCGTGTACAGATAGACCAGAAAATAACTTCTTTTATTATCGAAAAAAAATATAGACTGAGTTTATAGAATACGAAGAAAAATATATAAACTTTCGATAAATAAGGATAATAAAATATAGAAGAAATAATAATAGGTAATAATTGAAGGTAATAAACAAAAGCTTGAATGATAGATTGAAATTATTAACCTATGGTATTGGAGAGATGAAAACAATATGTAAAAAGATTGGTAAAAAAACATCCTCAAGTCGTTTGGTGAAGAGGGCTGTGGTCGCCATCCCTCAGAGATAATGATGGCCACTTGAAAGATTAATTAATGTTTAGTTATACAGTGAGAGATTTTGTTTGTTTATTTATCTTTATTTATTTTGATGTCACGGTCAGTTTTTGGTCTGACTCCCTGGAACAGATACACATCGGGTCACCTGAAGATTAGACACCCCAGCTTATTTCACCTGGAGATTAATCACCCTAATGGTAACCTAACCTAACCCAACCCCACCTCACCTCACCTCACCTCACCTCACCTCACCCATGTAGCGTCAGGGTGGTTAATCTTCAGGTGAAATAAATCTTGTGTATCAGTATTTTGTATTGTGAGAAATATATTTTTGTCCAGCTGAATTATTTTAGTTTAGTTTAGTTTAGTTTAGTTTAGTTTAGTTTAGTTTAGTTTAATTTAGTTCAGCTTAGGCTTGTTTAGGAAATACAAAAATAGGAATAAATTTATTTCCCCCTTTTTTTGTCTTTAAGAAAATAAATTTTAAGTTGTTATTGTTTGGTTTTATTTACAAGATTCGTATTTTTTTATATAGATGAAAAATAAGGAATTCCATCGATTTATTTCGAATTAAGACTCATTTTAAAACTTTATTCTCTCTCTCTCTCTCTCTCTCTCTCTCATCTGGCCTGGTTCAATTTTCCCTTCAACTGGATCCGTTTTCTCTGAGTGTTTCACCTTAGGGTCGTGATGGTCTGGGCTGGTCGGGCGGGTATATAAGCGTCGGGTCACTTGAGAAGCTCCACACTCACTCTCGATTGTCTTTCAAGCCAACATGATCTCGGTAAGAGCACCACTGGCTATATAAAGTACATATTCATAAGAGTTACTGTATTAAAGTTACAGGTATAAAAGTTACAGGTATAGAAGTACAGACCTCCCACGTCTTTCTTCCCCGGAACACTTTTGATTGGCTGTTACCTGACGTAATGATGAACTGATGTGTCACTGAAGATTGATAGAATGTAATAACAGAATAATTTTAGTTTATTAATAATATCATAATTGGCCATAGATTTGACATTTGTTTATTAAATTGTTAGATAGAGGCAAGTAAATGTGTATAGCAGGAGTATGTCCATATAATTCAACCAATCTTTTAATTTACTAGTCTTCGCTATTCGTGTATGTGTTCTATTGGGTTCACAAACACAATAGAATGAGTTAGTATTATGGAATTTACTATCGACTCTATTATTCTGAGAGAGGATGTAAAGTTTTC
>NW_024754704.1:2852162-2904662 GCF_018991925.1 Homarus americanus
TCTGAAAAAAAAAACAACAAAAATAAGGAGAAAAAACATTATCAACACAAACACACAGTCAACCTCTTTCTCCTCCACCCATCTTTCTCTCATTCCCCCTTCTCCTCCCCTCCACCTTTCCCTTCCCCACCTTTCTTCCCCCATTCTCTCCTTCCCCTACCTTTCCCCACCTTTTCCCCTTCTCCCTACCTTTCCCCCACCTCTCTCCCCCTTCCCCACCTTTCTCATCCCCCACCACCTTTCTTCCCCCCTCCTCCTCACCATACCTACCTGTACTCTCACCTGAAATCCATAACTATACCTGTAAGTCGGTTACCTCAACACCACAGGTAAACCCCCCCAACACCACAGGTAAACCCTCCCCCAAGAAACAGATATAATATAACATTTAAATACGGTAATTCCTCTCAATATATGATTTTAGTTGAAGTAAACAGTGGGTTAAGGTCATGTGGGAATCCTTAGTAATGTGTTAGGCTAGGGTGTGCTTTAATACAAGGATGATATAGTGGGGGTTAGCAGTATTACCTAACCCGGATATATCTGGTGATTTTTTTTTTCAAATTGAGTGTGTATGTGTATGTCTGTGTATGTATATTTATGTATGTGTGTGTGTGTGTGTGTGTGTGTATATTTGTATGTGTCTGTGTATGTATGTGCGTATGTGTGTGCATGTGTGTGTATGTGTGTCTATGTATATATATGTATGTCTGTGTGACGACCTGTGGTGTATAGATCAGCATGTTCGCCTCGCAAGTGAGTGGACCCGGGTTCGATCCTCGGGCAAGGTGAAACTATGGGCAAGTTTCTTTACACCATTTGCCTCTGTCTACCCAGCGGTAATGGACGAGTTATCGGTCTGAATTTTTTCTTAAGATGGCAGATCAATGGGTAAAGAACACGCTTAAATTCACTATGGTAATGTCTTAAAATAAATTGGGGCCAAGAAGTGTCAAAAATAAGGGTTAAAGTTGCCAAAAAGTCACGTTACTGCGAAAAGCTCTGTGATTGGTTGTTAATGAATACTTGAATAAGTTTCTATATATAGGTATCTGGGTCTATTAAAACTCTATCTGTATGGCTGTCTGTCTAACTGCTAAACACCTTGAGCTATTAACTATTATATGTAGCTATGGTCCATCTCTCCTTGCAGTATAGTTAAGAAGAAAAGCAAAAATAAAAATGTAAAAATAATCCTCTTTACATTAACTAATTAACAATGGCCACCATAAGGTAAAACTCTTTTAATTGAGTATTTCTCTTTTTCCATCACATTATAAAAGACATTCACTAGTGTTATCCTCAGAGCCTAGGAGAACGAACACACCAACACCGTAAAACAAGACCAAGAACACATCGAGGGATACAGAATCATACTATCATCTTCACTATCCGGGGTCTTCTCTGCACGATCACTCCACACACTATCACACACCATCATCACTATTCTTAGCTACAAGGGTTAAAAAATTATCTCTGAGCGTCTTCCTCAAAAAAAAAAAAAATAATAAAAATTGTTTCCGAAATCTACAACACAGAAATATATGTCAGTAATGGCTGGCCGACTCACGAGTTCCATTATGATAGATACATGTGAATTGATATGTACAGGAATATGGATTAGAAGGACATGTGATGGGGGGAGGGAGGGGTGTTGAGATCATCGCCAGGGGTGTGTATGAGGGCTGAGGAACACACACACACACATACACATACACACACACACACACGAGTAAGACATGAAGATTCAGTAACCAAGACTAGTGTAAGACATCCCACATCAGCCTGTACTGTACACCTTCGCCTCTCATGGAACAACAGGTAAACGTGGTACCTTAACTAATTAAATGAATAACTTAAAGGAACGTTTACCAGATAGGGTTAGTCGTTATCTGACGCCTCTTGTGTGTGTGTGTGTGTATGTGTGTGTGTGTGTGTGTGTGTGTGTGTGTGTGTGTGTGTGTGTGTGTACTACACGTCAGGTGTATCACAAAGATGTCTGAAATTACAATCACAGTAACGTGTTATTTATTACTTGCGCAGCATCAGTTCTTAGTTCCCCTGTCTGTCTGTCTGTCTGTCTGTCTGTTTGTCTGTTCCTGTGTGTGTATTCTCTGCCTCTATATTCGTCTGTCTGTCTGTTCGTCTGGTTCGTTCGTCTGTCTCGTGTGTATCTTCGCTCTATATCTGTTCGTCTGTCTGTCTGTCTGTCTGTCTGTCTGTCTTCGTGTGTGTATCTTTCGCTCTATATCTGTCTGTCTGTCTGTCTGTCTGTGTGTGTGTGTATCTTTCTGCCCTATCTGGGTTCGTCTGTCTGTCTGTCTGTCTGTCTGTCTGTCTGTCTGTCTGTCTGTGTGCATTCTCTCTGCCCTTATGTCTGTCTGTCTGTCTGTCTGTCTGTCTGTATGTGTATCTCTCTGCCTCTATGTCTGTCTGTCTGTCTGTATATGTATCTCTCTGCCTCTATGTCTGTCTGTCTGTCTGTTTGTCTTTTAAAGTGTATGTGTGTGTGTGTGTATGTGTGTGTGTGTATGTTTTATGTGACAAACAGACATACACAGAAATAAATATAATAACCCCAAAAAAAATCCAAACCTCAAAATCATAACAAACAAGAAATAAAATCCTAAACATCTAACAACTTCACCCTATCACAACCCATCAAAGTCGTTGGTTAAACATCCTTGGACGAACACCTTCACCAGCCTCCTCTATCTCTCTCTCTCTCTCCACTTATTATATATTTTTTTTTTTAACTATCATGTGTTATCCATCATTAGTAACTCTTCCTTCTTCAATCTACATAAGAAACAAAGAAGAAATATGTCGAGTATTTGATGATGCTTGAGGGAGGTGGGAAAAAGAGGGGGGGGGGTTGATTGGGGGTATGTGGGGTGGGGTGTGGGGGTAGAGTTGAGGAGTGGTGTTAGGATATGGGATTGGTTTATGGGGAGGTTGGGGAGGGGATGAGTGGGAGAGGGGAATGGGGAGGGTTTGAGTAAGGGGATTGATTTTTGGTGTGATGGAGGGGGTAGGTTTATGTGGGGGAGGTAGGGGGGGTAGGTTTGAATGTTGGGGGTAAATGGGGTGATGGGTTAAGGGGGGATCACGTATATAAAGAGATGACTGACAGAGAACACCAAGCAGAGTGATCTGATCTCGTCTTCAGCATGTTGACGGTAAGAACTTCAATGTCCCTTTCCCATATTAATTTTAACACGGGTGAGAGTACAGGTGAGACTACAGGTGAGGGTACAGGTGAGAGTGCAGGTTATAGTACAGGTGAGAACTGCGAGGCTTATAATTGATTTTATATGAATGAAAATAAATACATAATGTATTTATAGTTTATATAGTGTGTGATATACAGATGTAGAGGAATTATTTAAGATGGAAATGATATGAGAAAATAATGCAGGTAAGATATATATTTACAACTGATATATATATATTTTTTATTCATCAATATGTTTACTTATAATTATTGATGACTTGTGTATGTAAGTGAGACCTCTATTTAACGGACTATATGGAGAGATTCGTCCGCTATATGGAGGTTTCACTGTATTCAAATAGACTACATCACCACACGCTTAAAGGCATTAGTCATTCAATCACTGTATCAACACACACACGATACATATACTTCTGTGTGTTCCTGCAGAAGGTTGTGTTGTGTGTGGTGGTGGTGACGGCAGGGGCCACCATTCTGAGGGACGAGCGTCAGGGGCCATTTGAAAACGGTGCCTACAGCTTCGACTTCCAGACCAGCGGTGGCATCAGGCGTCAGGAGGAAGGCGTCCCTCTGAGGAGGTCTGGAGCCGTGGCCGTACAAGGAGGATGGTCGTGAGTATCAATCATCATGTTCACAACTTCAATAGTATATGAAATATCTGTCTGTCTGTCTGTCTGTCTGTCTGTCTGTCTGTCTATCTGTCTGTTTGTGTCTGTCTGTCTGTGTTTGTCTGTCTCTTACTACGTCTATCCGTCTTCCCTGTCTCTCCTTCAGGTTCAACTTCCCCGACGGTACACCCTCTAATGTTAACTTCATCGCTGACGAGGCCGGTTACCGGGAAGTGTCCGACCGGTTCTCGGCTCCAGGTTACCGACCCGGTGGATATAAACGTCCGGTATCCCAGTTTGGTGGAGCATCTAGTCCTGGATCCCAGTTTGGTGGAGCATCTCGTCCTGGATCCCAGTTTGGTGGAGCATCTAGTCCTGGATCCCAGTTTGGTGGAGCATCTCGTCCTGGATCCCAGTTTGGTGGAGCATCTAGTCCTGGATCCCAGTTTGGTGGAGCATCTCGTCCTGGATCCCAGTTTGGTGGAGCATCTCGTCCTGGATCCCAGTTTGGTGGAGCATCTCGTCCTGGATCCCAGTTTGGTGGAGCATCTAGTCCTGGATCCCAGTTTGGTGGAGCATCTCGTCCTGGATCCCAGTTTGGTGGAGCATCTAGTCCTGGATCCCAGTTTGGTGGAGCATCTCGTCCTGGATCCCAGTTTGTGGAGACCCTGCCCTGGATCCCAGTTTGCGGAGCATCTCTCGTCCTGGATCCTGCTTGGTGGAGCATCTTAGTCCTGATCCCAGTTTGGTGGAGCATCTAGTCCTGGATCCCAGTTTGGTGGAGCATCTCGTCCTGGATCCCAGTTTGGTGGAGCATCTCGTCCTGGATCCCAATTTGGTGGAGCATCTCGTCCTGGATCCCAGTTTGGTGGAGCATCTCGTCCTGGATCCCTGTTTGGTGGACCTGGATCACTGCCTGCTGCATCATCTAGACCTGGATCCCAGTTTGGTGGAGCATCACGGCCAGGATTCGCAGCTGCAGGATCCCAAACCTCTGGGTCATTTCCGGGATCCTCTTATATTCCTCCTTCAGGTCCAGGATCCCAGGTTGGTGGATCAGGCGCCCCAGTATTTCAGACAAGGGCATCAGGAGCCCCAGGATCACAGGCTGGGGGATTTGAAACCCCAGGATCTCAGCCAAGTGGATTAGAAGCACCAGGATCCCAGGGTGGTGCATCAGGAGCCCCAGGATCCCTACCCAGTGGATCTGGAGCCCCAGGATCCCTACCTAGTGGATCAGGAGCCCCAGGATCCCTACCCAGTGGATCAGGAGCCCCAGGATCCCTACCCAGTGACCAGAGCCCCAGGATCCTACCTAGTGGATCAGGAGCCCAGGATCCCTACCTAGTGGATCAGGAGCCCCAGGATCCCTGTCACCTATTGATCAGGAGCCCCAGGATCCTACCCAGTGGATCTAGAGCCCCAGGATCCCTACCTATTGGATCAGGAGCCCCAGGATCCCTACCCAGTGGAGCAACAGGAGCCCCAGGATCCCTACCTATTGATCAGGGATTCCCCAGGATCCTCACTCAGGGATCAGAGCCCCAGGATCCCTACCTATTGATCAGGAGCTCTAGGATCCCTACCAGGATCAGAGCCCCAGGATCCTACCTAGTGATCAGGACCCCAGGATCCCCACCTATTGGATCAGGAGCCCAGGATCCCTACCTCGTGGATCAGAGCCCCAGGATCCCTACCTATTGGATCAGAGCCCCAGGATCCTACCTATTGGATCAGGAGCCCTGTGATTTTCTACTGATCTGGAGTTCCCCAGATCCTACCTAGTGGATCAGGAGCCCCGGTGATCCCTAGCTAGTGGATCAGGAGCCCCAGGATCTCACGCAGTGTGTGGATCAGGAGCCCTTGCGATCCTCAACACCTATTGGATCTGGAGCCCCAGGATCCCTACCTATTGGGATCTGGAGCCCCAGGATCCCTACTCAGTGAATCAGGAGCCCCAGGATCCCTACCTAGTGGATCAGGAGTCCCCAGGATCCCTACTCCAGGATCAGGAGCCCCAGGATCCCTACCCAGTGGATCAGAGCCCAGGATTTCTGGTAATTATTGGATCTGGAGCCCGGGTGATCCCTACCTCGTGGATCAGGAGCCCCAGGATTTCTACCTATTGGATCTGGAGCCCCAGGATCCCTACCTATTGGATCTGGAGCCTCAGGATCCCTACCTAGTGGATCAGGAGCCCCAGGATCCCTACCTAGTGGATCTGGAGCCCCAGGATCCCTACCTAGTGGATCTGGAGCCCCAGGATCCCTACCTAGTGAATCAGGAGCCCCAGAATCCCTACCTAGTGGATCAGGAGCCCCAGGATCCCTACCTACTGGATCAGGAGCCCCAGGAGCCCAGATTCGTGGATCAGGAGCACCAGGATCCTTCTTTGGCGGATCAGAGACCCAGTTCAGTGCTCCACAAGTCCCCGGATACCTGTACTCTGCCCCGCCACCCTCCAGCCAAC
Source organism: Homarus americanus (assembly GCF_018991925.1). Classification (NCBI taxonomy): domain Eukaryota; kingdom Metazoa; phylum Arthropoda; class Malacostraca; order Decapoda; family Nephropidae; genus Homarus; species Homarus americanus. The sequence continues at coordinate 2,858,476 of NW_024754704.1, forward strand.
TACGATTTTAATGTTTTCTTACGACTCTTAAGAACGAGTACTTGATCTCCCTATATGACTTCGGTCTTGAGTTATAGGCTCGGGATATGACTTCGGTCTTGAGTTATAGGCTCGGTATATGACTTCGGTCTTGACTTAGAGCTGTTACAGTGTTACCAGAAGCATAAAGGATGTACAATGGACCAGTTTAGATTCCTCAAAGATTCGCAAATCGCCATCTTTCATCCCCCCCCCCCAAAAAAAAAAAACACACTAAAACGTAACTTACTGTCTCAATTAAGTTCCGGCACAGAGATGGCTGTCTAAATGGCGACGAATTGCGCTGAGACTGTACCATTAGTGTGAACTTGTACACGTTGTGACTCACTGAGAATCCATGACTCTTACTAAATTCATCTGAGACTAATCTGCCTTCATGCTTGACTATGTTGATTAAAGCTCCTTTGTGGTTAAAAAAAATAATATATTGATGAAATTAAATAAATATGATTAATCTTTTATTTTGCGATTTGATTTACATAATTGTAACTGTATATGCAAATAAATCTGTGAATATTGATAATTATTTATTTATGTTTGAGCAAGATCATGTACACCATAGAGAAATAATATACATGCTATGAAATATTTACTTACCATCACCCATAAATTACAAGTATGTGTAGGAGAGTAAAGGATTATCACCCTAATGCTCATGTACACAAACTGAGGAGGCTCGAACACTCCCCTTGTCTGACCACCACTGAATACCATAATCTCCCCGATGTGTTGTAGTTTATATCAACGTTATACTCAACAGCTTTACTCCAGGTGATTGATGAGTCTACTTATGAACAATTTATTGCGACAATCAATAATGCCCAAAATAAACACATCCCTAAAAGAAAATTCAGATCGATACGGAACCAACCAAAATGGATGAATAATAGACTCTTAGATCTTCTAGGGAAAAAGAAAGGAGTATATAGAAAAGTTAAGAAAGGCGAAAATCACTTACTTGGTTACTATCAGAACCTAACAAGACAGGTAAAACAGAAATTAGGAAAGCAAAAGAGAAATTATGAAATCAAGGTAGCAAACGAATCGAAAAATAACCCCAAAGCTTTTTATCAACTGTATAAATCAAAGGTTAGAGATACAATAGGTCCCCTTAAAACTACGACAGGAGAAATGACTGATGATGAGTTAGAAATGTGTAGTACGTTAAATAGTCATTTTCGCTCCGTATTCACAAATGAAAACCTAACAGTTTCCAGAAGTTCATAAGGTATATAACGACAGTATAGAAAATATGTTGATGAATATCAATATTACTAGTAACGATGTGCTTAAAGTAATTAACAAACTGAAGCCTCATAAATCGCCTGGTCCAGACAGGGTATATGCTAGAATATTAAAAGAATGTAGAGATGAGTTGAGTAATCCATTAGCAGTTTTATTTAATAAGTCATTAGAATCGGGCCTAGTGCCAGAAGCTTGGAAACTTGCAAATGTAGTTCCGATTTTCAAAAGGGTGATAAATCAATAGCATCAAATTACCGTCCCATTAGTCTCACGTCAATCATAGGCAAGTTGCTAGAGTCAATTATTGCTACAAAAATCAGAAGCCACCTTGAAACATTCAACAATTCATTCTTCTCACGGGTTCACCCAGGGACGTTCTTGTCTCACAAATTTGTAGCTTTTTCTCAGAAGTATTTGAAGCGGTAGATAATGATAAGTCATATGATATAATTTATTTAGATTTCAGTAAAGCATTCGATAGAGTCCTCATGAGAGATTGATAAGGAAGGTAGAAGCACATGGAATAGGTGGATCAGTATTAAAATGGATTAGGTCATGGTTAACTGGTAGGAAACAAAGAGTCAGCATAAATGGATTAAAGTCAGACTGGGGTGCGGTCAAAGCGGAGTTCCCCAGGGATCTGTATTAGGCCCTCTGCTGTTTGTTATATTCATTAATGATCTTGATTTAGGCATAACTAGTAGGATTAGTAAATTTGCAGATGATACCAAAATGGGGAGAGTGATAAATTCAGACAGTGACTTTGAACACCTTCAAAGAGATCTAGATACCTTACATGAGTGGTCAGTAGACTGGCAAATGAATTTTAATACTGATAAATGCAAGGTACTACAGATAGGGAAGACGAATACAAACGTTAAGTATAAACTAGGTAACACGGAAATAGAAAACTCAGTTTGTGAAAAAGATCTAGGTGTATTTGTTAGCAACGACTTGAAACCTAGAAAACAATGTATTAGCGTTCGCAACAAGGCAAACAGGTTCTTGGGTTCATATCTAGGTCTGTGAGTAACAGAACTGCTGACGTTATCTTGAAACTTTACCTAGCATTAGTGAGGCCACACATGGATTATGCGGTTCAGTTCTGGTGTCCTTATTATAGAATGGACATAGATTCTTTGGAGAGAGTACAAAGAAGAATGACAAAAATGATCCATAATATTAGAAACCTTCCATATGAAGAAAGACTGAAAAGCTTAGGCTTACATTCATTAGAGAGGCGTAGAGTTAGGGGAGATATGATAGGGTGTACAAGTGGGTAAGTGGGATTAACAAGGGTAAAATGGAAGATGTTCTGAAGCTCAGTAATAACGAAATAACTAGAACAAATGGCTTTAAATTAGATAAATTCCGATTCAGAAAGGATATAGGCAAGCACTGGTTTGGTAATAGAGTTGTGGATATGTGGAATAGGCTACCGAGTGCTATAGTAGGATCGGGGACGCTAGGGAGCTTCAAGACGAAGTTGGATAGGCACATGGAAGTGCTGGGATGGGTGTGAAAGGGATCTGCCCTGCATGGGCCAGTTGGCCTCCTGCAGTATCCCACTTTCTTATGTTCTTATGTTATGTTCTTAAGATGTTCTAAAGGAGATTAATTTTAGGGGAATATTTGGAAAGTCACCGCAATACATAGGAACCTGGGGGAGAGGGGGCGAAAAAAATATAGAAAAAAATAAACAAAGAAGTGAATAAAAAATCAATAGTGAGAAACGATATATATGTTGTGTTGTCAAAGTAAGAGAAACAATTGAGACCCTGCAACTGTGTGTAAATGAGGCAGAAAGTCAGATCAGCAACCTGGGACTTGGTCACATATGGCAGCAGGGTCTACCATTAGACAACACATTATGCTTCCAATATCTTCCCAGGCGGTAGTACCTCCCTGTTTGGTAGCTGCCTACTACCTACTACCTCCCAAACATACTGCACACACACATACACACACACATACACACACACACACACAGCTCAAGTCGTAACTAATTGAACATACAGTAAAAGTAAACACAAAAAACAGGAAGTAAAAACGATAAAGAAAATACGAAGGAAAAGAAGCTTAAACAGAAAACGGGAATAAGAATACAAAAGCAGAGTCATAAGAAGAAAACGAAAGGAAAGAGAAAAACAACACCACTCATCTACACACCCGAGAGAAAGTGAAGACGCAACACTAATATCTCTCTCTCTCTCTCTCTCTCTCTCTGTAACCAGACGATGGCAAACCCAAATTTGTATATCTTATGTGAAGCAATAAACCAACGAACCTGTAAACCCTTGAACCCTGACCCAAGAATCTATGTAGCCATTGACCCGAACCCGTGAACTCATTAACCCTAACCCGTGAACCTTTAAGCCCATTAACCCGAACCCGTGAACCCGTGAACCCATTAACCCGAACCCGTGAACCCATAAACCCAAATCCGTGAACCTATAAGCCCATTAACCCGAACCCGTGAACCCGTGAACCCATTAACCCATTAACGACACAAGCCTCTTTAGGCCACAGCAGGTAACCCAGAGGTGCGCCGTCACGTAACACACTCCACAAGAACTAGTCTGGCGGGAGGCGTCTTCAGTGAGTCAATTAAAACACTTCAAGATCAACACCTTCTTGCCTCGAATCCTGGAGGTCAATTTGGTTGAAGAGAAAAGCGGTACATTGGTTGGTATGAGCTTAGGTGCGTTTTTGATTGGTCGGTTGTGTTTGTTTACGTGATAGGTGATTGGTGGGAGTTAATTGGTGAGACACATAAACAATAACTAGTTTAGATATAATCTAACTTAACCAAACCTAACCTAATTCAACCAAACCTACCCTAAGCTAACCCATGTCATCTAACCTAACCTAACACACCTTAATAAAAACGACAACAATAAAAATAATAATAATAATAATAATAATAATAACAAAAAAGATAAATACAAAAGTAACAAATAACTCCGCCTCCCTTACCATGCTCCTGTCACACACCACAGTCTTCGAGGTAGTAGATAATGACGAAAATTACGATGTTATTTACTTAGACTTTAGCAAAGCATTTGACAGAGTACCGCATCAGAGGCTTCTGAGAAAAATTAAGGCTCATGGTATCGAGGGGAAAGTTTTAAATTGGATAAAATCATGGCTCACCGATAGAACGCAGAGGGTCAGCGTAGATGGTGTTAAATCTGAGTGGCCAACCAGTGGGGTTCCCCAGGGTCAGTACTAGGCCCACTCTTGTTCATAATCTACATAAACGATTTAGATGCTGATCAGCAGTGACATACAAGTTTGCGGATAACACGCAAATAGGGCGGAAATTAATTCAGGCAGGATGCAAATGCATTACAGGAGGATCTAAATAAACTGCAGGGTGGCCTGAAAATGGCAAATGAAATTCAACACCAGCAAGTGCAGCGTACTTAAATTGGAAGAACAAATACTTATAATGTATACAGCCTAACAACATCAACCTAGAGAAGTCGACTTGTGAAAGAGACCTAGGGTACTTGTGCCGGACCGACGGCCAAGAAAACAGTGCGTTAATGTTCGAAATAAGGCAAACAGAGTATTGGGTTATATCTAAAAGTGTAAGTAACAAGAGTGCAGGTCTTATTGCAACTATATCTTGCGCTAGTCAGGCCGCACCTCGATTATGCGGTTCAGTTCTGGTGCCTCATAGAATGGATATAAATTCACTAGAGTCGGTGCAGCGAAGAATGACAAATGATTCCGGGACTTAGAAACCTTCCATATCAGGATAGGTTAAAGAAACTTAACTTGCATTCCCTAGAAAGACGAAGAGGTGAGGAGATATGGAGGAAGATTAAGTAAGAAAGGAATCAATAGGATATAGATAAAGTTCTTATAATATCCGAGCAGGATAGGACTCAGAACGGATTCAAGTTGGATAATTTTAGGTTTAGAGGGAGATAGGAAGAAACTGGTTCACAAATAGGGTGGTGGACGAGTGGAACAAGCTTAGCATCTTTATAGTAAGTGCGGGAACTCTGGAAAGTTTCAAAAGGAGGCTAGATACATTCATGGATGATAGAGAGTGGTAGTAACTCTCGACAGGAGCTGCCATGCACAGGCCAACCGCCATTGCAGACTCCTTATTTTCTTATGTTCTTATGTTCTCCCAACACGTTCTGGTTTACTGTACTAGTGATAAAACCAAGGCCAGATACCCGTCGTGTTAATTTATCGTCTTCCTCACCTCCTCCGGGAAATGTGGCGCAATTGTTCGGCTTTTTCTATATACTTGTTTTTATTCTTCTGCTCTACTTTACATGTGTGTGTGTGTGTGTGTGTGTGTGTGTGTGTGTGTGTCCAAACATCAATTCAGAGAAACAAATGAGCATCAATATTCACACATATATTTATTTAGTTCACACACATATATATGTTAACATAAATCACAGGAATCATATCACATTATTTTTTCTAACCCTACAGGTGTTAAATTATTCACCTTTTAAATGACTGAACAATAAGTAACATTGCACACCTGAGTATAAAGTCTTGGTAACGCGTCAGTCTTATGAGTCTTGTGATAAGCCTCTCCTAAATGGGATCTTATAGCATCTAATTAGGTAGTCTCGATACTTTTGTTCTAAGCTCTAAGGCAAGATATAAGACATATATGTTGCTGTAAGTCAAGGCATAAGACATACACAGAGCTGTAAGTCAAGATATAAGTCATATATGGTGCTTTTCAAGAAAGGACAAATATGAGCCCAAGTCAAGACATAAGACATATACGGAGCTCAAAGTCAAGACATAAGACACATACGGAGCTAAAAGTCAAGACATAAGACACATACGGAGCTACAAGTCAAGACATAACACACATGAGAAGAGATACAGGAGCCCAAGTCAAGACATAAGACACATACGGAGCTACAAGTCAAGACATAAGACACATACGGAGCTACAAGTCAAGACATAAGACACATACGGAGCTCCAAGTCAAGACATAAGACACATACGGAGCTCCAAGTCAAGACATAAGACACATACGGAGCTCCAAGTCAAGACATAACACTTATAAAGAGCTTAATTAAGACTTTATAACGAGCTCTAAACTTTGAGTTGGTTTAGACAGCAGCGGGGCAGAGTACAGGTACCCGGGTACTGATGAGGCACTGAACTGGGCCTCTAAGGACGACGATCCACCGAACTGGGATTCTGGTGGATCCACCGAACTGTGATTCTTGAACTGGGGATCCACCGAACTGCGATTCTGGTGTTTGTGATCCACCGAACTGGGATTCTTGAACTGGGGATCCACCGAACTGGGATTCTGGTGTTTGTGATCCACCGAACTGGAATTCTGGAACTGAGGATCCACCGAACTGGGAATCTGGTGTTTGTGATCCACCGAACTGGGATTCTTGAACTGGGGATCCACCGAACTGGGATTCTGGTGTTTGGGATTCACCGAACTGGGAATCTGGTGTTTGGGATCCACCGAACTGGGATTCTGGAGTTTGGGATCCACCGAACTGTGATTCTTGAACTGGGGGATCACCGAACTGGGATTCTGGTGTTTGTGATCCACCGAACTGTGATTCTTGAACTGGGGATCCACCGAACTGGGATTCTGGTGTTTGTGATCCACCGAACTGGGATTCTTGAACTGGGGATCCACCGAACTGGGAATCTGGTGTTTGTGATCCACCGAACTGGAATTCTTGAACTTGGGATCCACCGAACTGGGATTCTGGTGTTTGGGATTCACCGAACTGGGAATCTGGTGTTTGGGATCCACCGAACTGGGATTCTGGTGTTTGGGATCCACCGAACTGGGATTCTTGAACTGGGGATCCATCGAACTGGGTTTCTGGTGTTTGGGATCCACCGAACTGGGATTCTGGAACTGGTGATCCACCGAACTGGGATTCTGGTGTTTGGGATTCATTGAACTGGGATTCTGGTGTTTGGGATTCACCAAACTGGGATTCTGGTGTTTGGGATTCACCAAACTGGGATTCTGGTGTTTGGGATCCACCGAACTGGGATTCTGGAACTGGTGATCCACCGAACTGGGATTCTGGTGTTTGGGATTCACCAAACTGGGATTCTGGAACTGGTGATCCACCGAACTGGGATTCTGGTGTTTGGGATTCACCGAACTGGGATTCGAGAACTGGGGATCCACCGAACTGGGATTCTGGTGTTTGAGATTCACTGATCTGGGATTCTGAAACTGGTGATACACCGAACTGGGAATCTGGTGTTTGGGATTCACTGAACTGGGATTCTGGAACTGGTGATACACCAAACTGGGGATCTGTAGTTTGGGATTCACCCAACTGGGAATCTGGTGTTTGGGATTCACTGAACTGGGATTCTGAAACTGGTGATACACCAAACTGGGGATCTGGTGTTTGGGATTCACCCAACTGGGAATCTGGTGTTTGGGATTCACTAAACTGGGATTCTGAAACTGGTGATACACCAAACTGGGGATCTGTAGTTTGGGATTCACCCAACTGGGAATCTGGTGTTTGGGATTCACTGAACTGGGATTCTGAAACTGGTGATACACCAAACTGGGGATCTGGAGTTTGGGATTCACCCAACTGGGAATCTGGAACTGGTGATCCACCGAACTGGGATTCTGGTGTTTGGGATTCACTGAACTTGGTTTCAGAAACTGGTGATACACCAAACTGGGGATCTGGTGTTTGGGATTCACTGAACTGGGATTCTGAAACTGGTGATACACCCAGCTGGGGATCTGTTTGGTTGGGGAGTTCACCTTTAGAATCTGGTGTTGGGATTCTGAACTGGGATTCTGGAAGCTGGTGATACACCAGAGCTGGGGATCTGTGGTTTGGGATTCACCCAACTGGGAATCTGGTGTTTGGGATTCACTGAACTGGGATTCTGAAGCTTGTGATACACCAAACTGGGGATCTGTAGTTTGGGATTCACCCAACTGGGAATCTGGTGTTTGGGATTCACTGAACTGGGATTCTAAAACTGGTGATACACCAAACTGGGGATCTGGAGTTTGGGATTCACCCAACTGGGAATCTGGAACTGGTGATCCACCGAACTGGGATTCTGGTGTTTGGGATTCACTGAACTGGGATTCTGAAACTGGTGATACACCAAACTGGGGATCTGGAGTTTGGGATTCACCCAACTGGGAATCTGGAACTGGTGATCCACCGAACTGGGATTCTGGTGTTTGGGATTCACTGAACTTGGTTTCTGAAACTGGTGATACACCAAACTGGGGATCTGGTGTTTGGGATCCACCCAACTGGGAATGTGGAACTGGTGATCCACCGAACTGAGATTCTGGTCTTTAGGGAATGACTGAACTGGGATTCTGGAAGCTGGTGATACACCGGGCAGGGATCTGGTGTTTGTGATTCACCCAACTGGGAATCTGGAACTGGTGATCCACCGAACTGGGATTCTGGTGTTTGGGATTCACTGAACTGGGATTCTGAAACTGGTGATACACCAAACTGGAGATCTGTAGTTTGGGATTCACCCAACTGGGAATCTGGAACTGGTGATCCACCGAACTGGGATTCTGGTCTTTGGGAATGACTGAACTGGGATTCTGAAACTGGTGATACACCAAACTGGGGATCTGGTGTTTGGGATTCACCCAACTGGGAATCTGGTGTTTGGGATTCACTGAACTGGGATTCTGAAACTGGTGATACACCAGAGCTGGGGATCTGTAGTTTGGGTTCACCCAACTGGGAGAATCTGGTGTTTGGGATTCACTGAACTGGGATTCTGAAACTGGTGAGTACACCAGACTGGGGATCTGTAGTTTGGGATTCACCCAACTGGGATTCTGGTCTTTGAATGGCCCCAGACTGGGATTCTGAAACTGGTGATACACCGAACTGGGGATCTGGTGTTTGGGATTCACCCAGCTAGAATCTGGTGTTTGGGATTCACTAGACTGGGATCTGAAACTGGTGATACACACCGACTGGGGATCTGTGGTTGGGATTCACCCAACTGGGAATCTGGTGTTTGGGATTCGCAGCTGGGAATCTGGTGTTTGGGATTCACTGAACTGGGATTCTGAAACTGGTGATACACCAAACTGGGGATCTGTAGTTTGGGATTCACCCAACTGGGAATCTGGTGTTTGGGATTCACTGAACTGGGATTCTGAAACTGGTGATACACCAAACTGGGGATCTGGTGTTTGGGATTCACCCAACTGGGAATCTGGTGTTTGGGATTCACTAAACTGGGATTCTGAAACTGGTGATACACCAAACTGGGGATCTGTAGTTTGGGATTCACCCAACTGGGAATCTGGTGTTTGGGATTCACTGAACTGGGATTCTGAAACTGGTGATACACCAAACTGGGGATCTGTAGTTTGGGATTCACCTAACTGGGAATCTGGAACTGGTGATCCACCAAACTGGGATTCTGGTGTTTGGGATTCACTGAACTGGGATTCTGAAGCTGGTGATACACCAAACTGGGGATCTGTAGTTTGGGATTCACCCAACTGGGATTCTGGTGTTTGGGATTCACTGAACTGGGATTCTGAAACTGGTGATACACCAAACTGGGGATCTGTAGTTTGGGATTCACCCAACTGGGAATCTGGTGTTTGGGATTCACCGAACTGGGATTCTGAAACTGGTGATACACCAAACTGGAGATCTGTAGTTTGGGATTCACCCAACTGGGAATCTGGTGTTTGGGATTCACTGAACTGGGATTCTGAAACTGGTGATACACCAAACTGGGGATCTGGTGTTTGGGATTCACCCAACTGGGAATCTGGTGTTTGTGATTCACCCAACTGGGAATCTGGAACTGGTGATCCACCGAACTGGGATTCTGGTGTTTGGGATTCACTGAACTGGGATTCTGAAACTGGTGATACACCAGAGCTGGGGATCTGTAGTTTGAGATTCGCAACTAGAATCTGGTTTGGGATTCGCAGACTGGGATTCTGAAACTGGTGATACGCAGAGCTGGGGATCTGTAGTTTTGGGATTCACCCAACTGGAATCTAGCGGTGTTTGGGATTCACTGAACAGGATTCACCAGCAACTGGTGATACACCAAACTGGGGATCTGTAGTTTGGGATTCACCCAACTGGGAATCTGGTGTTTGGGATTCACTGAACTGGGATTCTGTAACTGGTGATACACACATAGGCTGAGGGATCTGTAGTTTGGAATTCACCCAACTTCTAGGGAATCTGGTGTTTGGGGGATTCACTAAACTGGGTTCTGACTGGTACATTACACCAAACTGGGGATCTGTAGTTTGATTCACAACTAGAATCTGGAGTTTGGGATTCACCCAACTGGGAATCTGGAACTGGTGATCCACCGAACTGGGATTCTGGTGTTTGGGTTTCACCCAACTGGGAATCTGGTGTTTGAGATTCACTGAACTGGGATTCTGAAACTGGTGATACACCAAACTGGGGATCTGGTGTTTGGGATTCACCTAACTGGGAATCTGGAACTGGTGATCCACCGAACTGGGATTCTGGTGTTTGGGATTCACTGAACTGGGATTCTGAAACTGGTGATACACCAAACTGGGGATCTGTAGTTTGGGATTCACCCAACTGGGAATCTGGTGTTTGGGATTCACTGAACTGGGATTCTGAAACTGGTGATACACCAAACTGGGGATCTGGTGTTTGGGATTCACCCAACTGGGAATCTGGAACTGGTGATCCACCGAACTGGGATTCTGGTGTAAGTCAACCAGCGCCGCCATACATCACGGAGCAGGGGTCAACTACTAAGCCACGCCTACCCCCCCGCTATTTAAACCTGACCTCGTGTGACTTGTTCTTTCTACCTACACCAACCAGCCAGCAACACCTCCTCCGCCTGCCTGGTGGTCCTTGCTCCCGCCGGCGAGCATGGCGACCCACAAGCTGGTCCTCCTCTGAGCATCCACACCAACCAGCTCTCTCTACTGAACGCTTGTAACCATGCTGCCTTCCCAGCACCAAGCTGCATTGTACATCCAATACAACATGTATACAGAGAGCACATTGTGAGTTTCCTTTCTCTATTCCATCCTGAGTGAACACCAAACATCTCATCCCCACACTGTATTATGGTTTTTTTTTCCTAATTCCTGAAGTAGACTCAACGCAGAATACTGACCCTAAATAAAGGACTTCCCCTCGCAGACGAGACAAAAGGGAGACAGGTAAGCTTATTCAAAGATGCGAACCCTCAACGACTGCGATCACCAGGGCAGGGGGTGGGATGGGGTCGGGATGGGGTTGGGGTGGGGGTGGGGTCGGGGTGGGGTCAGGGTGGGGTCAGGGTGGGGTAGGGGGTCGGGGTGGGGTCGGGGTCGGGGTGGGGTAGGGGTGCGGGATGGGGAAAGGACAACAGGTTCATCTAAGCGGCCTTCAAACAATAACACGTCAGCTCTGATCCTCTGTAATATGACAACTGAATCTATTAGCAACGATGCGAACTTGTTTATTCTATAGATGAAATAAAAGATGTCAGTTAGTTCAATAAGATCGAACCCAAAAAACTTAATAAACGCCTTTAATTTGTATTCTGCTTAATGTCCTTGTTTATAGGTCAAATGAACGCTGCTCATCCAGACCACGTGGAAGAAGTAGATAAAACAAGTATAAGAGATCAAAGAGAAGCATTATATCGCTGGACACAACAACAGTTTAAGATTGGGTGAGTTTTTCTTTGGGGTTTGGTCGGGGAAATTTCCGACGTTTGCCCCAGTTGTGGCAGTGAGTGGAGAGAGAGAGAGAGAGAGAGAGAGAGAGTATCCGTCCTCTCCATTTCTCCGTGATTTTCTTTCTCCCGCAGTCTCTTTTTTTTCTCCTTTTTCTCTTCTCTCGGTCTATTTTATTTTGTCATTCTATTTACTACGATCTCACCCTCACTTCTCTCTCTCTCTTTCCGCCTTTCGCCCCCCTCCCTCTCACCCACCCTCTCCTTCTCCCTCCCTCTCACCCACCCTCTCCCTCCCTCTCACCCACCCTCTCCCTCCCTCTCACATTACATCATAAGTTATTTCATGAACAACTTTTGATGTGTGCGTGACTGTGTGGCTTGTGTGCACAAATGATGTTATGCTATTATTTTTCACAGGTCGTTCAAGTGTTCGCTTTAGGTTTTTGTAGAATGTGGCTTCCAAATGCCATTCCAAATGTCTGTGAGTTTCTTTTATGGCTAACGGAATGAGATTAATTAAAATTTTGCTTGTTTAATCATGTTATGTACCTATCTTTACACCAGTATGCAAGTTAATATAGAGAACTTTGCTTCAGTGTAATATAATTTATCAAATCAATTGCCTATCAAATAATTTACAGATACTACACTAATGAAGTATAGGGTTAGCATATAGCATTAGTTAGTACAAATATCACCTGATGCGGGAAATATCCTGGTTTGTCCCAGAATCTCGGGATGCTAAGAAAACCCCAAAACAGGAAACCCTAGTTGGTATACCTTAGGTGAGTCATTTATATTTGTTAATTCTATCCATCATCTCTTTTTTTATATTTACTACCTGTACCCTATACTCTCTCTCTCTCTCTCTCTCTCTCTCTCTCTCTCTCTCGCCTCCACCTCACCTGGTACTCAATAAGAAAATAATAAAGTATTGTTACCTTTAGGTGAAGTTCTGAGAGCACACCGACGCTCACCCCCCCCAAAAAAAAACTTACTGTGTCAAGGACGGACGTGTGTGTGTAATAATAATAAATAATAATAAACGGTTTATTAATAGAGTTGCAGCCGGTGGCTGAAAATATACAGACTTACATTTGATTTAGACATAATGATATAGTATGCATTGAATACATTTACAGGGTTGCACAGTACATAAATCAGGAGTTGTTTATTATTTTAACAATAGATGGGATGGTGCTGTTCTTATATCTATCGGTGCGGGCTCTTATGGGCTGAATTTGGTTGTAGTGGCGGACTGCGTGAGGTGGGTGGGGGGCTGCAGGTGGCAGGAGTGGCGATGGCGAGGGTGGTGCAGTAGTCCACTGCCAAACCTTTCCAGTGCTTGGTGGCATTTCCAGGGTGGAGAGAGCGTTGGTGTAGCCGGAGTATTCTGCGCCGAGCATGATTCTGCAGGCCCTTTTCTGTACCTTCTCTAGCTGACGTTGTTGGGTGGAGTTGAGAGAAGACGACCAGGCTGGTGACGCATACGTTTGTTTGGGGAGAATAAAGGCGTTGTAGATGGTTCTCAGCTCTGGCGTGGGTGTCCCAAGTGACCTAAGTCTTCGTAGCATGTAGAGACGATACGAGGCTGCCTTGACTGTGTTATTTACATGGGCCTTCCAGTCAAGTTTGTTGTCTATAGTTACACCCAGGAGTTTGGCAGACTGCACCAGCTGGAGAGGATGGGCACCCACTGTGACTGCTGGGGTTTGCACTGGAGTGGTGGCGGTATTGATGTGCATGACTACGGTTTTGGTGTGGTTGATGGTGACCTTGTTCTCCGTAGTCCATGCCTGTAACCTGTCCAGGTTGGTGGGCAGCCCTAGTGCAATAGCCTTGTTGATAACAGTGCAGTGATCAACAAGGTCAAAGGCCTTCCTGAAGTCCACAAGGGCAACGGCCAGTGATGTCTTGCGTTTCTGCAAGTTTTTGTGCAGAAAATCCAGAAAGCTCACCAAGCAGTGTGATGTAGAGGAGGTCCTCATATTGCCAAATTGCTGTGGATCAATTGACTGATAGATACTGGCAAATGCCCACTCAAAAACAAAGTCCTCACAAAGTAGACTGGGTATGGGGGTAATGGCAACTGGCCTGAGGTCGTTAGGGGACTGTGGGGTGGTGACCTTGGGGATGGGGTGACAAATGCGGTTTTCCATTCATTAGGGCATTTGCTTTGTCTGAGGGATGCATTAATAATAGAACAGAGGGGGGTGGCAAGTTCGACTGCAAACTCCTTGTATATTTTGATTGGGAGGTCAATTGGGGTCGTGGAGCGTTTGGATTTAAATTTCAGGAGTTTGTTGGCGATTTCATATGGTTGGACACTGGGAGGGGGGGAGGGGGAAGGTAAGTAAGCTGGGAGGAGAGTGAGGTCAAGACTGGGTAAGGTATGACATATGGTAGCAAAATGGTTATTAATTATCTCAGCTGCCTCCTCACTAGGTAAATGTGAGATGAAAGGAAGTGTGGGAGACTGACGGTTGAGACCACAGAGATCTTTTACCTTGGAGTACCACTGACCGATGCCGACTTCCTTGAGGCTGTGCACTTTCCTGGGATAATAAGTCTTCTTGGCAGACTTGATTTCCCTGATGACCTGGTTACGTAGACTTTTGTACAGGCGGTTGTTGGTGTAGTATGCCTTGTTGCGCTGCTCAATAAGTCTTTTTATGCTTGGCGTAATCCACGGGACATCATCGGGGTGTGTGTGTGTGTGTGTGCATTTCCCCACATCTGTACACACGTTATTGAAATACTTTGAGATTAAGTTTACACTAAATGGAGAGAGAGAGAGAGAGACAGACAGACAGACAGACAGACAGACAGACAGACAGACAGACAGACAGACAGACAGACAGGCGACTAACGACTGACCTATGATACAATAACAAGAAAGGTTCCACAATGCCATACAATTAGAGACAGTGTGAGACATTCCTCAGTAAGTGTTCGGAGTGAGACATAAAACTTGAGAAATCTTGGATAATTAGTACAAGGTGACGCGTGTAGTTTGAGACAGTTAGATTAAATTATACAGATAATGTGAACAGGTGTTGTACATTGTAATACATTAACAGGTGTATATTGGTATGTGACAGATAGACAGACAGACAGACAGGCCTAAAGAACGCGTCACGTGACCTTGACCTCTAATGGGTAACTCTAGGAGAAAGAGGAGGAGGAGGAAGAGGAAGATGAAGAGGAGGAGGAGGAGGAAGAGGATGAAGGGGGGGAGGAAGAATAGGAGGAAAAATATAGGAATAATGATAATATTAATAATGAAGGTATTATTATTATTATTATTATTATTATGGTTGTTGTTGTTGTTGTTGTTGTTGTTGTTGTTGTTATCTCTACTTGGCCACACACAACAATAACTCCCTTTACAACAACAACAACTAAACATCACAGCTCTGGCAACAACAAAATATTACACAACAACAAAAAAAAACCGAATAAACGAGACAGTTAGTTATATTTTCCTACTTATCGTCCCCGGGATATTTACAAGGTCGTTTTGTTTCTTGTATACTTAACCAAGGTTGAGTGTGTGTGTGTGTGTGTGTGTGTGTGAGAGAGAGAGAGAGAGAGAGAGAGAGAGAGAGAGAGAGAGTGTGTGTACTTGTATTTGTTGCGTGTGTGTGTGTGTGTGTGTGTGTGTGTGTGTAATAATAATAATAATAATAATAATAATAATAATAATAATCATAATAATAATAATAATAATAATAATAATAATAATAATAATTAATAATATACAAGTAACATAAGTGATAAAAATATGATATATACTGTAATAACACTAGATGGGGAGAAGGTCACACTACAGGGAATTTCAACATAGCGACAGTGCAAAGAGTAAGATTGACTGGGAGTGAATACACTGGTTGATTCCAAGTTATTGGTAATTTTTACAATGGTTGGGACTGGGCTGTTCTCATAGCGATCAGTTCGTGCTCGTATGGGCTGG
Source organism: Homarus americanus (assembly GCF_018991925.1). NCBI lineage: Eukaryota > Metazoa > Arthropoda > Malacostraca > Decapoda > Nephropidae > Homarus > Homarus americanus. The sequence continues at coordinate 2,874,428 of NW_024754704.1, forward strand.
ATGCGGTTGTGGTGTCGAACAGCAATTCTCGGACGAGGGATCTTAGGTGGTAGTAGGAGCCGGTGTAGAGGATGGTGCAGAAGCTTCTTACCAAATTTGCAGATGAGGTCGTGGTGATGGTCAGTGAGAGTCGAAAGGGTCAGTGCGTCGAGCGCTTCTTGATATGTGGAGTAGGAAGGGAGAGAATAATCTTGCATGCCCTCTTTTGCATTTTTTTAGGTGTTTACGTTGTGTGGCATTTAGGGAGGAAGACCAGGCAGGGGAGGCATCTGACACTAATCTGCCTTCATGCTTTACTATGTTGATTACAGCTCCTTTGTGGTTAAAAAAAATAATATATTGATGAAATTAAATAAATATGATTAATCTTTTATTTTGCGATTTGATTTACATAATTGTAACTGTATATGCAAATAAATCTGTGAATATTGATAATTATTTATTTATGTTTGAGCAAGATCATGTACACCATAGAGAAATATTATACATGCTATGAAATATTTACTTACCATCACCCATAAATTACAAGTATGTGTAGGAGAGTAAAGGATTATCACCCTAATGCTCATGTACACAAACTGAGGAGGCTCGAACACTCCCCTTGTCTGACCACCACTGAATACCATAATCTCCCCGATGTGTTGTAGTTTATATCAACGTTATACTCAACAACTTTACTCCAGGTGATTGATGAGTCTAAGATGTTCTAAAGGAGATTAATTTTAGGGGAATATTTGGAAAGTCACCGCCATACATAGGAACCTGGGGGAGAGGGGGCGAAAAAAATATAGAAAAAAAATAAAAAAAGAAGTGAATAAAAAATCAAGAGTGAGAAACGATATATATGTTGTGTTGTCAAAGTAAGAGAAACAATTGAGACCCTGCAACTGTGTGTAAATGAGGCAGAAAGTCAGATCAGCAACCTGGGACTTGGTCACATATGGCAGCAGGGTCTACCATTAGACAACACATTATGCTTCCAATATCTTCCCAGGCGGTAGTACCTCCCTGTTTGGTAGCTGCCTACTACCTACTACCTCCCAAACATACTGCACACACACATACACACACACATACACACACACACACACAGCTCAAGTCGTAACTAATTGAACATACAGTAAAAGTAAACACAAAAAACAGGAAGTAAAAACGATAAAGAAAATACGAAGGAAAAGAAGCTTAAACAGAAAACGGGAATAAGAATACAAAAGCAGAGTCATAAGAAGAAAACGAAAGGAAAGAGAAAAACAACACCACTGATCTACACACCCGAGAGAAAGTGAAGACGCAACACTAATATCTCTCTCTCTCTCTCTCTCTCTCTCTCTCTCTCTCTCTCTCTCTCTCTCTCTGTAACCATACGATGGCAAACCCAAATCTGTATATCTTATGTGAAGCAATAAACCAACGAACCTGTAAACCCTTGAACCCAGACCCAAGAATCTATGTAGCCATTGACCCGAACCCGTGAACTCATTAACCCGAACCCGTGAACCCATAAACCCAAATCCGTGAACCTATAAGCCCATTAACCCGAACCCGTGAACCTGTGAACCCATTAACCCGAACCCATGAACCCATTAACCCGAACCCGTTAACCCATGAACGACACAAGCCTCTTTAGGCCACAGCAGGTAACCCTGAGGTGCGCCGTCACGTAACACACTCCACAAGAACTAGTCTGGCGGGAGGCGTCTTCAGTGAGTCAATCAAAACACTTCAAGATCAACACCTTCTTGCCTCGAATCCTGGAGGTCAATTTGGTTGAAAAGAAAAGCGGTACATTGGTTGGTATGAGCTTAGGTGCGTTTTTGATTGGTCGGTTGTGTTTGTTTACGTGATAGGTGATTGGTGGGAGTTAATTGGTGAGACACATAAGCAATAACTAGTTTAGATATAATCTAGCTTAACCAAACCTAACCTAATTCAACCTAACCACCTAATTGAACCAAACCTAACCAAATTCAACCTAAATTCACCTAATTCAACCAAACCTACCCTAAGCTAACCCATTTCATCTAACCTAACCTAACACACCTTAATAAATACGACAACAATAATAATAATAATAATAATAATAATAACAATAAAGATAAATAGAAAAGTAATAAATAATTCCGCCTCCCTTACCATGCTCCTGTCACACACCACAGCGACCCTCCCAACACGTTCTGGTTTACTGTACTAGTGATAAAACCAAGGCCAGATACCCGCCGTGTTAATTTATCGTCTTCCTCACCTCCTCCGGGAAATGTGGCGCAATTGTTCGGCTTTTTCTATATACTTGTTTTTATTCTTCTGCTCTACTTGACATGTGTGTGTGTGTGTGTGTGTGTGTGTGTGTGTGTGTGTGTGTGTGTGTGTGTCCATCCAAACATCCAACTCAGAGAAACAAATGAGCATCAATATTCACACATATATTTATTTAGTTCCACACATATATATTACGTTAACATAAATCACAGGAATCATATCACATTATTTTTTCTAACCCTACAGGTGTTAAATTATTCACCTTTTAAATCATTTAAGAACAGTAAGTAACATTGCACACCTGAGTATAAAGCTCTTGGTAACGCGTCAGTCTTATGAGTCTTGTGATAAGCCTCTCCTTGATGGGATCTTATAGCATCTAATTAGGGAAGAGTCTTGATACTTTGTTCATTTAAGCTCTAAAACAAGATATAAGACATATATGTTGCTGTAAGTCAAGGCATAAGACATACACAGAGCTCTAAGTCAAGATATAAGTCATATATGGTGCTTTAAGTCAAGACATAACACTTATAAAGAGCCTTAATTAAGACTTTATAACGAGCTCTAAACTTTGAGTTGGTTTCGACAGCAGCGGGGCAGAGTACAGGTACCCGGGTACTGATGAGGCACTGAACTGGGCCTCTAAGGACGACGATCCACCGAACTGGGATTCTGGAGTTTGGGATCCACCGAACTGGGATTCTTGAACTGGGGATCAACCGAACTGGGAATCTGGTGTTTGGGATTCACCGAACTGGGATTCTGGTGTTTGGGATCCACCGAACTGGGAATCTGGTGTTTGGGATTCACCGAACTGGGATTCTGGTGTTTGGGATTCACCGAACTGGGATTCTGGGATTTGGGATTCACCGAACTGGGATTCTGGTGTTTGGGATTCACCGAACTGGGATTCTGGTGTTTGGGATCCACCGAACTGGGATTCTGGTGTTTGGGATCCACCGAACTGGGATTCTGGTGTTTGGGATTCACCGAACTGGGATTCTGGTGTTTGGGATCACCGAACTGGGAATCTGGTGTTTGTGATCCACCGAACTGGGATTCTTGAACTGGGGATCCACCGAACTGGGAATCTGGTGTTTGTGATCCACCGAATTGGGATTCTGGAACTGGGGATCCACCGAGCTGGGAATCTGGTGTTTATAATTCACCCAACCGGGAATGTGGTGTTTGGGATCCACTGAACTGGGATTCTGGAACTGGGATCCACCGAACTGGGAATCTGGTGATTGGGATTCATCGAACTGGGAATCTGGTGTTTGGGATTCACTGAACTGGGAATTTGGTGGGATTCACTAAACTGGGAATCTGGTGTTTGGAATTCACCCAACTGGGAATCTGGTGTTTGGGATTCACTGAACTGGGATTCTGGAACTGGGATACACCAAACTGGGATCTGTGTTTGGGATTCACCCAACTGGGAATCTGGTGTTTGGGATTCACTGAACTGGGATTCTGAAACTGGCGATACACCAAACTGGGGATCTGGTGTTTGGGATTCACTGAACTGGGATTCTGTAACTGGTGATACACCAAACTGGGAATCTGGTGTTTGGGATTCACTGAACTGGGATTCTGTAACTGGTGATACACCAAACTGGGAATCTGGTGTTTGGGATTCACTGAACTGGGATTCTGTAACTGGTGATACACCAAACTGGGAATCTGGTGTTTGGGATTCACTGAACTGGGATTCTGAAACTGGTGATACACCCAACTGGGAATCTGGTGTTTGGGATTCACTGAACTGGGATTCTGAAACTGGTGATACACCAAACTGGGGATCTGGTGTTTGGGATTCACTGAACTGGGATTCTGAAACTGGTGATACACCAAACTGGGGATCTGGTGTTTGGGATTCACTGAACTGGGATTCTGAAACTGGTGATACACCAAACTGGGGATCTGGAGTTTGGGATTCACCCAACTGGGAATCTGGAACTGGTGATCCACCGAACTGGGATTCTGGTGTTTGGGATTCACTGAACTTGGTTTCAGAAACTGGTGATACACCAAACTGGGGATCTGGTGTTTGGGATCCACCCAACTGGGAATGTGGAACTGGTGATCCACCGAACCTTAATCCTGGGATCGGGGAACCACTAAGCTGGATTTCAGAGCTGGAGGACTGGGAGGCTGGCGGGGAGTCAGACACCAGCTTATAACCATGGTCGTCAGCGATGAAGTTGACGGAGGAGCCTGTACCATCTGGGTGTGGGAACCTGTGAAAATGTATACAATAGTTATTAGCGTTACAGTAATAGTTACCGAGATCCTGTAGTTCAAGTTTCGCATATTTCAGTGACGGCAGCAGATGAATTCAAGACGGATACAGTAAGTAAATAAAAGTCAAATATGAAATGATGACTGCTGGAGATGTGGGAGATATAATTATTGCATGCAGTGTTAAGGTTGAACATTAGATAATACTCACAACCATCCGCCTTGCACAGCCACTGCGCCACTGTCCCTCAGGGGGGCGCCTTTCTCATGACGGATGATACCGTTACTTGTCTCGAAGTGGAAGCTGTAGGTGCCGTCTACTGCAGGTCCCTGACGCTCATCCCTCAAGATCTGTGCTACACGATCCCTCTGGTTCATGTAGGAGCTGGAGAACCCACCAGGAGCACTGAATGGTAGGGGGATGGTAGAGGTCTCAATCACCGCCGCCACCAGCAACCACATCACCGCCACCTCCAGGTACAAGTTTTATGTCAATAACAAATCTACATAAAGTCTACGTTAATTCACTACACATTATCTCTGATCACTGACGCAACAGATCGTGTCTTAATATATAAAAAATAAGAGTTGAATAATAACTCTCTTTCAATGATATTGAGTTACTTCACATTACTTAACCCTCTCGCACACACACACACACACACACACACACACACACACACACACACACACACACTAAACCACGCTAACTCACCTCAGCAATATATAAAAACACGTAACTTATTTTACTAATTACAATACCAAAATCACGTTCAGTAAATGACTGATCAAGTGAGCCAGCCTCATTAGGACCCAACTTAACTGAATATATATGAACTAGATCTTACTCTTAATGGGCGCCAGTCCTAATAAAACCAGATATTAATGTACCCAAAACCTGATAGGCCCAATCCTCATGGTTAGGATAGGTTAATGTGGGGTCTATTAGGACTGGGGCCCATATGAACTGCAACACATTCAATCTTACCATCAACATCTTGAAGACGATGTCCAAGTACGACTGCGTGACCCACTGTGGCTGTTCTCTCTTTATATACAAGTCCTCTCTCCCCTCCCCTGCCCCCCATGCCCTCCCATCCCCTCCACCCATCCACCTCCTCCAACACGATCAACGTACTGTATTATGGTTTTTTTTCCTAATTCCTGAAGTAGACTCAACGCAGGATACTGACCCTAAATAAAGGACTTCCCCTCGCAGACGAGACAAAAGGGAGACAGGTAAGCTTATTCAAAGATGCGAACCCTCAACGACTGCGATCACCAGGGTAGGGGGTGGGTTGGGGTCGGGGTGGCGTTGGGGTGTAGTAGGGGTGGGGTAGGGGGTCGGGGTGGGGTCGGGGTGGGCGTGGGGTGGGGTAGGGGGTAGGGGGTAGGGGTGTAGGGGTGCGGGATGAGGAAAGGACAACAGGTTCATCTAAGCGGCCTTCAAACAATAACACGTCAGCTCTGATCCTCTGTACCATAACAACTGAATCTATTAGCAACGATGCGAACTTGTTTGTTTTATAGATGAAATAAAAGATGTCAGTTAGTTCATTAAGATCGAACCCAAAAAACTTAATAAACGCCTTTAATTTGTATTCTGCTGAATGTCCTTGTTTATGGGTCAAATAAACACTGCTCATCGAGAGCACATTGTGAGTTTCCTTTCTCCATCCCATCTTGAGTGTGAACCAAACATCCCAAAAACCCCACAAATGGTGACTCCCGGAGATTCGCACTCACACAGGATGGAGGAGAAACTGATCACGCTCCCAGTCTTCAAGCAACATGGAAGACTGGCTTATCCACACAGAAGCAGCTCTCATCGGCTCTACAACTACTGTCTCTACACCGCAGGTTAGACACCCTAGAGCAGCTCTGCTACTCTAAGCAGACACCAGCTCCTCTTCCTGCCCCAAGCACCACGTCCTACCGACCCCAGCACACCCGTCCTGCCTCAGACGCCGACCCCGGCCCAGCAGTAACCCCTGCCGCCCCTGATGCGGCCCCTGTTCCTGAGTGCGGACCCACACATCCCTCTTTTCTCCCTCAGGTACTCCCTGCTAATGTCCTGCACCCTGCTGCTGTCGTGGACCCAGCTGCTGTCACGAGCCCTCATCCGCTTCTGATGACGCAGCCCCTGCTCCTGACCCAGGCCCACACACCCCAGCAGGCGCATCTGACGACTCTGTACCTGCCGTGAGGGAAGAACAAAATTCATCGCCTCCACACACCCTTTTTCTCCCTCTCTACTCCCACAGATATTGTGTATCTAGACAGTTGTGTCCATCGACCGGCTCATCCACGCCATCGCCGTTGTCTCACATGAGGCATGCACCGCCCGTTCTGCCTCACATGTGCTATGCACCCCTGCAGACAACAAGTCTCCTACACTGCTTGGAGCGAAGGGGGAGTATTGTAGTGGATTTCTCCCCTACAAACACTGTTTGTCGCTGAGTAGCCGACCCCACCAATTCCAATGCCTCGTGGTCTAGGTCAGCCAGCGCCGCCATACATCACGGGCGGGATTCTGGGCACTACATATTTGGGCTGACCTGGTGAGCCTGTCTCTTTCTACCTACACCAACCAGCTATGCCCTCCTCCTCCTGCCTGCCTGGCGGTCCCTTGCTCCACTCCGGCAGGCATAGCGACCCTAAGCATCACTCCTCTGAGCATCCACACCAACAGCTCTCTCTACATCACCTTGTAACCATGCTGCCTTCCCAGCACCAGCTGCACTGTACATCCAGCCACAACATGTATGAATTCCACAGCGCCGTGCCTCGTGGTCTAGGTCAACCAGCGCCGCCATACATCACGGAGCGGGGTCAACTACTAAGCCACGCCTACCCCCACTAATTTGGACTGACCTATTGACCTGTCTCTGCCACCAACCAGCTGGCATATATACCGCCGCCTGGCAGTCCTTGCCCGCCGGCGAGCATGGCGACCCTAAGCTGTCCTCCTCTGAGCATCCACACCAACCAGCTCTCTCTACATCACGCTTGTAACCATGCTGCCTTCCCAGCACCAAGCACTGCACTGTACATCAATACAACATGTATACAGAGAGCATGTGGGGTTTGCTTTTCTCTATTCCATCCTGGTGAACACAAACATCCATCCCCACACTGTATTATGTTTTTTTTTCCTAATTCCTGAAGTAGACTCAACGCAGGATGCAGCCCTAAATAAGGACTTCCCCTCGCAGACAGGACAAAAGGGGAGACAGGTAAGCTTATTCAAGATGGGAACCCTCAACGACTGCGATCACCAGGGCAGGGGGTGGGTTGGGGTTGGGGTGGGGTAGAGGTCAGGGGGTGGGAGTAGGGGGGTCGGGAATTGGGGTTAGAGGTCAGGGAGTGGGGGAATTAGAGATCGAAATTAGGGTCAGGAGTAGGGGGTCAGGGTGGGGTCAGGTCAGGGGTGGGGTAGGGGGTGCAGGATGGGGAAGGACAACAGGTTCATCCTATAAGCGGCCTTCAAACAATAAGCATTAAACCGATTCTCTAAATATGACGGCTGATCTGGCCGCCCAACGATGCGAACTTGTTTATTCTATAGATGAAATAAAAGATGTCAGTTAGTTCATTAAAGATCGAACTAAAAAACCCAATAAACGCCTTTAATTTGTATTCTGCTTAATGTCCTTGTTTATAGATTCAATGAATATCATCAGTAGAATAATAGTATGAGAATCGAAACAATTATATCGCTAGGGATTTGTTCAGTTAGTTAGGGTGGAGTTTTCTTTGGGGTTTGGTCAGAAGTTTTGACGTTTGGTGTAGCGAATGGAAGTGATATCCGTCCTCTCCATTTCTCCGTGATTTTCTTTCTCCCGCAGTCTCTTTTTTTCTCCTTTTCTCTTCTCGGTCTATTTTATTTTGTCATTCTATTTACTACGATCTCACCCTCACTTCTCTCTCTCTCTTTCCTTTCGCCCCTCCTCTCACCCACCCTCTCCCTCCCTCCCTCCTCCACCCACCCTCCCTCTCCCTCCCTCTCTTCCCACCCTCTCCCTCCCTCTCCACATTACATCATAAGTTATTTCATGAACAACTTTTTGATGTGTACGTGACCTAATAATGGCTTGTATTGCACAAATGATGTTATACTATTATTTTTCTGGAGTCTCGTTCAAGTCTTCGCTTTAGGTTTTTTTTTTTTTGTAGAATGTGGCTTCCAAATGCCATTCAAATGTCTGTGAGTTTCTTTTTATAGCTAACGGAATGAGATTAATTAAAATTTGCTTGTTTAATCCATGTTGTACTGTCTTTTACCATTGTTCATCTCTGAGAACTTTGCTTTAGTGTAATATATTTATCCAATCAATTTACCTGTAAAATAATTTCTGAATTTTCACTAATGAAGTATAGGGTTGCATGTATTAGATTGTACTAAATATCACCTGATGCGGGAAATATCCTGGATTTGTCCCAGTCTCGGGATGCTAAAACCCCAAAACAGGGAAACCCTAGTTGGTATACCTTAGAGTGAGTCATTTATATTTGTTAATTCTATCCATCATCTCTTTTTATATTTACTACCAACCCTACTCTCTCTCTCTCTCTCTCTCTCTCTCTCTCTCTCTCTCTCTCGCCTCCACCTCACCTGGTACTCTAATAAAAGAAAATAATAAAAGTATTATTATTTACCTTTTAGGTGAAGTTCTGAGAAACACACCGACGCTCACCCCCCAAAAAAAAACTTACTGTGTCAGGACGGACGTATGTGTAATAATAATAAATAATAATAAACGGTTTATTAATAGAGTTGCAGCCGGTGGCTGAAATATACAGACTTACATTTGATTTAGACATAATGATATAGTATGCATTGAATACATTTACAGGGTTGCACAGTACATAAATCAGGAGTTGTTTATTATTTTAACAATAAATGGGATATTTTGTATATATCTATGGTGCAGGCTCTTACTGGGCTGAATTTGGTTGTAGTGGCGGACTGCGTGAGGTGGGTGGGGGCTGCAGGTGGCAGGAGTAGCGATGGCGAGGGTGGTGCAGTGATCCACTGCCAAACCTTTCGATGGCAGTGATGAGTCACTGAGGATGGCATTTCCAGGGTGGAGAGCGTTGGGTAGCCAGCCGGAGTGTTCTGCGCCGAGCATGATTCTGCAGGCCCTTTCTGTACCTTCTCTGGCCTGACGTTGTTGGGTGGAGTTGAAGACGACCAGGCTGGTGACGCATACATTTGTTTGGGGAGAATAAAGGCGTTGTAGATGGTTCTCAGCTCTGGCGTGGGTGTCCCAAGTGACCTAGATCTTCATGTATGTAGAGACGATACGAGCTGCCTTGACTGTGTTATTACATGGGCCTTCCAGTCAAGTTTGTTGTCTATAGATTACTGCCAGGTTTTGTGGGTACCGGCTGGAAGGTTGGGGCACCCACTAGGCTGCGGTTTGCTGGGTGGTGTGACCTTGTTCTCCATGAAGTCCATGCCAGGTTAGCCCTAGTGCAATATGTATGATTGATAACAGTGCAGTGATCATGGCCAGTTGAGGTTACAGTCCCTAGAGACAGCAGCCCGGTGATGTCTTGCGTTTTCTGCAGGATTTTTTGTGCAGAAAATCCATCACCAAACAGTGTGATGTAGAGGAGGTCCTCATATTGCCAAGTGCTGTGGATCAGTTGACTGATGGATACTGGCAAACTCGCACTCAAAAACAAAGTCCTCACAAAGTGAACTGGGTATGGGGTAATGGCAACTGGCCACGGCCTGAGGTCGTTTAAAGGGACTGTAGGGTGACTGTAAGTGGGGGTGACAAATGCACGGTTTTCAATTTGTTGGAATTTTTAGCATCTGAGGATGCGTATTGCTTGAACAGAGGAAATTGGGTTTCCAGCTCCTTGTATATTTTGATTGGGAGGTCAATTGGGGTCGTGGAGCGTTTGGATTTAAATTTCAGGAGTTTGTTGGCGATTTCATATGGTTGGACACTGGGAGGGGGGGAGGGGGAAGGTAAGTAAGCTGGGAGGAGAGTGAGGTCAAGACTGGGTAAGGTATGACATATGGTAGCAAAATGGTTATTAATTATCTCAGCTGCCTCCTCACTAGGTAAATGTGAGATGAAAGGAAGTGTGGGAGACTGACGGTTGAGACCACAGAGATCTTTTACCTTGGAGTACCACTGACCGATGCCGACTTCCTTGAGGCTGTGCACTTTCCTGGGATAATAAGTCTTCTTGGCAGACTTGATTTCCCTGATGACCTGGTTACGTAGACTTTTGTACAGGCGGTTGTTGGTGTAGTATGCCTTGTTGCGCTGCTCAATAAGTCTTTTTATGCTTGGCGTAATCCACGGGACATCATCGGGGTGTGTGTGTGTGTGTGTGCATTTCCCCACATCTGTACACACGTTATTGAAATACTTTGAGATTAAGTTTACACTAAATGGAGAGAGAGAGAGAGAGACAGACAGACAGACAGACAGACAGACAGACAGACAGACAGACAGACAGACAGACAGACAGGCGACTAACGACTGACCTATGATACAATAACAAGAAAGGTTCCACAATGCCATACAATTAGAGACAGTGTGAGACATTCCTCAGTAAGTGTTCGGAGTGAGACATAAAACTTGAGAAATCTTGGATAATTAGTACAAGGTGACGCGTGTAGTTTGAGACAGTTAGATTAAATTATACAGATAATGTGAACAGGTGTTGTACATTGTAATACATTAACAGGTGTATATTGGTATGTGACAGATAGACAGACAGACAGACAGGCCTAAAGAACGCGTCACGTGACCTTGACCTCTAATGGGTAACTCTAGGAGAAAGAGGAGGAGGAGGAAGAGGAAGATGAAGAGGAGGAGGAGGAGGAAGAGGATGAAGGGGGGGAGGAAGAATAGGAGGAAAAATATAGGAATAATGATAATATTAATAATGAAGGTATTATTATTATTATTATTATTATTATGGTTGTTGTTGTTGTTGTTGTTGTTGTTGTTGTTGTTATCTCTACTTGGCCACACACAACAATAACTCCCTTTACAACAACAACAACTAAACATCACAGCTCTGGCAACAACAAAATATTACACAACAACAAAAAAAAACCGAATAAACGAGACAGTTAGTTATATTTTCCTACTTATCGTCCCCGGGATATTTACAAGGTCGTTTTGTTTCTTGTATACTTAACCAAGGTTGAGTGTGTGTGTGTGTGTGTGTGTGTGTGAGAGAGAGAGAGAGAGAGAGAGAGAGAGAGAGAGAGAGAGTGTGTGTACTTGTATTTGTTGCGTGTGTGTGTGTGTGTGTGTGTGTGTGTGTGTAATAATAATAATAATAATAATAATAATAATAATAATAATCATAATAATAATAATAATAATAATAATAATAATAATAATAATTAATAATATACAAGTAACATAAGTGATAAAAATATGATATATACTGTAATAACACTAGATGGGGAGAAGGTCACACTACAGGGAATTTCAACATAGCGACAGTGCAAAGAGTAAGATTGACTGGGAGTGAATACACTGGTTGATTCCAAGTTATTGGTAATTTTTACAATGGTTGGGACTGGGCTGTTCTCATAGCGATCAGTTCGTGCTCGTATGGGCTGGATGCGGTTGTGGTGTCGAACAGCAATTCTCGGACGAGGGATCTTAGGTGGTAGTAGGAGCCGGTGTAGAGGATGGTGCAGAAGCTTCTTACCAAATTTGCAGATGAGGTCGTGGTGATGGTCAGTGAGAGTCGAAAGGGTCAGTGCGTCGAGCGCTTCTTGATATGTGGAGTAGGAAGGGAGAGAATAATCTTGCATGCCCTCTTTTGCATTTTTTTAGGTGTTTACGTTGTGTGGCATTTAGGGAGGAAGACCAGGCAGGGGAGGCATCTGACACTAATCTGCCTTCATGCTTTACTATGTTGATTACAGCTCCTTTGTGGTTAAAAAAAATAATATATTGATGAAATTAAATAAATATGATTAATCTTTTATTTTGCGATTTGATTTACATAATTGTAACTGTATATGCAAATAAATCTGTGAATATTGATAATTATTTATTTATGTTTGAGCAAGATCATGTACACCATAGAGAAATATTATACATGCTATGAAATATTTACTTACCATCACCCATAAATTACAAGTATGTGTAGGAGAGTAAAGGATTATCACCCTAATGCTCATGTACACAAACTGAGGAGGCTCGAACACTCCCCTTGTCTGACCACCACTGAATACCATAATCTCCCCGATGTGTTGTAGTTTATATCAACGTTATACTCAACAACTTTACTCCAGGTGATTGATGAGTCTAAGATGTTCTAAAGGAGATTAATTTTAGGGGAATATTTGGAAAGTCACCGCCATACATAGGAACCTGGGGGAGAGGGGGCGAAAAAAATATAGAAAAAAAATAAAAAAAGAAGTGAATAAAAAATCAAGAGTGAGAAACGATATATATGTTGTGTTGTCAAAGTAAGAGAAACAATTGAGACCCTGCAACTGTGTGTAAATGAGGCAGAAAGTCAGATCAGCAACCTGGGACTTGGTCACATATGGCAGCAGGGTCTACCATTAGACAACACATTATGCTTCCAATATCTTCCCAGGCGGTAGTACCTCCCTGTTTGGTAGCTGCCTACTACCTACTACCTCCCAAACATACTGCACACACACATACACACACACATACACACACACACACACAGCTCAAGTCGTAACTAATTGAACATACAGTAAAAGTAAACACAAAAAACAGGAAGTAAAAACGATAAAGAAAATACGAAGGAAAAGAAGCTTAAACAGAAAACGGGAATAAGAATACAAAAGCAGAGTCATAAGAAGAAAACGAAAGGAAAGAGAAAAACAACACCACTGATCTACACACCCGAGAGAAAGTGAAGACGCAACACTAATATCTCTCTCTCTCTCTCTCTCTCTCTCTCTCTCTCTCTCTCTCTCTCTCTCTCTGTAACCATACGATGGCAAACCCAAATCTGTATATCTTATGTGAAGCAATAAACCAACGAACCTGTAAACCCTTGAACCCAGACCCAAGAATCTATGTAGCCATTGACCCGAACCCGTGAACTCATTAACCCGAACCCGTGAACCCATAAACCCAAATCCGTGAACCTATAAGCCCATTAACCCGAACCCGTGAACCTGTGAACCCATTAACCCGAACCCATGAACCCATTAACCCGAACCCGTTAACCCATGAACGACACAAGCCTCTTTAGGCCACAGCAGGTAACCCTGAGGTGCGCCGTCACGTAACACACTCCACAAGAACTAGTCTGGCGGGAGGCGTCTTCAGTGAGTCAATCAAAACACTTCAAGATCAACACCTTCTTGCCTCGAATCCTGGAGGTCAATTTGGTTGAAAAGAAAAGCGGTACATTGGTTGGTATGAGCTTAGGTGCGTTTTTGATTGGTCGGTTGTGTTTGTTTACGTGATAGGTGATTGGTGGGAGTTAATTGGTGAGACACATAAGCAATAACTAGTTTAGATATAATCTAGCTTAACCAAACCTAACCTAATTCAACCTAACCACCTAATTGAACCAAACCTAACCAAATTCAACCTAAATTCACCTAATTCAACCAAACCTACCCTAAGCTAACCCATTTCATCTAACCTAACCTAACACACCTTAATAAATACGACAACAATAATAATAATAATAATAATAATAATAACAATAAAGATAAATAGAAAAGTAATAAATAATTCCGCCTCCCTTACCATGCTCCTGTCACACACCACAGCGACCCTCCCAACACGTTCTGGTTTACTGTACTAGTGATAAAACCAAGGCCAGATACCCGCCGTGTTAATTTATCGTCTTCCTCACCTCCTCCGGGAAATGTGGCGCAATTGTTCGGCTTTTTCTATATACTTGTTTTTATTCTTCTGCTCTACTTGACATGTGTGTGTGTGTGTGTGTGTGTGTGTGTGTGTGTGTGTGTGTGTGTGTGTGTCCATCCAAACATCCAACTCAGAGAAACAAATGAGCATCAATATTCACACATATATTTATTTAGTTCCACACATATATATTACGTTAACATAAATCACAGGAATCATATCACATTATTTTTTCTAACCCTACAGGTGTTAAATTATTCACCTTTTAAATCATTTAAGAACAGTAAGTAACATTGCACACCTGAGTATAAAGCTCTTGGTAACGCGTCAGTCTTATGAGTCTTGTGATAAGCCTCTCCTTGATGGGATCTTATAGCATCTAATTAGGGAAGAGTCTTGATACTTTGTTCATTTAAGCTCTAAAACAAGATATAAGACATATATGTTGCTGTAAGTCAAGGCATAAGACATACACAGAGCTCTAAGTCAAGATATAAGTCATATATGGTGCTTTAAGTCAAGACATAACACTTATAAAGAGCCTTAATTAAGACTTTATAACGAGCTCTAAACTTTGAGTTGGTTTCGACAGCAGCGGGGCAGAGTACAGGTACCCGGGTACTGATGAGGCACTGAACTGGGCCTCTAAGGACGACGATCCACCGAACTGGGATTCTGGAGTTTGGGATCCACCGAACTGGGATTCTTGAACTGGGGATCAACCGAACTGGGAATCTGGTGTTTGGGATTCACCGAACTGGGATTCTGGTGTTTGGGATCCACCGAACTGGGAATCTGGTGTTTGGGATTCACCGAACTGGGATTCTGGTGTTTGGGATTCACCGAACTGGGATTCTGGGATTTGGGATTCACCGAACTGGGATTCTGGTGTTTGGGATTCACCGAACTGGGATTCTGGTGTTTGGGATCCACCGAACTGGGATTCTGGTGTTTGGGATCCACCGAACTGGGATTCTGGTGTTTGGGATTCACCGAACTGGGATTCTGGTGTTTGGGATCACCGAACTGGGAATCTGGTGTTTGTGATCCACCGAACTGGGATTCTTGAACTGGGGATCCACCGAACTGGGAATCTGGTGTTTGTGATCCACCGAATTGGGATTCTGGAACTGGGGATCCACCGAGCTGGGAATCTGGTGTTTATAATTCACCCAACCGGGAATGTGGTGTTTGGGATCCACTGAACTGGGATTCTGGAACTGGGATCCACCGAACTGGGAATCTGGTGATTGGGATTCATCGAACTGGGAATCTGGTGTTTGGGATTCACTGAACTGGGAATTTGGTGGGATTCACTAAACTGGGAATCTGGTGTTTGGAATTCACCCAACTGGGAATCTGGTGTTTGGGATTCACTGAACTGGGATTCTGGAACTGGGATACACCAAACTGGGATCTGTGTTTGGGATTCACCCAACTGGGAATCTGGTGTTTGGGATTCACTGAACTGGGATTCTGAAACTGGCGATACACCAAACTGGGGATCTGGTGTTTGGGATTCACTGAACTGGGATTCTGTAACTGGTGATACACCAAACTGGGAATCTGGTGTTTGGGATTCACTGAACTGGGATTCTGTAACTGGTGATACACCAAACTGGGAATCTGGTGTTTGGGATTCACTGAACTGGGATTCTGTAACTGGTGATACACCAAACTGGGAATCTGGTGTTTGGGATTCACTGAACTGGGATTCTGAAACTGGTGATACACCCAACTGGGAATCTGGTGTTTGGGATTCACTGAACTGGGATTCTGAAACTGGTGATACACCAAACTGGGGATCTGGTGTTTGGGATTCACTGAACTGGGATTCTGAAACTGGTGATACACCAAACTGGGGATCTGGTGTTTGGGATTCACTGAACTGGGATTCTGAAACTGGTGATACACCAAACTGGGGATCTGGAGTTTGGGATTCACCCAACTGGGAATCTGGAACTGGTGATCCACCGAACTGGGATTCTGGTGTTTGGGATTCACTGAACTTGGTTTCAGAAACTGGTGATACACCAAACTGGGGATCTGGTGTTTGGGATCCACCCAACTGGGAATGTGGAACTGGTGATCCACCGAACCTTAATCCTGGGATCGGGGAACCACTAAGCTGGATTTCAGAGCTGGAGGACTGGGAGGCTGGCGGGGAGTCAGACACCAGCTTATAACCATGGTCGTCAGCGATGAAGTTGACGGAGGAGCCTGTACCATCTGGGTGTGGGAACCTGTGAAAATGTATACAATAGTTATTAGCGTTACAGTAATAGTTACCGAGATCCTGTAGTTCAAGTTTCGCATATTTCAGTGACGGCAGCAGATGAATTCAAGACGGATACAGTAAGTAAATAAAAGTCAAATATGAAATGATGACTGCTGGAGATGTGGGAGATATAATTATTGCATGCAGTGTTAAGGTTGAACATTAGATAATACTCACAACCATCCGCCTTGCACAGCCACTGCGCCACTGTCCCTCAGGGGGGCGCCTTTCTCATGACGGATGATACCGTTACTTGTCTCGAAGTGGAAGCTGTAGGTGCCGTCTACTGCAGGTCCCTGACGCTCATCCCTCAAGATCTGTGCTACACGATCCCTCTGGTTCATGTAGGAGCTGGAGAACCCACCAGGAGCACTGAATGGTAGGGGGATGGTAGAGGTCTCAATCACCGCCGCCACCAGCAACCACATCACCGCCACCTCCAGGTACAAGTTTTATGTCAATAACAAATCTACATAAAGTCTACGTTAATTCACTACACATTATCTCTGATCACTGACGCAACAGATCGTGTCTTAATATATAAAAAATAAGAGTTGAATAATAACTCTCTTTCAATGATATTGAGTTACTTCACATTACTTAACCCTCTCGCACACACACACACACACACACACACACACACACACACACACACACACACACTAAACCACGCTAACTCACCTCAGCAATATATAAAAACACGTAACTTATTTTACTAATTACAATACCAAAATCACGTTCAGTAAATGACTGATCAAGTGAGCCAGCCTCATTAGGACCCAACTTAACTGAATATATATGAACTAGATCTTACTCTTAATGGGCGCCAGTCCTAATAAAACCAGATATTAATGTACCCAAAACCTGATAGGCCCAATCCTCATGGTTAGGATAGGTTAATGTGGGGTCTATTAGGACTGGGGCCCATATGAACTGCAACACATTCAATCTTACCATCAACATCTTGAAGACGATGTCCAAGTACGACTGCGTGACCCACTGTGGCTGTTCTCTCTTTATATACAAGTCCTCTCTCCCCTCCCCTGCCCCCCATGCCCTCCCATCCCCTCCACCCATCCACCTCCTCCAACACGATCAACGTACTGTATTATGGTTTTTTTTCCTAATTCCTGAAGTAGACTCAACGCAGGATACTGACCCTAAATAAAGGACTTCCCCTCGCAGACGAGACAAAAGGGAGACAGGTAAGCTTATTCAAAGATGCGAACCCTCAACGACTGCGATCACCAGGGTAGGGGGTGGGTTGGGGTCGGGGTGGCGTTGGGGTGTAGTAGGGGTGGGGTAGGGGGTCGGGGTGGGGTCGGGGTGGGCGTGGGGTGGGGTAGGGGGTAGGGGGTAGGGGTGTAGGGGTGCGGGATGAGGAAAGGACAACAGGTTCATCTAAGCGGCCTTCAAACAATAACACGTCAGCTCTGATCCTCTGTACCATAACAACTGAATCTATTAGCAACGATGCGAACTTGTTTGTTTTATAGATGAAATAAAAGATGTCAGTTAGTTCATTAAGATCGAACCCAAAAAACTTAATAAACGCCTTTAATTTGTATTCTGCTGAATGTCCTTGTTTATGGGTCAAATAAACACTGCTCATCGAGAGCACATTGTGAGTTTCCTTTCTCCATCCCATCTTGAGTGTGAACCAAACATCCCAAAAACCCCACAAATGGTGACTCCCGGAGATTCGCACTCACACAGGATGGAGGAGAAACTGATCACGCTCCCAGTCTTCAAGCAACATGGAAGACTGGCTTATCCACACAGAAGCAGCTCTCATCGGCTCTACAACTACTGTCTCTACACCGCAGGTTAGACACCCTAGAGCAGCTCTGCTACTCTAAGCAGACACCAGCTCCTCTTCCTGCCCCAAGCACCACGTCCTACCGACCCCAGCACACCCGTCCTGCCTCAGACGCCGACCCCGGCCCAGCAGTAACCCCTGCCGCCCCTGATGCGGCCCCTGTTCCTGAGTGCGGACCCACACATCCCTCTTTTCTCCCTCAGGTACTCCCTGCTAATGTCCTGCACCCTGCTGCTGTCGTGGACCCAGCTGCTGTCACGAGCCCTCATCCGCTTCTGATGACGCAGCCCCTGCTCCTGACCCAGGCCCACACACCCCAGCAGGCGCATCTGACGACTCTGTACCTGCCGTGAGGGAAGAACAAAATTCATCGCCTCCACACACCCTTTTTCTCCCTCTCTACTCCCACAGATATTGTGTATCTAGACAGTTGTGTCCATCGACCGGCTCATCCACGCCATCGCCGTTGTCTCACATGAGGCATGCACCGCCCGTTCTGCCTCACATGTGCTATGCACCCCTGCAGACAACAAGTCTCCTACACTGCTTGGAGCGAAGGGGGAGTATTGTAGTGGATTTCTCCCCTACAAACACTGTTTGTCGCTGAGTAAGAACATAAGAACATAAGAAAATAAGGAGTCTGCAATAGGCCGGTTGGCCTGTGCATGGCAGCTCCTGTCGAGAGTTACTACCACTCTCTATCATCCATGAATCTATCTAGCCTCCTTTTGAAACTTTCCAGAATTCCCGCACTTACTATAAAGTTGCTAAGCTTGTTCCACTCGTCCACCACCCTATTTGTGAACCAGTTTCTTCCTATCTCCCTCCTAAACCTAAACTTATCCAACTTGAATCCGTTGCTCCGAGTCCTATCCTGCTCGGATATTATAAGAACTTTATCTATATCCCCTTTATAGATTCCTTTCACTCACTTAAATACTTCTATCATATCTCCCCGCACTCTTCGTCTTTCTAGGGAATGCAAGTTAAGTTTCTTTAACCTATCCTGATATGGAAGGTTTCTAAGTCCCGGAATCATTTTTGTCATTCTTCGCTGCACCGACTCTAGTGAATTTATATCCATTCTATAATAGGGGCACCAGAACTGAACCACAGAATCGACGTGCGGCCTGACTAGTGCAAGATATAGTTGCAATAAGACCTCTGCACTCTTGTTACTTACACTTCTAGATATAAAACCCAATACTCTGTTTGCCTTATTTCGAACATTAACGCACTGTTTTCTAGGCCGTAGGTCCGGGCTTACAAGTACCCCTAGGTCTCTTTCACAAGTCGACTTCTCTAGGTTGATGTTGTTAAGGCTTTATACATTATAAGTATTTGTTCTTCCAATATTAAGTATGCTGCACTTGCTGGTGTTGAATTTCATTTGCCATTTTTCAGACCACCCCTACAATTTATTTAGATCCTCCTGTTATGCATTTGCATCCTGCCCTGAATTAATTTGCTGCCCTATTTTGGTGTCATCCGCAAACTTGCTTATGTCACTGCTGATCCCAGTATCTAGATCGTTTATGAAGATTATGAACAAGAGTGGGCCTAGTACTGACCCCTGGGGAACCCCACTGGTTACACGGCCCCTCTCAGATTTAACACCATCTACGCTGACCCTCTGCGTTCTATCGCTGAGCCATGATTTTATCCAATTTAAAACTTTTCCCTCGATACCATGAGCCTTAATTTTTCTCAGAAGCCTCTGATGCGGTACTCTGTCAAATGCTTTGCTAAAGTCTAAGTAAATAACATCGTAATTTTCGTCATTATCTACTACCTCGAAGACTTTCCTAAAAAACGTTAGCAGATTTGTTAGACAAGATTTTCCCTTTGTAAACCCATGTTGAGAGTCGTAGATTAATTTGCTTTTCTCTAGATGCGATCGGATGCTATCTGCTATAATTGATTCAAGAAATTTCCCCACTACTGACGTCAAACTGATTGGCCGGTAATTTGACGCTGATGCTCTGTCTCCCTTTTTTAATATGGGTACTACATTTGCCTGTTTCCACAGGTCTGGCACAACTCCAGTGTCTAATGATTTTGTAAATAAGTTTACAAGGGCTCCGCTAATCTGTTCCCTACACTCTTTCAAGACTCGAGGGAAAATTTCATCCGGCCCTGGGGATTTTGTTTTCTTTAGTTTATTATCTTCTTAAGAACATCCTCTTTTCTGATAGTGATATTTTTTAATTTCTCTTCTTCCTTTCCCTTAAATATCAGTTCCACTTCTGGAATTTCATAGCAAATTTCTTCTGTGAAAACTGATAAGAAGTAGTTGTTCAATGCTTTGCTTATTTCTTCACTGCCATTTATCACTTCTCCCCTCCCTGACTTTAAGGGCCCAACTTTGTCCTTGACCTTTGTCCTATATACCTGGAAAAATCCCTTGGGATTCGCCTTGGATTCTCTTGCTATTTTGATTTCATAGTCTCTCTTTGCTTTCCTTACATTTTTCTTAACATTCCTAGATAGTTCATTATACCTGTTTCTGAGCTGCTCCTGCCCTCCCTTTAATTTCTTATATATTCCTTTCTTTATTCTTATGTCATGTTTAAGTTTTCTGGTCATCCACCTTGGCTCATTCTTATTTGGCCTAATTTTTCTGTATGGTATATTTTGTTCTTGTGCTTTATGTAGTATACTAGTGAATATATTATAGTCATGATCAATTGTTGTGTCATTTATGACCTCACCCCTTCCTACTGGGAACTGACGTGACTGTTCCCAGGTGACCTCACCTAGGTACCTTCTTAACCCCTGATAATCGGCCAACCGAAAGTTTGGGATTCTGACCATATTGTCATTGTTTTTCGTTTCCCAATTTAGGGTGAACCTGAGTTCTCTGTGATCACTGTTACCTAGTTCCTCCCCTACTGTGATATCTCTGATAATATTTTCTTTATTTGTTAATACTAGGTCTAATATATTGTTACCTCTAGTAGGTTCTGTAATTAGTTGTTTCAAAAAATGGTCCTGTACTGCGTCTAGGGAGTCTTCAGATTCATAATCACCTACAATGTTGTCCCAGTCAATATATCTGAAGTTGAAATCCCCCATAATGCAAAGGTTGTTATATTTTGCTGCCCTACTCATTTCCTGCCATATGGGCTGAGCTGCTTCTTTGCCAAGACTTGGGGGCCTGTAAATCACTCCCATCATTAGTTTTCTCTTCCTTCCGTGATTTCTACCCACACAGACTCGGTTCCTATTTCACCCTTTATTGAATTATTAATACAACATTTTAATGTATCCTTGACGAAGAGTGCGACCCCTCCCCCCTTCCTACCTTCCCTGTCCTTATGAAAAAGGTTGTACCCTTCTATGTGGTACTCTGATAAAAAAATTTTGCTCGCCAGATTCATCCAAATTTCGGTGATTGCTATGACGTCTACATTCTTGGTACATACAACCGCTCTCAGCAAGTCTATTTTATTTCTAACGCTCCTACTGTTTGTATAGTATACATTTAAACCTACCCTTCCCTGGTCCTGTTTTACCCCTTGTCCTGAGCAACTAATTTTACTTCCCAAGACCTGCTTGTTTTTTGTCTCCCACTTTCCCCGACCTCTCTCTACTGGCGAAACCCCCCCTTCGGAGTGACAGATTCACGCTCCAGGGATGCAGACAACGTCTTTACCCCCTCACGAGACAAGTGTACTCCTTCGCGACTGTACAGGTAGTCGTTGCCATAGAATCGTTGCCAGTTATCAATGAATGCCCAACCATTGTTTGCACAATGTTTTTCCAGTCGGCAATTTATAGCAATTGCCCTGGACAGCCATTCACGACCAACCCCTCTTCTAGGCAAGACACTACATACTATCGGGATCCCTCCCCTATCTCTAATCTTCCCCAGCGCCTCCCTATACCTCTTGAAAAGTTCCTCACTCCTAACCTTACCTATGTCGTTTCCTTCCACACTAAGACACACCACTGGATTGGTACCCTCCCCTGACAAAACTCTGTCTAACCTCTCGGCTACATGCCCTATCCCAGCCCCAGGAAAACAGACCCTAGTCCTACGTTTCCTATCTCTCGCACAAAAAGCCCTATCCATAAACCTCACCTGGCTGTCACCAACTACCACGACCTTACCTGTGGGCAGGGTTTGTACAACTGCCCTTTCCTCTCCTTGATCCATACCGTCCTGCCTCTTCTCTTCCTGCAGCACCTGGTAAGGGTTACTACACTCCACACCCTGGTCAGCTTTCCTGAGCCTGACCCTAGTCCCCTTGTAGACAACCACTCTCCACGCCTGCTCCTCCTTCGCAGGTGTCCTGCTAGGCAGGACACCAACCTGAAGGAGTTCCGACCTGAGGGCTTCATTTTCCCCCTTTAGAGTGTCAACCTCACTCCTCAACTGCCCCAGCTGCCTTAACAGAGTGGCAAGGAGGTCTTCTTCCCCCACGACACAACGATCCAAGGCGGCCATTTTCCTTGGTCTCTAACGGGAGCACTTTCGGGCACGACCTTCTCCAAGCTGGGTCAGAGGTCAACCCCACCAATTCCCCAGCGTATGCCTCGTGGTGTAAGTCAACCAGCGCCGCCATACATCACGGAGCAGGGGTCAACTACTAAGCCACGCCTACCCCCCCGCTATTTAAGACCTGACCTCGTGGTGACTTGTCTCTTTCTACCTACACCAACCAGCCAGCAACACCTCCTCCGCCTGCCTGGTGGTCCTTGCTCCCGCCGGCGAGCATGGCGACCCACAAGCTGGTCCTCCTCTGAGCATCCACACCAACCAGCTCTCTCTACTGAACGCTTGTAACCATGCTGCCTTCCCAGCACCAAGCTGCATTGTACATCCAATACAACATGTATACAGAGAGCACATTGTGAGTTTCCTTTCTCTATTCCATCCTGAGTGAACACCAAACATCTCATCCCCACACTGTATTATGGTTTTTTTTTCCTAATTCCTGAAGTAGACTCAACGCAGAATACTGACCCTAAATAAAGGACTTCCCCTCGCAGACGAGACAAAAGGGAGACAGGTAAGCTTATTCAAAGATGCGAACCCTCAACGACTGCGATCACCAGGGCAGGGGGTGGGATGGGGTCGGGATGGGGTTGGGGTGGGGGTGGGGTCGGGGTGGGGTCAGGGTGGGGTCAGGGTGGGGTAGGGGGTCGGGGTGGGGTCGGGGTCGGGGTGGGGTAGGGGTGCGGGATGGGGAAAGGACAACAGGTTCATCTAAGCGGCCTTCAAACAATAACACGTCAGCTCTGATCCTCTGTACCATAACAACTGAATCTATTAGCAACGATGCGAACTTGTTTATTCTATAGATGAAATAAAAGATGTCAGTTAGCTCATTAAGATCGAACCCAAAAAACTTAATAAACGCCTTTAATTTGTATTCTGCTTAATGTCCTTGATTATATGTCAAATGAACGCTGCTCATCCAGACCACGTGGAAGAAGTAGATAAAACAAGTATAAGAGATCAAAGAGAAGCATTATATCGCTGGACACAACAACAGTTTAAGATTGGGTGAGTTTTTCTTTGGGGTTTGGTCGGGGAAATTTCCGACGTTTGCCCCAGTTGTGGCAGTGAGTGGAGAGAGAGAGAGAGAGAGAGAGAGAGAGAGTATCCGTCCTCTCCATTTCTCCGTGATTTTCTTTCTCCCGCAGTCTCTTTTTTTTCTCCATTTTCTCTTCTCTCGGTCTATTTTATTTTGTCATTCTATTTACTACGATCTCACCCTCACTTCTCTCTCTCTCTTTCCGCCTTTCGCCCCCCTCCCTCTCACCCACCCTCTCCCTCTCCCTCCCTCTCACCCACCCTCTCCCTCCCTCTCACATTACATCATAAGTTATTTCATGAACAACTTTTGATGTGTGCGTGACTGTGTGGCTTGTGTGCACAAATGATGTTATGCTATTATTTTTCACAGGTCGTTCAAGTGTTCGCTTTAGGTTTTTGTAGAATGTGGCTTCCAAATGCCATTCCAAATGTCTGTGAGTTTCTTTTATGGCTAACGGAATGAGATTAATTAAAATTTTGCTTGTTTAATCATGTTATGTACCTATCTTTACACCAGTATGCAAGTTAATATAGAGAACTTTGCTTCAGTGTAATATAATTTATCAAATCAATTGCCTATCAAATAATCTACAGATACTACACTAATGAAGTATAGGGTTAGCATATAGCATTAGTTAGTACAAATATCACCTGATGCGGGAAATATCCTGGTTTGTCCCAGAATTTCGGGATGCTAAGAAAACTCCAAAACAGGAAACCCTAGTTGGTATACCCTAGGTGAGTCATTTATATTTGTTAATTCTATACATCATCTCTTTTTTTATATTTACTACCTGTACCCTATACTCTCTCTCTCTCTCTCTCTCTCTCTCTCTCTCTCTCGCCTCCACCTCACCTGGTACTCAATAAGAAAATAATAAAGTATTGTTACCTTTAGGTGAAGTTCCGAGAGCACACCGACGCTCACCCCCCCAAAAAAAACTTACTGTGTCAAGGACGGACGTGTGTGTGTGTGTAATAATAATAAATAATAATAAACGGTTTATTAATAGAGTTGCAGCCGGTGGCTAAAAATATACAAACTTACATTTGATTTAGACATAATGATATAATATGCATTGAATACATTTACAGGGCTGTACAGTACATAAATCAGGAATTGTTTATTATTTTAACAATAGATGGGATGGTGCTCTTCTTATATCTATCAGTGCGGGCTCTTATGGGCTGAATTTTGTTGTAGTGGCGGACTGCGCGAGTTGGGTGGGGGGCTGCAGGTGGCAGGAGGTGGCGTTGACGAGGGTGGTGCAGTAGTCCACTGCCAAACCTTTCCAGTGCTTGGTGGTGGAGGTCACTGAGGGATGGCATTTCCAGGGTGGAGAGAGCGTTGGTGTAGCCGGAGTATTCTGCGCCGAGCATGACTCTGCAGGCCCTTTTCTGTACCTTCTCTAGCTGACGTTGTTGGGTGGAGTTGAGAGAAGACGACCAGGCTGGTGACGCATACGTTAGTTTGGGGAGAATAAAGGAGTTGTAGATGGTTCTCAGCTCTGGCGTGGGTGTCCCAAGTGACCTAAGTCGTCGTAGCATGTAGAGACGGTACGAGGCTGCCTTGACTGTGTTATTTACATGGGCTTTCCAGTCAAGTTTGTTGTCTATAGTTACACCCAGGAGTTTGGCAGACTGCACCAGCTGGAGAGGCTGGGCACCCACTGTGACTGCAGGGGCTTGCACTGGAGTGGTGGCGGTATTGATGTGCATGACTACGGTTTTCGTGTAGTTGATGGTGACCTTGTTCTCCGTAGTCCATGCCTGTAGCCTGTCCAGGGTGCCTTGTAGCGATGAGTAGTCTGGTGTGGTGTTGTCCACTGAAACCCCCACAGTGCAGTCATCCACGTACTTCCACCTGTGAGGAGTGTCCGATAGAGCGTCGTTGATCAGGATGAGGAAGCACAGTGGTCCCATCTTGGTCCCCTGGGGAACACCGCAGGTGAGGTGTTGGAATGTAGAGACCAAGCCCTGATACCTCACTGCTTGGCGACGTCCACTCAAGAAATCAGTGACCCATGAGACCAGGTTGGTGGGCAGCCCTAGTGCAATAGCCTTGTTGATAACAGTGCAGTGATCAACAAGGTCAAAGGCCTTCCTGAAGTCCACAAGGGCAACGGCCAATGATGTCTTACGTTTCTGCAAGTTTTTGTGCAGAAAATCCAGAAAGCTCACCAAGCAGTGTGATGTAGAGGAGGTCCTCATATTGCCAAATTGCTGTGGATCAATTGACTGATAGATACTGGCAAATGCCCACTCAAAAACAAAGTCCTCACAAAGTAGACTGGGTATGGGGGTAATGGCAACTGGCCTGAGGTCGTTAGGGGACTGTGGGGTGGGGGCCTTGGGGATGGGGGTGACAAATGCTGTTTTTCATTCATTAGGGCATTTGCTTTGTCTGAGGGATGCATTAATAATAGAACAGAGGGGGGTGGCAAGTTCGACTGCAAACTCCTTGTATGTTTTGATTAGGAGGTCAATTGGGGTCGTGGAGCGTTTGGATTTAAATTTGTGGAGTTTGTTGGCGATTTCATATGGTTGAACACTGGGAGGGGGGGAGGGGGACGGTAAGTAAGCTGGGAGGAGAGTGAGGTTAAGACTGGGTAAGGTATGACATATGGTAGCAAAATGGTTATTAATTATCTCAGCTGCCTCCTCATTAGGTAAATGTGAGATGAAAGGAAGTGTGGGAGACTGACGGTTGAGACCACAGAGATCTTTTACCTTGGAGTACCACTGACCGATGCCGACTTCCTTGAGGCCGTGCACTTTCCTGGGATAATAAGTCTTCTTGGCAGACTTGATTTCCTTGATGACCTGGTTACGTAGACTTTTGTACAGGCGGTTGTTGGTGTAGTATGCCTTGTTGCGCTGCTCAATAAGTCTTTTTATGCTTGGCGTAATCCACAGGACCTCATCGGTGTGTGTGTGTGTGTGGAGAGAGAGAGAGAGTGTACACTTGTATTTGTTGCATGTGTGTGTGTGTGTGTGTGTGTGTAATAATAATAATAATAATAATTAATAATATACAAGAAACATAAGTGATAAAAATATGATATATAATAACTAGGTGGGGAGAAGGTCATACTAAAGGGCATTTGAACATAGTGACAGTGCAAGAAGTAAGATTGACTGGGAGTGAATACACTGGTTGATTACAAGTTATTGGTCATTTTTACAATGGTTGGGACTGGGCTGTTCTCAAAGCGATCAGTTCGTGCTCGTATGGGCTGGATGCGGTTGTGGTGTCGAACAGCAATTCTCGGACGAGGAATCTCAGGTGGTAGTAGGAGCCGGTGTAGAGGATGGTGCAGAAGCTTCTCACCAAATTTGCAGATGAGGTCGTGGTGATGGTCAGTGAGAGCCGAGAGGGTCAGTGTGTCGAGCGCTTCTCGGTACGTGGAGTAGGAAGGGGAGAGAATAATCTTGCATGCTCTCTTTTGCACTTTTTCAGGTGTTTACGTTGTGTGGCATTTAGGGAGGACGACCAGGTGGGGGAGGTATAGGTGAGCTTGGGAAATATGAATGTTGAGAAAACACTGAGGAGCTCGGGCGCAGGAACTCCGAGGGACTTGAGTCATCGGAGGAGGTGGAGACGGAAACTGGAGGATTTGACAACTTCACTGACGTGTGGTTTCCAATTTAGTTTGTTGTCTATGGTGACGCCGAGGAGCTTAGCGGAATCTGCAACCTGGAGTGTGTTAACCAAAAGTAATGGAAGGGGTTGGGACAACGTCGGAGGAGAGGTTGATGTGCATAACCATGGTCTTGGTATGGTTGATGGTGACGTGGTTGTTGGTGGCCCAGTTTTGGAGACAGTTCAATAAATCCTGAAAGGCGGTATAGTCGGGAGCAGAATTGTTGAGCATAAGCATAAGCATAAGGAAGCTTAGTGGTCCCATCTTAGTGCCTTGGGGGACGCCACAGGTGAGTGACTGAAAGGTGGAGACAGCCCCTCCGAAGCGTACAGCTTGGCGTCGGTCACTGAAGAAGTCTGTCAGCCATGGTATAAGACTTCTTCGAAACTCGAGGTTGATAGCTTTGTTGATGATTAAATTGTGGTCGACTAGGTCGAATGCCTTAGTGAAGTCAATGAAGGCGACAGCTACAGGAGCTGCCATGCACAGGCCAACCGGCCTATTGCAGACTCCTCATTTTTCTTACGTTCTTATGTACAGACGTTTTTCGTTTCTCCAGATGGCGGTATATGTAGTCGAGAAAGCTGACAAGACAGTGATTATTGGTGGAGGAAGTTTTCATATTCCCAAATTGCTGAGGGTCTACGACTCCTGCAATATTAGCATAAGCCCAGTGAAACACAAAACTTTCACAGATTAAGCTGGGTATTGCGGTGATTACAATGGGTCGTTACTGATTAAAGGATTGTGGGCTGGTTGACTTGGGCACTGGTGACACATATGAAGTTTGTGTGTGTGTGTGTGTGTGTGTGTGTGTGTGTGTGAGAGAGAGAGAGAGAGTGCCTGTATTTGTTGCATGTGTGTGTGTGTGGGGAGAGAGAGAGAGAGAGAGAGAGAGAGAGAGAGAGAGAGAGAGAGCTTGTATTTGTTGCGTGTGTGTGTGTGTTCGACAGAGAGTGAGAGAGAGAGAACACCCAATCAAGTGTGTCCTCCCCGTAGACTTGAACCTTTCCACACACTTGAGAGAACGGGAAGATGACCCACTCTCCTCCCAGTCACGCTCACACTCACCTAAAACCTGGACCCACAACAAGAGAGTTTCCTATGACGTAAATCTTCTCACTGTTTACATGTTACATAAGTCAATTGTTGGTATATGTTAACAATAGACCACTTCCTTCCTGTGTGTGTGTATTAATATATAATGTATAAGAATGACTATATAACAATTCATGTTGTTATATAGGTTAAGTATATATAAAAAGCCTCAAAGAACAAGGTTAAACATACTTCTATTCCACATGGCTGTTGGTATGATACATTTCATTCATAAAAAGTAATGCTGTTGCCATCAAATACAAAGCTCTCGAAAAATATTCACCTCTATGTCATAACCATATGTTATAGGCGAGGTGACTGACAGTGCAGGTGTCATGAGGTCGTAAGGGAAGTCATGACCTCAACGTCTCATCCTTTAACAGTTGTCAATACCACCACATTAACGACAAAGGTTCAACAGTGACTGCAGGATATTCGGTATAATGAAATTTCGAAACTGTTTAATATCTATAATATATTTGGATCATAAATAAAAGTACAAGTAATAAGCGTAATAAGCCTCGGGGTAACATGAGGCTGTGTTGACATGACAGTGGTGGGAGGAGGAAGACCCAGCAGGATGTTACTAACACAACTGAAGGATACCTAAAGTGAGGAAAGGATCTGTGCTAAAAGGATTTCAAGGTAGGAGTCATGTCAATAGTTATAGGATGAAGAGACTCAAGGGGCGCCGTAGAACCTGCTGGGAGTCTGAGGACGAGGGGCGCTGGCGGCACCAGAGCCTCCGAAACCTCCACCAGTTGAGCCTCCAAAGCCCCCACTGGTTGGGCCTCCAAAGCCCCCACTGGTTGGGCCTCGAAAGCCTCCACCAGTTGAGCCTCTTAAGCTTTCACCAGTTGAGCCTCCGGAGCCTCCACCAGTTGAGCCTCCGAAGCCCCCACTGGTTGAGCCTCCAAAGCCTCCAGATGAACCTCCGAAGCCTCCACCAGTTGACCCTCCGAAGCCTCCGCTAGTTGAGCCTCCATATGATCCACGTCCACCTGAAGCAGCCGCGGCGGCGTCCTCCAGACGAGCCTTCTCGATCTGGGCGATGGCGTGGGCGGGGAGGGGCGGGGGCGTGGGCAGCAGGTCAGACTCCACGCGGTAGCCGTACTCGTCTGCTACGAAGTTGAAGACAGCGGGAGTTCCATCAGGGAACGTAAACCTGCAACCCATAATATTATAATTAGCTTCATCACCAACAGCTAAAAGTTTCAAACTATCAACAAAAAATATATTTCATCTCTACGTCATTGTGTGTTGTTATTGGTTACTCACGACCATCCTCCCTGAGACGCCACGGCGCCAGTCTCCCCCTGGGGGGCGCCCTGCTCATGACGACTGATGCCGTCACCAGTCTCGAACTCGAAGTTGTAGTTGCCGAACTCATCAGGTCCCTGACGCTCGTCCTTCAGGATGGGGACTACGGGACCTGAAGGTTGGTAGCTTCCCCTGGCAGAGCTTCCACTGGCTGAGCCCCCGAAGCTT
>NW_024754704.1:2909042-3061542 GCF_018991925.1 Homarus americanus
AATACATCATATTCATTAACAGTATCTATGTATATTCAGAGTTTTGTGGGTGATGTCACTGTTCCTGCCACTCTTAAGACAGTGGTTCATATACTTGGACGTCATATTCTAATTGAAGATTAATCAGTGTGGGCTAGCAAATTTGGGATAAGCAGCAAGAATGTCCTCAAGCACCCCCGATTCATTGTAGTAATTACAAAGTTCATGATACAATAAGCCAGGTGGCCTGAAGTCTTTGACAGTGTCACATTCAGTAATATAGTGTTCAAGTGTGTGCTTTGAGTTTATCACAAAGACTACAGGATGAGTGTTCTGGTATGGGTACAGCGTTACTCACATGCCAAAGTTGCCAGATGCGTCTGTATGCTAGCTTAATTCTGGACACGGCTACATCACATTGTCTGGTTCTGTCCTTATGCTGGCCTTTGTACCTCCTCACAAATTTGTCATATTTACTAATGCTACAACCGCTATCTTCCCGTTTTATACGTGTCCGCATAGTTATGAAGTTATATTACTGCCCGCCCACACTCCCACAGTACTACCAAGAATTCAGTGGAGGATAGGGAAAAATTTGTCAATTGGATAACAATATTTTTTTAACGAACGCTTGTATACATAATGACATCGATGCCAACAGTTGCTAAATACTTCATTCATTCGAATTAATTTGCCTGAATTAACGATATGGCGATATATGCGGAGTTGGTAATAGACGAATAGTGGAATCTGGCATTCTCCACCGAGCCAAGGCCGACAGTGTCGTGTTGCCTGTGAGATAACGTTTCACGACCACAGTTATATATCCATAATTTTTATGTTGTTGGTGGACTGGCGTTTTACTCACCCTGTTACACGCTATAAGACCATTGTTGTTGAAGCGCAGAAATAACTTTTATAACAACAACAACACAGTCCGTTTTGGTTCTTGATTCCCTGGATAACTTAGCGTTGTCTCTCAAACATATGTATGGAGGAGTATATATCTTCTGGCATATAATTTATGAAACAAGCAAACAAAAATGGTCTCAGCACAATTCCTGTGGTACCTCACTTGCCACCGTGTCACGGGTACACGTGGTGGTTTCGTGTCATTAATTACCATGTACTACTGTCAGGAGAAGAAAGTTTCTGGCCCATTCTTGGACCTTCCCCGCATTCCGTTTCCCCCAATTTAATTTTCAGCCACACATGAGGTACACTATTGAATTCTTTAGCAAATTTGAGATATTTTGCTGTATATTGTATACAGGCATGGACACCCTTACCCCCAGGCAGACCTAACATCCCCAGAAAAGGTGCAACACAGAGTGACTTAAGATGTTTCCGGACAAGGCACAATATGGCAGATATTGAAACTTTCTAAATCTTGAAATGAAAGAAAAACATGAACCGGACATTTCTTTTGTGATATCACGTACCATCAACACGAGGGGCAACTACAAGCTCCTAAAGTTATCATGCAGAATGAACATAAGAAAATATTTCTTCACACAGAGGGTGATAGACCTATGGAATGAACCACCATCTCAAGCTGTGGAATCGAGAACAGTACTGGACTTCAAATAGCTCTTTTAATTCTTATGGCTTAAGGTTTCTGCTCGGAGTTTCAATTGTGTGTTTACAGTTCCCAATTTTCAGCATATTATTGATATTTATAATTTAATGAATGTACGGACACAGATGCACACACACACACACACACACTTACTTTAACATATTGACTTACAGTAATTAAACAATGAATACGTGTACACACAGGTGGTGACTGACGTGTGAAGTACTAACACAATCCAGCCAAGTTGAACTTCCAGAAGCTTGCAGCTGCAATACAACCCAAGTCCCAGTGTCAGCAACAGACGTCTCAGTATCGGTAACAGAGGTCCCAGTGTCAGCAACAGAAGTTTCAGTGTCAGAGAGTTACCGTGATGGGTCAGGGAGGAGAATGGAGGATCCCGGAGCTGTTGGCGATAAAGAGTGAAGGTCAGGAATTCACTGACGACCAGATCGCCTTCCTCGTACGTGCCATATGTGACAAGTCCATTATGGACGACTGCCAGTTAGGTGGTACAACATCATCCTGTAGGAAGTATTTCTTGTAGCTTAGATGGAAAGGCAGTACATTACAGGTATAAAAAATAATTATTTTCATTTAAGAGACAACTCTCGCCAGCTGAATGGAAAACTGGCTCAGCCATGTTGATAATGTTATTATCCACTATGTATTTTTATTTTTCTGTAGTAGTACCGAGTCAGTGTGGACAACCAACACCTAGAAGTTAGGCGATATAATGTGAACACTTCTGCAGATAGTTCTTGATTTTTCCGCATCACTTTATCTTGTGTATTTATCATGTTTCTTGAAAAATAATTTATAGTATTAAAATTGTTGATGAAACCTAACAAATTATAAGTTGGGGGTAATTGCAGAGCTAAAATTATAACAAAATTAAATTTTATCATCCAATTTATCAGTTCACTTATTTGTCAGCCGTTCGGGCAGTTGGTCTGTTGTCAAGTTTATTATCAGTTACAGTACAGAAACCG
Source organism: Homarus americanus (assembly GCF_018991925.1). Lineage (NCBI taxonomy): Eukaryota > Metazoa > Arthropoda > Malacostraca > Decapoda > Nephropidae > Homarus > Homarus americanus. Next base: position 2,911,590 of record NW_024754704.1, read on the forward strand.
CAGTATCCGGATGAAACGCAGTGTGGTAACGTCATACTGGATAACACGCCCTTGATAATGTGGACTATATTTGTTGATTTATTTTTTTAAAAAAATAAGTTTAATATTTAGTATTTGATGGGTAATATGACATAAATAATATTATAAAAAATATCAATGATCTCACTCTAGTTCCGTCTTGATAAGAATTTGAAATTAATATCTGTATGTCAATCACTTTCGTCCGTCAAATACTAAAATTAAAAGGGAGAGTCAATTTAACCTAATTCCTTTTATAAGAAATAAGACATAGAGGGTATGACATTTTATTATATCGTATTCCTCTTCCAGCTGTTTACCGTGGAGACTGACACACATACAGTACAGTATATATCCTCGTTAAGACACAGACATGAACTACTACAAACCATTGCTTTGTCTCTGATACCTCCTCATATCACGACCCACAGTTTTGTTTCCTTTGTTATTTTCCTTTTTATTCTTCAGAAAGCCTACTGGCAATTCAGAGAGCCAACCCACCACCCAATACGAATGTTTCCTCAAATTCCAGGTTAAATTACCTTCAGAATGGTCACCAAGTTACACAGTAAATGGGATCTGTGTCAGTATAGCCTACATTTCCTTAACACGAACCACTTGAATATATATTACTTAATGGTCGGTTTGACATATACTGTGAAGTACTGTACACTCATCCACATACACACACACAAGGTCATTCACTGGACATTGTGAGAACATGGACGTAACGCAGCTGTGTGCATAGGGGTATAGAGACAGTTCAAACTACAACAGGAATGTTCTCAAAACAAACTCAATGTTCAGAGCCTGTAGGTACAGTCGAAAGATTGAAACCAGAGTTATGTTTTACGACCTAGGATCATAACCTAGTCTTTATAGACTGATACACTTTTACGCAGTTAACCAAGCCTGAAGGTAGATGTGTGTAATAACTAATGTTAAGTAATATATTTTATACATTATACTAACTGAAAACCTAACATGCTTTTTATCTATTTCCCCCAGTTGTGTCTCCCTATCGGCCACCCCCTATTTCCTGCTAGTCAGCTACCCTCACTCCCTGAATCGCGATCAATGGTTGAAATGACTCCAGCTCATCCTCCTCCACCAGTCTCTCAACACTACCTCTCTCCTCCACTAGATTCCCCATTAAGTTCGAGGCGTAACTTAGCTTACTAACAGCTAACTTTTCATTGGCTAATTCTATACTCGGGGCTTTGGCTAATTATTCGTTGCTCGACTTATAGTTGGCCATTAGTTCAATACACTGCATAACTATAAACATTCCTACGGTCTGGCTAAGACACTGGTGTATGTTCTTCACGCTACTATTATAAATTGACAGTTCTCAGCCTTTTTTTTACAGTGGACAGGAGCTAGTTTATTGTGCACCCCATACTTATCCTATGAGCGGGAGCGTAAACAGGATTACAGTACAGATGTTAAAAGTGTTTATCAGACCACTGTCCCTGTGGTAGAGAATACAATGTTGGGGCTTGTTACAGAGTACTCGTATTTCCAGGTTATCGTTTGTTTAGCTCTGTACATAGAAGTTTACTTAGCAACTAGATGCGAAATGTGGATCAGAATAAACGTTGCAGGATATGGGACTTAGTAGAGCTTTATAATGTGATGGATAGTGGCACTGTAGAAGCTGGAGTCGGTAAGTTGCATTTGATTGGTACAGAATTAAATGGAAGCATTATGTTAAGTTGATCTATATACTTTACTGTAGTTATTTTATGTTTCTGGTAAAGCGTTACTGAACAGCTGGTATTGAAGCCCAAAAGGTTTTAAAGAATCCAATACCTTGTTGTAGGAGAGTCGACTGTATTTATACTTAATTACTATTTGGTTTCCTATTTTATTGTATAAAACTATGTGGTTTTTCCTTCGATTATCCGACTGTCTGGCATATCCGACTCCACCTTCCCATATAAATCGGATAATCGAGGTTATACTTTATTATATTAATTTCTTAACAGGAGCCTTACTCATGGCGATTAAGGTGCGAGGGATGACAGACAGGGAGACGGTCGCTCTCACCATCGGCATGGGACTCAGTGAGATATAAGCACTTTATCTGGAGTCTGTTTTTTTTGTGTGTAGAATGAGCGTACGTGTGTGTGTGTGAGAGATAGAATAGTGTAGTGCTAAAGCTGTGGTATAAATTAGTTCCACAACCACACATTCCTAAAAACAACCTGTCACCCAATATGTCTGGGCGTGAGAATCAGGGTGTAACGTAGTGTTATTTTCTAGTATTTTGATAGTATAATGTATTACTGCTTTTGATAATTATGGTCTTTATGTATTCTATGTTAATACACTGCCAGGTACAGTAAAATGACGTTAATGTTTGTTTTCCTTGGAAGGTTCCGTGCTGTCGCCTAAGGATCGGTGTTGGGGGACACACAAAATATGGGTGGGCGATAAGGTGTCATTGCGTTAACCCCAGCTCTGGCAGCTTGGGACTCAAGGTGCCCATGATAAGCGGCAGAGGGTCTGGCAACACTGGTGGCACCCTTGATAAGCTCGAAAGCATCCCAGGTGACTACTGTGGTGTAGCATTATAATAACAGGTAAATGTTTTAGATTTAACACAGCGTCACAGGAACTAAAACATGATAATTGAAGACTTCAGTTTGAATGGAATAATTTGAATAATTACTTTTGTAAACAGATGCAAGGAGAATCTTAACAGGACATTCCTCCATAACTATGTATTAAGAAATTTTATCAGGCTAAACAGTAATAAGTGATATATCTTTAATATGTTTAGTTTGGTCTATTTTGCATATCATCAGAATTCTGACATTGAACTTAAAACGATGATATTATAAAGATCCTTTCCAATCTTAAAGATGATGTTTTTTTTACGCAAGATAAGATACTGTACTGAAAATGTGGAACATCTCATTGTAGTAAAATAACCAACTGCTCACTGGTGATCAAATGCCTGATATATTTGATGTTCACTGTCAGCTGTACTGGCACCTTGTGAATGAACAATAAACACACCAATATACTGTTCAGTAACTGCACCGTAAGGCCAAAGAGTGGTTGTGTCCAACTTCTTAACGTGCTGATTTAAGTTGCGACATCTCGCTTCTGTGCCTCCTTAGCGACGAACAAAGTCCAACACTGCTCAGAGAGGAGAGCACATCTTTCAAAATCAACACTGGTCTTCGATAGAATCGCACCGGTTCTCACACCATGTGTGTGAAGGCATTATTTATATCTGGATAAGACCAATATAGTTAGGACGGAGAGAATCTACGACTGATACGGTAAAGGTAACAGTCAAAGAACTTTAAGACTTACTCTAAATCATTTGAGTTGTAACTAGTCTTCAAAATGTCGAACAGGGCGGTATCTTTAGCGTATCATTAATTTTTTTCATCTTAGCTTCTTTCAATTAAGATTTAAGAATATTTTAGTAAACCCCAGTTTAATACCCCTCTTCCTCTTTCTCTTCTATCTAACCTTTCATATTTTCCCACGGATATAAGTTCCTTTAGAATCCAGTTTTGTTTCTCGGGGTCTCATATCAGCCTTGAGCCTCTTCTCTACCATCAGGTTTCGGGTGAATCTAAGTGAGGAGGAGATACATGGCACTGGAGTGAGGCTGTGCTGCATCACTGGTCAGACCTCAAACATTGTGCCTGCCGACCGCGCATGTACGCCGTCAGGGACGTCACCTCCACGATCACGGCCTTTCCCGCTCATTGTGTGTACGATCATACAGTTTTTCATTACCCTCAACACGCTCTTGTCCGCTCTTATATTTTCAACTTTCAGTTCATTTGTATAAATATTTAATTTGCCATTCATTATCTTCAGTTTGTTTAAAGATTAATATGTAAGTGTGATTGATTACAAACTTCTGGTTGTCATCTTTATCGTGATAACTTTATCGGGAGAACTTTGTCCCATGATTTGAAAACTTCAGACGTTAAAATTCCTCAGATTTTTTCGATCTGTGATGTAATAATAAAGTACTATAGGCTGTTCTCGTATTCCATCGTCCTGTTTAGTAAGTTGGAAAGATTTGCGCTGCTCAATATTAAATGAAAATTATTTAACAAATATTTGTGGTGGAACAGCATCTATCGTACAAGAAGGCGGCGGAGTCGGTGATCGTTGGTAATCGACGTGAAATATGGTCGAGGTGCCTTTATGACGACGAAAGAAGAGGCAAAGAAGCTGGGACACGAGCTGGTGACGGCGGGCCAAGGGTTTGGGCATGAAAGCCAGTGCCATCATTTCCAAAATGGATATTCTCCTCGGCAAGACAATAGGCAACTCTTCGAGGTCAGGAGGTCTGGATTGTATGCGAGGCCAGCCTCGAAGCCTCCAAGAGTTAGTAACACATTTAGGTAAGTGCATGTTGTATCACTCACCCTTTTAGCAGATTGTAAAGTTGGGAGGAAATAAAAATGGGTGTAATGAATGTTAGAGATTATATCAGACAGAAGGTAAATAAGTAGAAGTTTGATGTTTTATTCGGTAACAAGAGTCATTAGAAGTTTAGAACCCGAAGGTAATTGTTTGTTGATTGAGAGAAAGTAGTTAAGGTATACAATGCAGTATGTGGAAATACGTAGCCTCGTGAGAGCGTACAAGTTTTGAGTGCATGTATTGAAAGTACGTAAGGTTGTGTGTTACGTGTATAGTCTCTGGTTATAAATTTGATGTAGTATTAAGTATTTGTCTGCATTGGAGCTTGAGCTGGTGTGTGTGTGAGAGAAAGAGGGAGGAACTAGTATTGGCTTAGGGTATACCCGGGAATTTGAAAAGCTTGGTCGAAATTGAAATATTTTCCAACAAGATTTTCTGTTTATTCTGTGGCTTGCCTTGCCGGCAGGGAGCGGAGCTGCTGGTGAGCTCCGGAGTAGTGACGTCCGTGGAGGATGGCCGCGTCACAATGAACCGGGTCTCGCTGACGGCTCCGCCAGGGCAACTTTTTGTAAGATGCTCCAAAGCAGGTACTGTATTATAACTGTATTTATATATGTAAGATCTCCGTGGGTGACCTACTGTGTACAGTACATTATTGCCTTTATTGAGTGAATATTATCACTTAGCCGTACCCTGACCGTACGTTCATACTTAACGTCTTCCTGGCCTGAATTAATTTATGGATTACCATAAGTACATATATAAATTGTCTTTTGTGGTTACTGCTTCCAACGAAGGCACGTTGTTTTTCGTAAAGCAATTGATGTGACATTACGCTAGACATTGTGGCATTTGTGTGCGGGTCTGACACACACGGTGGTGGTGGACCCATTGTTCAACACGCCCGTATCAGCAGTTGTTGCAAAAGTTATATATTAATATTATTACTGTAATAAGATGCTTGTCAAACTTATATTACTTTCGTAGCCTATACTTATGCAATCTTTCGTTATGCCTGTTCAGTATAGTTTATTTGCTCAATGGCCATTGCATGTCATGTTGAATTAGTTCATTCATTCATTCACCCAGTTATGTTACTTTATCTTCATTGTGTGTGGTGCAGGGAGTGAGTGAGGAGGTGGCGAAATCATTGTGTGGAGACAAAAGGGACTACCACCACCTGCCGTGCGCCGCCCACACTACCCTCGTCCCGGCCTCCACCTCAGGTATGCTTCACTATGTCATCTTGTCACCTTAGAATTATTGAATTAATTAATTTAAGGTGGTATTATGTTTTAAACTGCGTCTATTGTTCTGCCAGTGCTGGTTGGTGTTTCTAGTTATGACTTCACCTTTAAAACTAACATTTGCAAAAAAATTACACATTTCTCTTACTGTTTGGCAAATATATATATATTCATTTACTGTGCTCCAGTTTTCAACATAAACCTTAAACATACAACACATTTTGAAGAAAGGAGCACTTTACCACTTAAAGCTTTGTGGTTGTGCACCCTGAGGCTTCATGACTGAGTGACTCAAACTAAGTTGATCGGGCTATAGTTCAGTTTATTTTCAGCTACTTTAACAAATTATTATTTTTTTAGGTTTATGATCCAACAAGGGTGCTCTAAGCAACTAAGTTAAGTCTGACTATTATCATAAGTCAGTTTAGTAATAGAGAGAAGGTTTTATTATCAGGAAGTCCTCGCGTGTGTGTGGGTATGTAAATGAAAGCAAATCCCATATCCAAGACTGTTAGAGAGTGGACACAGCAGAGGTGGTTCCCAGGATTGAACCGACCACCTTAGGACAGGAGGCTAGTGCTTTCGGTTCTCGGCCGCCGCACCTTTATTGTGTTTGTACGGTGTTATGTAATTGATTAATGAACGTGTTGCAGGAATGTTGGTGACATGGACGCCATGGCCCTGGCCAAGGTGAGCCTGGCGCTTGGGGCTGGCCGTAACCGTGTGGGTGAACCAATCAACTATGCTGTCGGCATCGTCCTGCATAAAGTAACCAACCCTTCTCCTTTTCCTTATAAAAATATCAACGCAATACTGATTTACAGTATATATAATAATAAGTGGAAATTATATATATATATTTGTCTTGAGGATAATCATCAATGGAGTGGTTTGGTTTAGTTGCAACAAGTGTATTTTTGCAGTAGGAGTGTCTTGGGCTGCATTATAAAAAGGGACTGTTTTTTTTCCCAGGTTGTGGGGGAGAGTGTGAAGGAAGGGAAGCTTGGGCGGAGTTGCACCACGACGGACCACTACCTGAGACTGTCCTTGCCAACACCCAGGCTGCTCTCATTATCAACCCCAATGCCACACTTTGAAGAAGTATCTCTGATTGCTGCCCGAGTTGTCTAGAGATGTCTTTAAATTACAGGACCTTATTGTAAGGCTCCATTTTATTTGACCGACTACTTTTGCTTCTCATCTCTCAGGAGAACCACTTTCTGCTTCTCCCACCTAATATCCTTACCAGTGAGAGAAAGTCTGACTGATAACCAGCAGGATATCTCAGCAGGGCGACAGGACAAGCTCTAGTAGACAAAAGTTGACGAAAGAATGCCAGTGTGACGCCACCTTAACTTTTTCTTGGTATTAAAGCCAACACATGGAAGTTTTTATGTTTAATAATGATAAAGTTAAGTTTTATATCCTTCAGACCGAAAATAAAATAGATTATACCGACAGTCGTAATTGCATGGGTGTAGCTGTGACCTTCAGGAGACATTATAGGACCGATATTTTGTCCTAGCCATTCAGTCTAGAAATATTGTATTGGTTGTTCATGTAGTATTGGGAGTTCATGTAGAACTGTTATCATACCAGCGTTAGTACAGCTTGAGTTAGGATAGAATTATGATGACCACTGGGCGCCTGACTCATGCATACGTTGATGAAAAATTGCCCATTAGTTTCGGCGTCGTTTGTCCAAGGTATAGCTTATTTTCCTACGGTATGATTTTAAATATTTTGTGAGACTTTGTCAGTGAATGTACAGTTGTGTAAACTGTGGTTATAGGTGTGTTGGGGTGAGTTATGGTGCTGTGTGGACTAAGTACTTTCAATGACTTAAAGTTTTAATCTAAAATTATTTTGCAATCTAATCTAAGTAAATAAATGGTGATTTTATTGCTAACTCATATTCTTATTACGTAAATTTAATTTGAGGTTACTTTTTAATTTGACTATTAACCTTTTCTCTCAGTGACAGTACTTTTACAGAAATGGCATTTTTAGTACCTTTGCATCAGGTACAGTAGATGACTGCGCTAAGATAGGTGGTGCTTATTTCAGATTCACGGTCCACCCTGCATTTATTGGTTGTTAAATGACCACCTTTTGTTTAGTATAGTTTGTATTAATCAATCACTCTGTAGCATGAACCAAAGAATGCTTTGTTCATTAATATACAACCAATGTATCATTTACCTGTAATCGGCAATAAAAAATAGTAATCTAATTTCTCAATTGAATGGAACCCAAATAGTTGTATGTAAAGTATCGCGCTTACTGTACTTTTGCTTTTGTATCAAAATATACCGTAAGCCCAGAAAAACTTAAAGAATTAATTTGCACATTCATAATTACAGTATTTACAAGATAATGAACTAAACAAAGGTGTTAGTCAAAGTCATCTTAAATGTTAACGAGGGAAGCCAAAATTGCAAGAGAATGCAGTTATCTCTTTCATCCACTCCCACAGGAAAGTAAGTAGTGACCGATCGCCCAAGCGGCTAACGAGCCGACCAGTGGTGAAGAGGATAAAAAAAAGTCTTGATTAGGTCCAATAGTACACAAACCTAAATTTGAGCATTTTCGGTGAACTCACGAGTAAGATGGTTGACGGATGGGCAATAATGTCTTAAGAGCCCCAAATTTTCCATTTTTATTGAACTCTGAGCTCAGTAAAAGAGTCCAACTCAAAATAAAAAAGAAAGAAAAGAAAAGATCTACGATGATGTCCGATGCCTGTTACAAAGCATATTTCTGTAGAGTTCCAGATCATTTATATACTACAACTACAATGTGGTGACCTTTGACCTCTGAAATCGTAAAAATGTGAAAAGGACCTGGTGAGTATATTGACAACGAACTGAATATCTTGGACCATAGTAAGAAAAAGGTAAATTAAGCAACTGCTAGTGGGTCTTATAATAAGGACGTTCACACACCTGAACGATCCGACCCCATATCACCGGCCCAGGAGTCGAAGGCCTTGTAGTGGATCCTTCCTACAAACGCCGTTTGTCGCTGAGTAGCCGACCCGCGAATTCCCCAGTGTATGACTCGTGGTCTAGGTCAACCAGCGCCGCCTTACATCACGGAGGTCAACTATTAAGCCACGCCTACCTCCGCTATATAAGACCTGACCTCGTGGTGACCTACTTCTACTCCACACCAACCAGCCAGCAACACCTCCTCCTCCTCCTGCCTGGCGGCCCTCGCTCCTGCCGGCGAGCATGGCGACCCACAAGGTGGTCCTCTGAGCATCCTCACCAACCAGCTCTCTCACATCACGTTTGTAACCACGCTGCCACTTCCCAGCACCGCTGCATTGTACATCCAATACAAGATGTATACAGAGCACATTGTGAGTTTCTTTCTCCATTCCATCCGAGTGTGAACTCAAACAACCGTACCCCACAACCTCACTACAGTGGTAACGCGCGTATCTCCTATTGTTATGTCAAGTGTTCGAGTTCTGTAATTGGCAAGATACCATGTGCTCTTTGCGACCCTTTTATGTGTAAATAAATAAATAAATAAACCGCGGTAATATTCTGATATCAACATCATGTTACAAGTATTAATGTACAATACAACATATAACTGGTGTTACTAAGAGGGTTCAGTGCCTACACTTGGCTCAGCCATGTTCTTATTGTCCACTCTGTATGTGTACTGTATCTGTATTTGTCTGGCTCAATAGTGTTTCAATAGCTGTGTTACCAAGGTGTGTTGTGTTAAACCCGGACCCCAGACATGACAGTGTTTGTTCCAACTATTGGTTGTCTCTACATATAACTTTCAATGTAACCATGTAAATGACAATTTACGGATATATTAATTGAAATATAATTTTTATAAGTTAAAGTAAGATACGTAATAGTGTAACAGCAATATTTTCTGCCCCTTCCCCCAAAATAAACATATATGGCCAAGCTCATCTCGTGAACACAACCGAACGCATTGTTGACAAGTTTAAACCACCAAGTTCAATGGTGGGTGAAGTGAAGTGGACTGTTGTCTTACAAGGCTACAATACTTATGCAGTACTGTGATATAGAAGCTTTAATTTAAACTGAATCCATAGACAGAATAACATTCTCCTACAAGGTATAGTAACATACAGGTAGAAGAAAACTGCTACTTTATTGTTTCTATGGGACTGCCAGTGGCTTATCTGTCGATTACAGTATTCTGATAGTTTTGTCTTGGGCAGCTTTGAAGCTGGTAGGCTGTTCCATAGAACTACAGCCCTCCTGTGTGAAAGATTGCAATACAGACAGTACTGCTAGACACACCGTGATCTGTAGTAAACAGTACATACCATTCAAATTGATCTAATAACCACGACTGTCACTCCCTTAGTGAAATGCTTTGTCAAATTGAAATATTCATATCAGATGTCAAAAATAACAACACCTCAAGGGTCCGACTAATTACCAATCCAACAACTGAAGTCAAATAATGGTCCTATGAATAAATCGGACTGCTAATCACTTTCGACTGGTATTTGTCACAAAGTCACAAAAATTGGAAAACTTACTTTAATCTGAGTTAATAGATCGCTGCATGTACTAACCTACCTAATTCGACTAGTATTTAGTCAGCTAAGTCACAAAATTGTAAAGAATTTGAGTTAATAGATAAAGTGCAATCTAACCTAACAACTCAGATTAAATTAGTTTACCAATTTTTGTGACTTATGACACCAAATAATAATCGAGAAGTGATTCACAGCCCGATTTATGCTTAAATCATTTGACTTCATTAAGTGCTACATTTGTAATTACTCGCCTCCCTGCACATGCACGCGATCTATTAACTCAGATTAAAAGTTTTCCAATTTTTGTGACTTTGTGACACCAAATACTAGTCGAGAAGTGATTAGCAGTCCGATTTATTCATGTAGGACCATTATTTGACTTCATTAGTGCTACATTTTTGCTACATTTGGGTAATTAGTGACCGCCAAGGGTTTGGTCGATACATAGATATGTAGATAATACTGACGAGAGTGAGGGCTATTAATCCACAAACACTGGCTTATGATCCCATAACTAGGACGGTGAATTTGTAGTACAGTACCCATCTTCAGCTAATAAATATTCCACAAACACATGCCAAATGAGCCTAAATGACATACAGTACTGTACCAGTGTTGGTTTTAAAGCATAAACTGTATGTTTAGGCTAAATGTCACAGCAAACCAGCCAGACAGGCTGTTTGGGGCTATTTTCCAGTCCATCTTTTTATGTGGTAATTATTTTTAGCACACCTCGATTTTTTCATGAGTTGTTTGATTTCTGATGTATTTTGTTCAGATCTGACCCTCATTTCCATGAAATGCGTGTTTTTTAAATAGATGCAAGTCATCCTTGATCAAAACACAATTTTCTATCAAAACAAGAGGCGAGGTCTGAACAAAATACATCAAAGTATTTCAGAAACCAAACATCTAGACCGCTAACTTTCACTAAATTAACCTAACGTAACTCCGCCTAACTTAACCTCACCTAACCCTAGTCGGAAGGAGCGGAGGCATGCAGTACATACCTCACAGCTCCAGACAGCTCATGTGGGACAAGAAATGGCGGCTGGAGATTTATTGATCTAATTTAAGTATTCACTTGTGTGATTTTTCTGAAAGAAACACGTTTCAAAGGCTTCAAGTGAGGAATGTATATATGAGGTGCTAAAATTCAAATGCTTTTATGATTTGAAGATGTGCTAAACCAAATAATAACCTTTTATGTAATAGAATTAATGATATAGTATAATAGTATTTATTTTATTATGCAATGAAAAAGACTGTGATGATATTTATGTACAAAAATTTAATGGTTGGTTAATGTTAGGCACCGCAAAGTAGCTGAAAACAGCCTGTCAGCTATTGCCATAACTGGTAATTTACTGAAAAAATGCATAAAAAATGGCAAGAAGACCAGTAACTTCTCCCTTGTCTGTTTCCAAAGTGACACTGGCCCAAGCATGAAAGCTTCATAATGGACCACTAGCGATTATTGTACATAGAACTGTAATGTTTTAACCCTTGGATACTAGGGGTCTCTGTGTTAAATAAAATTGTCTGGTAATGATAAAATATTAAAAGTGACATCCAGTACTGAAAGGGTTAGTAGAGATAGTATATTAATTCACCAAATGAGATAAATCAAACTACCGGAAACCACTTTATAAGTAATTCATAATAATTTTTTCTGTTGTGCTACTAGATTTGCAGTTTATGTATGAAAACAAAAGATTAAGAAATTTCCAAAGAAAACAAATTTTGGTAATGTAGTAAGTGGCAACTGTAGAATAGATTATTACTGTGTGTTTTATCATTAGGAACTTTCCATTATATTTGTGTTAATGTGTGAAATGCCAGTCTAGTGGGGAGGAGACTCTAGTTCTTCATAGTCTAACCCACATGATTTTCTTGAATAGAAATTTTAAGATTAATGTTGAACTATTTTTGTATAAGAGACGTAAGAGAACAGCAGTACAGTATAAAGAATCACCATGGATGATGATGCAACTCAAGATTGGCCCCACCACCAAAACTTCCATCTTGCAGGTAACCATTAGATTATATAGAAACCATCACCGAGAATACTAATTAAGTATTTCATGTCAGAAGAATAAATTGATTTTCACTGTCATATTTTCTGGTTATTATATACAGAACAGTGAAATAGACTACTGTAATTTAAATCTTAAATTTGCAAGCTGAACGCAATTTCCTCTGATCCCCAAAATACAGTATTTTTATGTATGTGATATTTAGTGTTTAGTAAAGCAGTTTTGGAACAGTTTATATTTATTTTTGCCTCTGGAATTGAACTAATTACAATAGTGTATATTGTGTTTAGACTTAAATCAGTTCATCTATAATTTGCAATATAATATTTCACGATTATTTCAAAATTAGTCTCTATTCTTAAATTTCATAGGCTAATTATGTTATGTAATTGTGTAGAGACATGTGAGAATGTGTGTAATTTTGAAAGTTAACAAAAGTTTGGAGGTGTAGGCTGGCAACATTTGAGAGTGGAGTGCAACATTAGCTAACTGAGGCAGTGTTCGCACAATGTAAACAAAGCAGCAGGATTTTAGGATGATGCAATAACTCATTTGCCTTTGTTCCGGGGTTGGTGGTTTGATTCTGGCGCCCCCAGTTCACCTGGTTGTAAATGGGTACCTTAGGTTATAACTTGGGAAGTGAAGGAGGTCCATGCTGCTTCATTGTGTACCTAAGGTTTAGTATATAGCACGTTGTATCCACATTGTCCCTAACGAGTAGTCATGCCTGTGGGACCAACATACACTTTCAATAACTCATCAGGGGTTGAGGGATATTTATTTTAAATGTTTGCTTATCATTTCATTTGTACAGTTTGTTTCAAGTCCCATCCAGTTTTCTTATGCACAGTACAGGTACAAAATTATTACTGTAGCTACTGCATTTAGTATTTCTGTTATTATTTTTAATCTGCAAAAATTGTGGCCATTTATCTAGGCCTTACTATTTGAATTTTTTAATTTTAATCCAAACCCCTCAGAGCTATTGTGTGTAAGATAAACAATCATATTTTTCTTTGCAGCTGAGTACTCCTAAGCCTGTGGTACCAGAGGTGTCATTGATGTTTGATAGTGATGACAGTCTCATATGGAAAGGACCAAAGACCAACATCCTGCATGAAGGAAAACCGCCCCTAGAAACCATGCACAGCAAGAAAGTGGGCAACTCATTAATCAAAATGGAGACACACAAAGAAGTAGCAAACATTTTAAGAAAAACTGCAATTCTAATTCTTCCACAAGAAATGCACTGGGTAGAAATGTTCAGTTTGAGCCCCTCTTAAAAACGACAGAATAAAGGAACATATGATATGGTTAGTAAAGCATTATCATATGAAAGGAGGCTTCAAGATTCACAGGTAAACCAGCCACAGTATGTTACTACTTCACCTTCCATTAGTCCATCTGTTACTGCTTCTATGAAGCAGAGGCCTTATGATCCCCAAATCTATAGTCCTGCTCACAAATGACCGTTAAAAACGTCATCAGATGGCAAGTATCATGGCTTAAATGAAAGGGAATCTTCTCTGACAGGTAATGTCATTTCTTTTGCACAAAAGTCACACCCCACAAGTAGTAGAAAGTTTGATATCCCCACATGCAAGATCAATGCAAAGTGTTGTTAGCACTAATGTCAATGATGGACCGAACTCCTCTTTATTAAACAGGGTTGTACCATCATACTGCATCACACCCTTCTGTGGGAACTGAATCAAGCACTCCCAGAAAAACTGACTTATATTTTAGAAACTCAAACTTGTCTCAGAAGCAGAATAAAGAAACCATTAGTCCATTAGCCCCAGCTCTTCAGCAACCAAGGTATCCCACAAATGGTCTAGATTTGCTCAAGATAAGATTGTCTGTGTGAATAGGATTATTTCAACTGCCCCACTTCACTTTCCTTACAAACCTCACAGTCCTCCCTCCTTACAAGCCTCACAACCCTCCTCCTTACATGCCTCACAGCCTCCTCCCCACAAGCCTCTCAACCTCCCTCCCATTACAAGCCTCACAACCTCCCCCCTCCCTTTACAAGCCCCACAACCTCCCTCCCTTACATGCCTCACAGCCCTCCTCCCCTTAAAGCCTCCTCTCAACCTCCTCCCCTTACAAGCCTCTCTCAACCTCCCTCCCATTACAAGCCTCACAGCCCCTCCTTACAAGTCTCTCAGCCTAATTATGCTCACCAACATAAAGGCCAATATTACAGTTAATCCAGGATGGCCTTATCCAGAGCCTCTCAGCTACTCTCCTCTTGCTGTAAATGGTGGAATACACACTGCAACAGACCCAGTAGTTTATCATTTAATTGAAGATCAAAATAAACAAATACTGAAGCTGACAAAAGTAGACACAACTCTGGAAAAGCAACAAGAGAATGAATCAGTCAGAGGTGTAAGGACTAGTGAGGCAACTGGTGATAAAGTATTGTATCCAACAGGATCTACTGTAAACCAAGATAGGTATAGAGAATTTCCACGCAAACTTTGGTGACTGACAAACCAGAAACACGATCTACAGGAGTGAACACAGATTTATCCTGGTCAGATTTACTTGCATCTATTAGAGAGAGTAATATGTGAAGTTCTTGATCGCTGGATCCAAGCTATGACAGATTTAGTCAAGAAATTCAATCAAAACCTGTAAATAGAGATAGCCCCAAGGGTAGTGTCATTCCAAATAATTACCAAAGTAGACAGAAAAAGGCTTTGATAGAAGAAAGTCAGCCTCACTCAGAACATATCTGAATCCTCAGATCAAGAAGATAAATCAATAACTGAACAAGGTGGTATACCCGAGGCTAGAAGAGGATGCAAGATCACATTCATCAATTCCTGTCAGTGTGCTGCAGTATCATGATGACAGTGACCCAGAAGAAAGTAGTGGCTGCCTCAGGTAAGTACTTTTAATTGTACAGTACTGTATATTGCACTGTTTATCCATAAGTGTAAGCGTGTGTGTGTGCAAATACTTTACATCGCTGTTGTCAGTTATGGATATTCTTCATATGTTTGTAGAGATGTTATTTAACCCTTACATTATAGTTTATGGGTTGTCAAGTGTCATGTGAGATATCTTCACTACAACTACACTTTCCAGTGCTTACTGTGGTCAGTGGCTGGATGTGTTCTTGTGGGTGGCTATTTTGTCCTAACAGAATCAGCTTAAATGGCCTTTTCACAATGATTTTTGAGATGGAAAAGAGTATAAATGATTGCTAAATCATCCTGAATGTAATGTTTATGATTAATAGTATATTAAAGGGTTAAAAGTACATACTTAACATTTTTTTAAAACAACAAATTGCATTAAAACCCCAAAACTTTTTATTAACAATGATTTTTTTTTTAAATAGCAGAACAGCGGTTTTTTCCAACCCTGGTTAAATTAATAGTACTGTTCTCTTACTCATTTGTGGGACGGGGATCGCGCCAGCCATAACCCCTGACGGATGAATATCAAATATTTACAGTAATCCTGTGTTGAGTTCTTTGTGTAGACTGTTTACTCTGGCGGGAAAGATGAGGGTTTTAAAAATGAATAAAAAAAATTTATTTGTGAAAATTACAATGTTCAATGAATACAGTAGTGTAATCAGATTTATTGTATGCCTAATGAGAGCCACAAACAATGGGAGGAAAAGACAAGTTCATGATCAGGTGGGTGGTTGGGATCAAAGCTTTGCTGTTTGCTCTAGGTTGTAGGAGATTTGAGTTGCAGGAGAGTCAAGTTGTAGCTGCACAGTCCCTTGCAACCTCTTTTATCGGGTTCTCTGAGGTGTTTTCATTGTAGTAAATAGCTGCTGAGGTATCCAGCTTTGCCCAGGTTATCAATGAAGCAAAATCCTGGACATAACTTCAAAACCTCTCTGGTGGGAGGCTGTGGTCAGACCCATCCCCTAAGGTGGGACAGGAGATAGTGCATGACTATTCGAGGCCACCTGCACCTTCTTACATGTTTCAGTTCTCTGGCTTTAAACTCTGGATATAGCCATGCCGCTGGTAGGAGGGGCCACGGTTGAGACCCACCTTGCTTTCAGGAGCAGGAGATATTGCACAACCATCATTTACTAGTAGTGGATCCCAAACTTTTCAGTTCACAGACCAGTAGAAAGTAAAAGAAAAAATTCTGTGGACCTGTAATTGTAAATATTTTATGTTTACAATTTGTATAATCCATGTACAGTAGACCCTTGGTATTTTGCAAGATTGGGACCAAGAATTACAGCAAACTATCACTTTAGCGATATATCAGTTTATAAATTACAATGGAGAAAATGGAGTCGGGCCAGAGATTCAAAAAATACAAATAAAATGCCTTTAAAGATGAAAGACTAAATCATCATCTGCCAGGTTACCCATGACTCCATCAGTCAGCTGACAGTTGCCAGAGATTAACTGTAAATAATTATTTACCGATTAACTGACCACTGTTTTATTGTTATGGATCACAGAGTTTAAGAATTATATTTTACTAAATTTATAAATACAGTATTTTCTTGTTGTTGCAGAAATGATGACAAAGAAAGTGTTGAATATAGAGACCCACTCACCATGGGAGAGAGTCCTAGTGCACAGCAGAACAATGTTTGGACAAACCAGTCCCAGCCTATCTCCTCACACCTGGTGTCCTTTCTAATAATGTTATGGTAAGATATTATTGTTTGAATTATGAAAATAGTATTATCTTGACAGTACTAAGCATGAGGTAAGACTTTTATCTAAGACAAAATTTAAGATCCCCTGATAACTTTATATTTGTGTTAGCCCTTATCTCTTGATAGTATGGTAACTCTGCTTTTCTACCCTTTACTTGTTACGTAGATAAATTTTAATTGATACGTAATATTTAAAATTTTCATTTTAATCCTTTCAGTGCTAACTGACCTTTTAACATTGCCATTCTCTACAGGAAATACTTTAATCTCGGACTTTCTCTGCTTACAAGTACTGTATTGAAGGTCCACTGCCAGCACTTGAAACATTTGCCAGAGTGTTTTGCATAAATTTTCTTTTCACATATAGTATAAATCATTAACAGCTTGTTAATACCTATACAGTACAATTACAAATAGGAATGTGAAAAGAGCTAAGCCTCAATATGATTGTGTAGTTTTAGAATCCTCTGAATTATTTTAATCATAAATATATTAATGTATGTTTATAGTTTATTTGGTACTCATTCCCTATCTTGTTTAATTTTACAGACAAATATCAATCAAATTCTTCAGAATGCAAAGGCTGCAGACAAGTGCAACAGAATGAAATTAATGATAATGATCAGACCAGTCAAGTAAGTTTTATACACAGTGTAGCTTCTCCAACAAGTTTATGTTCTTCATTTATCATATTTCACTTATCTTGCCTCATTTTTGTCTGCTTTCACTTACTTCAAGAAATTCTTCATTGTTGTATCTACATTTTGTGTTGAGCTTCCAGTTGTACAGTCACTACATAAAGTATATACAAGGTGGGTCTGAAGGATGTCAAATGAACACTGCAACCCTGTTGTCTCAGTTGGGTTTTCAAAATCCTTTGTCCTTTCCCTTTCTTAATTTGGGGAGTTATGACACTATAATATACTGTACTAGGGTTACCGGATGAATATATCAGGGAAGCTTCTGGTACAGCACCTGGATCTTCTTAAAGTATGTTATAGATTTTGTTTCCACAAATTGTAATTTATGGTATCCAATATAAAAGTTACTTTAAAAATGTTTTTAATCCCTTCCCCACTACTGTGTAATGCTGTGTCCAGATTCAAGGGAAAATATAATATATACTGTACTAATGCTACTGTACTCATAATTTCTCCCTTCATTCGTTGTTACCCTTTATTCTCACTGTTGTGATTATCTGGTTCCTTTAGGTCACATTACTAGCCTTTCACAAGATCCCAATTTACACCATCACTCAACATAACCTAACATCCATCAGCAGCATATGCTTCCCAAAATATAATTCAACACTATGCTCTCCACTAATTTGTACATATTGCTGCTTCTGAATGTCATGCCCCACACTTCAAGTCATTCCGCACTTCTTCTTGGTCTTCCCTCTCACTCCCACCTTTGAATTATGCATACTTTTTAGCCACTGCCTACCGTAACACTTCCATAATTTTCATATCTTCTCCAGTCCTTCATCTCTTATTCTTTATATCCTCTACATATACACTGTATTGTATATTGTTTCCAAGCTCTTCATATCTGTTATTTCTAAATTGCTCCTTACTATTACATCCAGAGTTCAGCACACCCATATATAATGTCTCAACAATTACTGTACAGTACATATCGAGCTTTGTCTACTTTGATGTGATTGTCTCTCCTTATATATTCTATTTCGCATTGCACCTATTACAATCAAACCCCATTTGGCATCCGGCTCTACCCCACTCAAATTATCCAGAGAGTACAAATTATCAATGCTTCAGTGACGACGGTGTTGTAACTGTAGGAGGACCAAACTGACACATAAATAGAAAACATACAGTCAGTTCTGCTATAACGCGATAGTTGTGTTCTTGTAAAACATCGTGTTATAGAAATTGCGCTAAAGAAATAACAGGGCTTATGGAGAAAATAGGGTTAGGTGCAGATTACTCAAAATTGAAAAAATTTTAGTAGTTAGCCTAACACAAAGGATAGCACAGACTAAATAAATGTTACATTCATATCTAATAATGAAATCATACAGTAAATGTAACACTTTACCTTGAGAAAATATGAATATAACTTGATGGGGAGAAGGGTGATTTTGAGGTTGATAACATCGAGCTTCTCTTCAAGTGTTATAGCTTTTCTTTTTACTATCATCACGGAATGCATCACCAGAACGCTTTGGAGATATTCTTTCTTTACCATATTCACAGTTAATACCACAAAATTGGAGAAGAGTAAGCAAAACGTTACAGCAAACAAGCGTCAGATTTTACAAATATCGCCCTCTATTCATAAATCGCGAGCCCATTTCGGTTGTCAGAACACGCTATAGCAGAACTCACTGTATGGCCTGTATATACTTCTCCACTCTGGTACTGTACATACAGGCCAGATACAATATACACAGTTCACCCTGGCTTAAGTTGAACCTAACCATGTATAACTGGTACAGAAATATCTCTATTAGGAATCCTCAAACCCGAACTCTTACCCGAATTTAATTTTTTCGAATTTCCCAGCCGATGAAAAATTCCAGCTTGGGAACGATTTTATGGAAAATTCCAGCTTTGGGAATGATTTTATGAAAATTACTGCTTTGGGAACGATTAAAATACTGCTTTGGAACATTATGGAAAATTTCAGCTTTGGGACATTATATGGAAAATTACTGCTTTGAACGAAAATCAGCTTAACTTAGGAAATTATGCTTTGGAAAGATTTAAAATTACTGCGGGAAGATTTAATACTGCTTGGGAAAGATTTAAATTTAACGATTTATAATTGGAAAATTACTGCAAAGATTAAAATTCCATTGAAAATACTCTGGAAAGATTTATGAAATTCACTTGGAACGATTTTATGGAAAATCCAGCTTTGGGAACGATTTATGGAAAATTACTGCTTTGGGAAAGATTTTATGGAAAATTACTGCTTTGGGAAAGATTTTGAAAATTCCAGCTTTGGGAAATTATGGAAAATTACTGCTGGAAGATATGGAAAATTCGCTTTGGGAATGATTTTATGGAAAATTCTGAAGAGAAGAATTCCTGCACCGAAAATTCCAGATGGGGGATTTTTTCCGGTTTAAAATATGAAAATTAAGTCCATTTTCTGAAATTCGAAAAAACTTTTCCATTACGGGTATCCGAAAATTCTAGATGTGATTTTTTTCCGCTTTTGAGAGAGTCGCTTGCATTCGAAATCTCTATTCCCAGAAGCACTCTGCACCAATTGTTCGGCAATGGGTATATCACGGTATAAGAAAATGTGCATTATGTTCTTCCTAAGAAGCAGGTGAAGATAATTGTTAACCTTAGCCCCTCCCCCAAAAAATCATTAATAACGAAATACAGACAATCTTGATACAGTATTTATTTTCTAAATATGCAGGAACCAATCTAAAATATATAATTTCATTGTACCAGCCTGTAGCAGTAGATGCAGGATCACCTGATGTCCTGCTAGACCTCATATTGAAGCAGTCAAGAAGCAGCTCATGCAGTTTGGCATCAGTTTCATGGACCCAGCTTCTCTTACTACAAACCACAAGTGAGTCGAGATTTGTATCTCCATCGTAATTGATTTCTGGTTCATCACTTAAACAGGAGATCTTTATGTTCTCCTTGATTCCTATGTCATTGGGAGAATTCCCATCCTTAAGGAAATTGCTTCTTGTAGTGTTTCTCTCAAAAGTTCAGCCATATACACATGTTATAAAAATCTGGAATAAATATTTTAAATACTTATATAAACCATAAATGGAAAAACAAGAAGAAACAGTAAGAGGAAAAAATAATAAGAAAGAGACAGAGAAGATAATAGGAACACTCACCCATATACCTGTCCCAATGAATGGAAATAGACAGGATAGGCATGAACAAGTCCTTTCCATTCCAGCTTTTATTTATAAGTACCCTGTATTTAACAGATAAAGGAATAGTAATACTTCCTTGGAAAATAGAGAGAGAGAGAGAGAATATACACACTGAAACAAACTGTATAAACCACCTTATGACCTGATCCAACAAACACTTGCAGGCTGGGCTAGAAATATCACAGTGACTGTGGTAACTCACAGATACTTAAAACTGGAAAAGGTAGTTAATAAAATGGTGTACAATATATAATATATGCTCAGAGATACAGTACTTAAGCTGGTTTGTAAACCCCTGGTTGGTGAGGGAGTATTGTATAGTACAGTATTTTTATAGTGAATTCTTCTGCAAAAGGTGTTTGAATTTACAGTACAGTACTCTATAATACTGTATAATAAACTAATAGGTTATAGGTTGTTCTTAGTGTTAGAAGTCCAAAATCTGGACTGCTTGGATTGGTGTCCGATTTTGATTTTCAGGCAGTACTTTTAAAATTCAAATTTAAGGAGGAATAAAGAAGAGATGAACAGATACATTTTGATAGTTTATTCATTAGCAAATATAGCATGCTTCATTTATCAAAAACAAGCAGTTTTAAAGAAAAGCTGTGAATTCTAGAATTTTTTTCTTTGCCTTTTTTATATCATAAATTGTAGACTTTCCAATGTTGTATGTTTCCATTAGAACAGTATTGCTCACACCACGTTTTATTTTAATTATTTAAAGTTTGTCACTAATTTCAACGTGTTCTTTTCTCTTCACACAACGAAGTTTATCTACTTTAGGCGCCATTATTATGGGCTCTGTAAATGGAAAGAGTAGGACTAAAATTACATACTGTACGTTGTCACAGTTTGATTGCTCATTTAAAGTGGCGACCGCGGGTCGCTTGTTGTCACTGTGCAGCTGTGGCGCCACTTACGCGCATCGCATACACAAAGCCAGCTAAAAAAGTTTTCAGTCTGGATTTCGGTGGTCCGACTGGCATCCGGATTTTTGGACTTTACTGTATTAGAATCAATCTTCTCAGTTTTGTCTGAAGTTGAAATATACTGTACCACGAAATGAACATCCACATGCATAATATTATTATGCCTTCTTTAGCACTCAACCCATCTGTATATAATGATCATATTTCATGAATATTTAATGAGATTTAGATTTTACAGCTTAAGCTATATGAGAAATACCCTGAATTTTGGGTCTTGAGACCAAATTTCTTAGAAGGTTCCACTTTTAAGAATTGACCTCAACTTCCTGAATTTGTTTTCTTCCAACCCTCACTAAGTATTAGGTGCATTTCCCTGAGTAGGATGAAAAGAGAAATGCATGTGTGTGTGTAATCTTATACTGCACATTATGTTTATTGTACTGTTTAACATTACAGTACACTATATATATTATGTTCAAAATTTCAGGGCTGTTATGGACACCATGTATGTTCCTGGATTCCACAATATGCTGTCAATGTATCAAAGTACAATCAGCACCCACTACCTTGAAAGTGATGCTATGGCTGCCAAATATCTTACAGACTCACAGTTAGCAGCCATCGCTGCAATGTCTCCTGGTAAGCCTTACCTATTCTCTAAAGACTGTATCTGTTTATATATATTATTCACACAGTATTCAGTGTTAAGTAAATTTATTTATCAGCTGAGGTAAACAGGATCAAAAATGTATCTGTGCACATTGGGTCTGATGATTTCGATTGATCAATACACTACCAACATGATTTATCTGTTTTCTGAATGTGCATATAATAACAATACAGTGGATAAAACAGGAAATGTTGCTAGCTAGCAATACTGTATATGGCATTTTGCAATACTGTACTGTACTGTATACATCATCTGTGGTGTCAGGATTGTTTCATGCAAAATGTGCACAAATACTTTTTAATTGTGTGTACATTTCATATAATTGGACATGAAAATAATTATCTTTGACATAGAAATTACCTTTAGTTTCATCCAAACATAATATATTCAGGTGTCTTTTTTACTATTGCAAGATGCATATGACCAGAGTCAACAACAACATCAATTGCTGTTACTCGCTCACTTTTAGTGCTTTAACATGTGTTTTACTACTTTGTTCCCTTCCACAACATGGCCTCAAATTCACTATCTGGTTTGTCTGTTACTCCCCTTGTAAACCACTTGATACTGTACTGGTACCATGTTCTCCAACTAAACACTCACACATACACTCACTTCATGACTAACTTCATCTCCATCCCCTCACTATCAGTACCTTCTTTATGCCATCTTTCCATTAATTTCTGTCTTCCCCTCTTATTTCCTGTTATTCACTTCTAAACTGAATACTTTTTACTAATCTTGCAATATGTCCTCACCACCTTAGCAAGCCCTCAGCCTTTTATCAAATATTCCTTTCACTTCCACATCTCCCTATTTTGGTGTTTTGTCTTCTCTGAATCCAGACTAGCCCATATATTGCTCCCAGTCAGTCAGTCAGTCAGTCAAGCCTCTTTTTGTTGTCTTTAACTTACTTATGTCTCTTGCATCCAGAGTCCTTGCTTCACACTTAACAGTAAATTTAGCTGAACTTTACATCCCATCTTGACCTCCTTTGATACATTTCTTTCTATGCTTTACTTTGATCAGCACACCTTTTACCTTCTCTTCAGTTATTCAATGATTAATTCACTCCCAGATATCTAAAACATCTTTGTTCCATTTAAGCTAACATTCATTTTTCCACATAAAGTACAGTATTCATCTTTTTACTTTAGATAACATTTAATTTTATTTTTTTTTGTACTACAGTACAGACTTTTCCAAACTCTTTCATTAACAGTTGTAACTTTTTCTGAATCATTTACCAGTGCAGTGTCAATTATAAAGAGTAACTGCCTTACAGTGTCTCCAAATTGTGACCCTTATTTGTAGTATACTGTACTGTATACCGCCAAACTTGCTCTCCTCTTCATTACTCTTGCCCTGCACACTGTAACCACTCCATCCAGCTGAAATATTCATATTTGTTTGTTATTTATAATTAGTATTTCCAGAATTTGTAATTAATTTTTCCGCGCAACCACACCATGTTATCCTGTAATTTTTATGTACTGTATTTATGTGTTTATTAATTGTTCTTAATGTTTCAGCAATGAAAAAGGAATGAAGGTGAAGGAACAAGGAAGATCAATGACTCTACTGGCCCAGTTGAAGTTATTGGCAGCCAAGAAAGAATGCAAAGCCAACTCTACAAATTTACTGTGAATAACAACTTTTCTCTGGCCAAAAAATTCTCGAGAGATACGGATTACATGATGACTGACTTTATCTTGTTTTCTGTAATCTGATATATGGATAAATATGAATTTCTGTTAAACTTGCAATAGGAATTTGTGGTGTTTTAAGCCTACAGTATTTATGTTTTTAGTACAGTATTGCTGATCTAACCCCTGTCTATGCAAAATCTAATTGAAATACTGCAACTTCAAATATTTTTATTGAGCACATCATGTTTACTTCATTTGCTTTTGCTTTTATTATTTTTTTCTTTTGATTGATTTCTTTTTAATCATCCGCACAAATACTCTATGTTTGTATGATATTTTAAACCATTTTAAACTCTTTCACAGGTGAGTAAGTACAGTCACAAGAATCCTATCAGTTCCTTTCATCCATGAACCCTGACATTGAACTCCTGAACCTGGACATCCACACAGTACACCATCTATGGGCTCAACAATGTGAGATGTTTCAGATTCACAGGTTCATGAGTCTCAGGGTTCATGGATGGGGAGGACTGACAAAAGAATGAAAATGAGGTTCACCTCCATAGAGATCTATTTTTGAGTGAATGGCTCTAAAACTTATATATCCCACAACAAAAATTTTTTCAGAAATAAAGGATTTAAGTCTCATAAATGCTTATACTTTTCACCTGATCCTCACTTTATGTGTACAGTACTTACTAAATGCAAATTCGCTGTTGTGTGAGGACCCTACTTCTACCTACAATTTGCTTAAAGTGAAAATATGCTATTATGCAATCTGCTAGATATGATGCAATACATACAGCATGCCCTGACAATTCATGGATGACACCCTGATGTACCCAAGAATGTCTTGGGTAGTTTAAAGTTGCCGCATTTTCGTGGGCCGGGACAGGAGCCATCTGTTCTAGAGACAGTAATTTTACGAGGAAAAATTGCCATATGGCAAACCCAACCAACTCAACTTTAACATTTTTCTACATTTCAATACATTTTGTTTTGTTTCTGACTGATTATTTGTGAGAGGATTTCATTATTATACATTTGTATATTTTTTGTGTATGTGTGTGTGTGCTTACACACACATATTAATACAAATACAGGTAAAAGAAATAATTATCCTATGGGTAAACACATAAAAATATACAGTACATTTCGCACACGAAGTTAAAATGTAACCCCCTCCCCGTAAGCAAATGATATTTTTGATTTGGCGATTCACGGCAATTTTGAGACCCAAACCCCAGCAATTTTAAGGGTGCGTTTTTTTGGACTGAGATACTCTAGTCACCAGCAATGGGGAGATTAATAAAAAGTCTTATTCAATGAACAACATTTACAGTGGTGTAATCAGATTTGCTATAGGCCTACTGAGAACTAGGACACTTGAGTATGTAAGCAGGCTGGGACTGATCAGATGTTGCTGCATTCACAGATTATTTAATTATTGATTCAGTATTATATTCTCATGATTGCCCTCTTATGGTTTATGGTTCATCATGATTAATATAACATCTTCAGTAATAGAGGAAAAATAATACTGTATGTAATTTGTAATATGACTTGAAAATAAAAGGATAAGCTGTATCAAGATGTGTTTCGTGGGAGCTTTAGTAGAACAGCTTACAAACAGGGGTCACTGTAACACACTGTATAGTATTGATATGAAGATACCTTACTAAAACATTATTTACTACCTTTGAGTGTTATATGATGGCTTAATTTGGCTACTTGTACACTTAGACAAATTATTAATGAATAAACCAGGGTATATGCAGATGCATATTACTGTACTGTACAATACAATATTACATAAGTGATGATAAACACACAATAGTATTTATTAAATGGTGATAAATACATGACTGTAATGTACTAATTTAATGCGTGTTGAAGACAGACATTGTGGGTAAGCCAATCAACTGTTTGCTCTTGTGAGCAAATGACAGTTCAGTGCGGGATCTGTTTTTCAGGAAAGCTGATTATTTTAGGATATTTTATCAACCTTTGCCCAAATGATATAAATTATATGAGAATTATGGTGAGAATTGCATAAAGAAATGTTAAAGGAATCTTTGTGGAGAGAGTACCACCTCCCCTCTGCCAGCTGCTCCCAGATAAACACTTGTCTTCCACATAAACCCTAAATCACACCTTGGAAACCCATAGTTGATGAGTAATTAGCATTGAAATATGTCAGTAAAATATTTCAAGGGATATTTTTGGCCACTAATTTCACTGCAATCGAATTGTGGACCACATATGAATAATCAGCAAGCCCAGGAGTACCCCACACTGTGATTTTCAGCAAAATCTAATTTTTTAAAACCACCAATGTAAGTCTTACACTACAAATTTTTGACCAAAATATACTTTTTTCTCAGAATTGAAATTTAAGGGTTTAGCTAATTAATTACTTTCAGAATAACACACAAACCCTGTATCACACCTTGGAAACCCATAGTTGATGAGTAATTATCATTGAACTATGTCAGTAAAATCTTTCTAGGGCATTTGGCCACTAATTACTCTGCAATCGAATCGTGGACCACATATGAACAATCAGCAAGCTCAGAGTACTCCACTGTGATTTTCAGCAAAATTGAATTTTTGGTCAAAATCACCAAAAATGTAAGTCTTAACCTTGCAAAAATTTGTGACCAAAATACAGTATTGTGTCGGGAAAGTGGAGTTTGGTCGTTCGGTCTCTTATTTCAATTAATTCCATATGTTATGTTGTTCACTTTACGGCGTTTCTCACTTACGCGGGCCGCCGTGAGGTTGAATTAACCGCGAAGTTAGGGTTCACTGTACGATTTTCCAGCATCTCATTTCAGAACAATGGTGATAGATAGCAACAGGAGAATTTTGCATTTGGGCCTAAACCCAAAATTTAAAATGGAAATTGATGTAGGTAGAACACTCCAATCTCAAAATCAAGGTTATTCCTGAAATCTATAGTACATAAAAATGCATCATTTGATGACCTGTCACAGGAAAATTCCTAAAGTTGCACTTGAATCCTGAAATTGACACACCCTAAAATGATACTCGATTCTTAAACCTTGTTTCAAGGTAAGAACAAATTTTACTTGAACTGTCCTAAAAGAAAAAAAATCATGATAACTGTATTATTTGTCTTGTGCTACAAAAGAGTATTTGTTCTAAAACTATAAATGAAAGAAGAAAAATATATTAATATTTATTTCTTCAATATTTACATCATGCACGGTTTACAAATAAAATCAATAAACTTTCATTATATAACCCCTTTATTTCTGACATCCATACACAAAAAGTGTCTATAATAGTTGTTGACCAATGGTAGGAACATATATATCATACAACCCATTTATTTAATTCAAATTGAGAATCCTTGATGAACCTATTATTATCAATATAATTTTATCAACTGAATATTATTGGGAATTCTATACAATTTTTTACAAAAGGTGCACAAGGTTTAAAAATTTATGTTCTTCTACTTAATGACCAATAGCCTACACAAGAGAATTCTCACAAGAAATCTATGTTTTAATGGGTTAAGGCAAAATATATTATAGCACTTCAACATAGTAAATTTACAATAATACCTGCATTATAAGTTTGAATTAAAGAGGTTTTATGACTTTATATGTAAAAGTTACTTGCAAATCTACAGGTATTTATTTTATTGTAACTAATACAATGCTGGAAAGCATATTTATATATAGAGTAACTACAAGATGAGACCCAACTTGTGCAAAGCAGATATATACACCACATAATTGGCCATTCATCTTTTCTACTGCAAATAGTAATATATTATTAGGTAGTCAAGTTCAGACAGGAGTAATCCTGTCCAAATTATTGTATACTGCATAAAATAAACCAACTCCCCAACATATCAACACATAAAGAAAACATAATGTATTGCACTTACTGAGGTCACATTAAATACAGTACAGTACTACTATGAAAAACTACTTGCATTTATTTCTTGCAAAAATGAACATACATTAAATTGAAAAGCCTTCCACACCCACAAGTTCCCTTGATATTAGGATTGTTAAAGACAAATTCTGCTGACAGTTTATCTTCGTAGTCCATCTCCGTACCCAATAGTGTTAACTGAGCTTTCTTGTCGATGATTACGCTACACCTGTAATAAAATTAATATTTTAATTGTCTCCCTGCTTCTTTAACAGCTGCTATTTCTAAATGTACCATCTACTCATCAATACCTCATTCCTTACCTGTACTTATTGCCCCCCCTGCAACTCAATGGCTAATACATCCATTAATACAGTATTAATAGTCCATATATCACAAATAAAATCATATATAACTGTTAGGATAACCAGTTATGGCTCATTTGAATGCAGAATTTGAGGAGCTTTGAATCATAATCTGCAAGTGCCAAAACAGAAAATGGAAAATGCTCAACCACAGGTATATGTTTACAATTGGCTGGCTCTCTTTACCTAGGGACAGGAAGGAAGGTTGGGCAATACTGCACAAAGCAAAACAAACATAACACAATATATGGCTCTTAGCAGGTTATTGTCCAGAATTCCTCATTTAATGGATGCAAAGATATAGCGATTGAAAACATGGTGGTGAGTGAGTGGAAAAATAAGTTTGAAATAAATAATATTTACCAACAAAGTCACAAAAATTACGCTTCCGGGCATTATAATTCATATAATATTTAACTGTTTGTCTTGATTTTGTAACAAGTTAATTTTGTGATACACCACATATTATATACAGCACTATTATTCCTCAGCAAAATATATTCTATAAAAACTATAGCAATACATTTTGTAAATTACTATTCTCAATACAAACTCACGTATACACTAATAATTGGGGTGATTTGTTCATTTCAGACACTATTAAAGAACTACATGTTGTGGGCTTACTGTATTATTATAACTACAGTATAGTCTGGATTTACATGGTCAATTGAACCCGTGGAGGTCCGCGTAAAATCAGAAACCCGTTAATGAAATAACAGAACATATGGGATTAATTGAAATAGAGACTGGGCCGACACCCAAACTCCACTTTTTCCGACTCAACACGTACGTTGTAGTAAAAATAGTATCTTAATTTTATGATGGTATGCACACACACATTATATAGAAGAGAAATATCAATAAGAGAATAATATACTGTACCAGGTAAAAGAAAAAGTCAAGGTTTAACACTTATATTAGTAGAAGAGATGGGTCGGCATACGTGGATGGAGGCTGGTTCCGAGGCAGAGGGCAGATTAGTGGCCCTCAGGTGAATCGCTGTCACTATCCACCACAGATGTCAGGGCCTCCCTGACAAATCCCTCAAAGTCAACATCACTGTCACTATCACTGACTTGGGCTGGCTGAGGTTGGTTGCGGGCGAAGAAGTCGGTTATGTTACGCTGACGGCTAGTGTTGATGTGTTCGTGATACATCTTGATGTACAGCTCCATAGTTTGCAACAGATGGTTATTGAAGACTTCATACCGGCGATTGTCAGGGTCGTTGGAAAGGATGGGCTTGAGTTTCTCTGCAAACTCGATGGCATCCTTAACATTACCATGTGTTAACATATGTTCTTCTCGGGCTGCCGCACCTTCTGCCTCCTCACTGAAGTCATGGTCTTCCAACATCTTGTCGGTAGTCACCTCAGGATCCTTGATCACCTCTATAATGTCTTCGTTGGTGGTCTCGGAAAAGCCTGCAGCTGTAACACACTATGCAGCTTCTCTTGCAAGGTCCACTGCCACTGCAACAGACTGAACCTCACCAGTCACAGGTTGCCTCTGCCTCCCACCTGGGATACCTTGCAACACATGCCGCCATGCGTGACGAATCGTTGCCACAGACAGCTGCCCCCATGCCTCCACCAAGAAATCAACAGCTTTCTTGACGTTGAATTTCTTCCAAAACTGTTTGACGCGAACTTCTTGCTCGTCGTCGTCGCTCTCGCTATCGGTGTCACTCAGGTTCTGCAACTCATCTTTGGTGTTGGTCAAGTCATTAAGGAGCCGAAACTTCTTTGCGGAGAAAGCAGCCTTCACATTACAAATTAATTCTTGATCCATGGGCTGGATTAATGACGTAGTGTTGGGAGGAAGAAAGACTACTTTTATGTTGGGGTGACGATCCAACAGTAGGGGCGAGTGTCTTGGTGCGTTGTCAAGGAGCAACAAAATGTTGAATGGAACATTCTGTTGCTTGCAGAATTTCTTCACGTTGGGAACGAAACAGTCGTCAAACCAGGAGAGGAACAGACCAGTGAACATCCACGCCTTACGTGCGGTTAGCCAGTGGACATTTAGCTTGGTCATGTCCATGTTCTTGTAGGCATGCGGCTTGCGGGCTGTGTGGATCACCTAAAACTTGAGCTTACAGGTACCGGAGACATTGGTGGTAAACAGGACGGTGATGAGCTCCTTCTGCAACTTCCGGCCCCGACACTTGCTGGCAGACTTGACAACGAAGGTCTTGGTAGGTAGCTTTTTCCAAAACAGACCGGATTCATCCATGTTGAACACCTGGTCGTCGGTGTACCGTCCTTCCTCCATAACTTCTCGTAAGAATGGAGGAAAATCACTCGCCGCAACACGGTCAGCACTACCACCTTCACCAACAATGTTAATGATGGTAATCTTAATCCTTTTCTTAAACCCTTGCAGCCACCCAGAGGAAACAGTGAAGGGTTTGGGCTCTGCAATTCCCATCTTGTGTGCCACTGCTACTTACAGTTCACGGACATACTCCTGAACTGACCGCGTGTCCACCGCCAAGTTCCGTCTTGCCTGTCGAATCAAGTAGCTGACCAGCAAATTCTCAGTCTTGAGCAGCAC
The DNA here is from genome assembly GCF_018991925.1 of Homarus americanus. Taxonomy (NCBI): domain Eukaryota; kingdom Metazoa; phylum Arthropoda; class Malacostraca; order Decapoda; family Nephropidae; genus Homarus; species Homarus americanus. The sequence goes on from NW_024754704.1 coordinate 2,942,461, forward strand.
CTTGTTCTGACAGTACTTCACCATTGAAGCACCTGCAGACTTTGTGATGCTCATGTGTTCTTTAATCTTGGCGGCATCCTTCTTGATCGTCTGGATCGTAGATTCGTTCACGCCATGCTGAAGCGCCAAATCAACTTGTCTCGTACCTTTCTCCAACTTTTGTACGATCTTGTACTTACCTTCATAGCTTAAAGCTCGCCGTATCTTCTTAGGCTTGGGGCAGCTTGGGCCAGGTAGTTCAAGGTTTTTCTGGGGTGTTGGGGGTCCAGTGGAAGCCATTGTTGAGAGATTAGCGGGCACATGAGAGAATTGTATATGCGGTGACTGAGAACAATGCGACTGATGCGGGTAGGTCAGTGGCCTCTTCTCTCTGGTGGCAGGGCACGTCATATTACATTGAACCAATCACAGCTAGCGGGGGAAGGAGGTAAGGATGCGTAGCCCAATCACAGTCCGATACGTCATATGACGTCAGCGATAATGCAACAGCGACATACTGTGCAACCTTACTCGAGCCGCTTCCTGCTTATGGTCAAGCATGGGCTGCATGAATAAAAAATGGGGCAACGGTCTGGATCTCTCCAGCCGCTCGCCGTGTAAATAAGTCATTTATGTCCAATGTATATTTTCAGCCTTCGGGCTGCAGAACTTTTTTAATAAACCGTTAATTATTATTAGTATTATTATTATTAAATGACCAAATTTACCGCATAATTAAAGCATTTCAATTCTGGCAAGGCACCGCGTAAATGACCAAACGCGTTAACCAAAACCGCGTAAATCCAGACTATACTGTACAGTACAGTGGCCCCTCGGTTAACGAACTCAATCCGTTCCAGAAGGTCGTTCGTTAACCGAAACGTTCGTTAACCGAAACCATTGTTTCAATGGGTTTTTGGGTAATTGGTTCCAGCTCACCGAAAATTTCCTAAATTCAACAAAAATGGTAGAAAAGTTCACTTACTTTGAGGTGTGTATGTAGAAGGCTCCTGGATGATGATGATGATGATGATGGGATTTAGAATGGGGGTGGAGGAGAAGGAAGAAGAGAAGGCATTGGGGTGGAAGAGAAGTCACCCCATGGTGCCATTTCACCCATAAAATTTTAGCTCTCTGGTTTAATTCAAGATTATTTTCTTTAAATCAATGCTGCACTGCATTTTATATTGTCAATATATAAAATATATTTCAAAATGACCAATAATTTGCTTGGAAACACAGAAAAAAAACGTTTAGTTGAAGAGAGTCTCAAGCAAGATGTTACCTCCAGTGAAAACAGAGAGAGACTGACGCCTGTTTGCTGTGTAAAGAGGCTGGATGCCGCGCATTAAACTAGTCACTTTACCTTCAATTTTGTTCAATAATTGTTAAAATGACTAAAAAATTGAATATTAAACTTTTAAAATTATTGAATAGTATAAACTTCTTGATATTTGCAAAAATAGTAAGGAATTTAAGCCCTAGAACCGATTAATGTATTGGCGGACTGATACTAAAGCTAGTTGCCCGGTCAGTGCAAGCGAAAACATGTTGAGGTCGGTTCGTAAGAAGTTCGTTAAGCGAATTTTTGTTCGTTAACCGAATTGAAGATCCTTATGGAAGGCAGTTCGTTAATCGAAATTACGTTAACCGAGGTGTTCGTTAAACGAGGGGTCACTGTATATAGTACAATACAGTACAGTATAGTACAATACATAGAGTGCAGTACAGTATAGCTACAGTATTTGTTTTTAGTTCTGCATGAAGTAGATACAGTACAAGGATTGATGATGATAAATACAAAGTACAATACAGTATTAAATTTGATCAAAATTATGCATGTAGCTGTGGAATGCATTTCAAACAATAGAAAATTACATTAGTATGTCATTTAGATTATATTTTTGAAGTTCAGGAAGTACTGGTACCAGTACTTCCTGAATTTGTTGTTATCTTTTATATATGAATTTGACATCAAGATTATTGTTCAATTTTATACTACAGCATGGCTGTACATTTAAGTATTGGAAACAAAGTTTATGTTGTACTTTCCTATTTCAGGAATTCATAGGGCTTGGTTAATATATTTTGGTTATCACAGCAACTGATACTGCTGCCTTACAAGATACATGCACACGTATAATCATGAGGGGTTTCACATGAATAGAGAATAAATAAAGAGAAGTAATTCCAATGAGGGTGTTTATTTTTATCATCAACCATAAGAAAACTTTATTAGTTAGCCATCTTAAATTTAATCAGTTTCCAGATATTATATGAAGATAAATGACTCAGTATGTTTTCTCTCATTTCCAAATGTAAAACATAACTGGCATACACACACAATTTCAGCCAGATCTGTAGTAACTTCAAAATAAGTACAGTACTACAGTACATAGTATTAAAAAAAATACACACAGTAAATCAACAAGCCCATATGCTATTAATAACAGATTTGGAAAACTACATTTTTATTTTATATCTGATAACATTAATTTATTCCTTCTGTGCCAATATCAACTTCTGATCCAAGGATAGACATAAAACATTCTAACCTTTCTGACAGACAAATTTTTGGCAACTGCACAAGTGAAGAACATCTTCTCAAATCTTATGCTAGAAAGGAGTACAATACAGAGGTGTTACACTATTTTACCATACGAACATGCCAAACTTAATGGAAATTATATTACATAGTGTATAAATAGTAACTCCATGATAAAATGAGATGTTACATTCAAATGAACACTTGTGACTTATCAATTTGAAGAATGAGAATAAATAAGATCAAGTTTCCGGTTCTCAAAGTTTTGATGTTGAACTTTACATAATTGTGAAGATAAAAAAATTTACATACCTTGCTGGCAGAGGATAAGTGCAAAAATAATGTCAAGTGTCTTAACCCTTAATCAGGGGCTCAGGATTCCCTACTCTGCCCCATAGGTGCAAAAATGGAACACAAAGAATATTAAATGTCCACTAATGATGGATGCTGTTGAAGGGATAAAATTACACCAACAGTATTTTCTCGATTTAACGAACTAATTCGAGCCACCCCTTTCATTAAATCCAAATTTCCGCGAAATCAAACTTTCCGTTATTTTAGCTCAATTTACCTAACTCAATCAATATATCGAGCATGATTCCGTTAAATTCACTGCCAAATGCGCTGCTTGGCAAGTAGGGTTTGTTTACATCCGCTTAGCCTGTGTCCTGCCGTCACTGATGGTTGTTCACTGCTACCTCTTGGTCTACTCGAGCAACTAACTACTGTGCTTAGACATGCCGAAAGTTTCTCAGAAAAGAAGTGGTGTGGTGGGGAAAAGTCATAAGTGCAGCTATCCTTTGGAAAAAAAAAGTTTGAAAATTATATGAAAAAAAAAAATATATTAAAACAAACACCGAACCCCCTAGTTTAAGGTAAGCCATGAATAATATTTCTATGCACAGTACATATCATGTGTCTGAGATATCTCCGTAGGTGTGAGCATATTAACAGAATTGACCTTGATTTAGTGAACTAATTCACTAAATCGAGTGGAAAAAATTCCTTCCGCTAAATCGAGTTCGTTATATTGGATTTCGTTAAATCGAGAGTATACTACTGTACAGTATGTTCTAATTTAACTAGATGTTTTCTTAAAAGTTAGGGGACAAAATTAACATACATAATATATAGTCTGGACCCAGGAATACCAAATAATCTTCCTAACAAACTGGAAAGTACAGTATATATGAGTGAAGCTGTATTGATTGTATCATTACATAAATAATACAAGAACCAAGAAAATTACAAGGGTATCTAATATGATAATAAAATGTATCATTGTATTAAAGGCAAGACTATAGCCATCAACTCCCTTCACTTGTTTGGTTACCCACCCACTGACCAGTGCCTTACCAGCCACCACTCCATGAATATACCACCGTGTGCACTCGCCGCAAAAAGTTTTCGAACTGGGCACGACAGATTTCGCAATGGGCACTATGGCTCGTGTCATTTCAGAATGGTTGGTATGTCAGGCTGAGAAGCGACTCAAAATTTTGGAATATATATTGCTCATGTTTATAGTATTTACAGGTGAAAAGAAGTAAAAGTAATTTGCTATACAACTTCAAAGATTTCTCGTTCGTTTTTCATATTGTATGACGCTTAGAGCATTTGAGATCTTTTTATGTCAAAGGCACATCCAACAATATAAATAACTTGTACTCTATACTGTACTAGCATTTAGCTGTATTACATATAAAAAATAATGTATGAAAAGAATATGCAACTAACTACTAAGGGCTGACAATGTAACATCAGCATTATGACACATCTACTCCTTAATAGTTAACAGTTGTAGTTTCATACAGTACTTTTAAGTCATAAATAATACTCTAATACAGTATTACTATACTGTATAGAGAATAATTAGAAATTATACTAATATCCGTGAATGCAGAGATACGACTCTTTGTGGTGAGACCAGAAAATTTTTAAAGTTGGTCAAGTTGAACACTGAACTTTGGTCAAGGTTTTTCGTTCATTCAACACACACACTGGTTGGCTCCATAAAAGTAGCAAAGTGCTAGTCTCCTTCTTTAATGTTACAGTTAGTTACAAAAGTTATTCTTGTAACTATCTAGGCTACAGAAGGATATGTAAACATATTTCTGACATGGATACTTTTGATAGTCCAGATCTTTGATTCACTGAAGTTATACTCGGAGTTCAACTTGTTGGAGGATTCATCCTTTACAAGTCACATTTTGCTACTCTTTTGGTCTTTTCAGGTGTAGGGAAGGACCAAGGGACCTCTTCTAATTACCTGAAGCCACAAAAATAAGCCACACCATACCAAAGCATTTCATCATACTGAACACAAATGTGTGTGAAACTGCTTAGTCACAATTTTACTACATTCTTAATTGCACACAGAGTACAATAGTCCTTCGCCTTACATGCTTTTGCATTTATTATACTGAACACGATTAACTTTCTGTATTACTACTGCACCTATTTTCTCTATTTGTGAGCACATCTTTGAATTAACACCACTGACTTGCCAGATCTCCTAATGCATAATAACACACTGGGTAATGCAGCTAACCAATGGTGTGCTTTACTAGTATATAGCATGAAAGCATATGAAAGGAGAAAATAATCCTTCTCGGTGCTCTGTTGATAAGAAGGTTTATTTATTTAATTGACCGTTATGCTAGTGCCAATCATGCCCTTAAGTGTATAGGAAGTCAGGAAAGCTCTTAAGTGATAAAAAGGACATAATAACCTCTGAGGTGATAAATGAATTGTGAATGTAGCCATCCATTCAGCAACTTTTCCTGTCATCTGCTCACTCCCTCTATCCCCTCCTTTATATACATTAAATATAGGAGCCTATAGACTCGTACATACTTGTACTGTATTTCATTTAAGAAGTAACTTACAAAAACGTTATGTTACTTGGTTACTTGGGTTGTGGGAATGAGTTGATGCCTGTGTGAGGGAGTTCCTCAAGGGTTGTGAGAGAGTGTGGAAGTCATTCAAGGGTTGTGAGGGAGGGTGGGAGTCGTTCAATGATTGTGAGGGAGGGTGGGAGTTGTTCAAGGGTTGTGAGGGAGGGTGGGTGTTGTTCAAGGATTGTGAGGGAGGGTGGGTGTTGTTCAAGGGTTGTGAGGGAGGGTGGGTGTTGTTCAAGGGTTGTGAGGGAGGGTGGGTGTTGTTCAAGGCTGTGAGGAGGTGGGAGTTGTTCAAGGATTGTGAGGGAGGTGAGGTTGTTCAAGGGTTGTGAGGAGGTTCCAAAAGGATTGTGAGGGAGGGTGGGTGTTGTTCAAGGGTGTGAGGGAGGGGTGGGTGTTGTTAAGTTGTGAGGGAGGTGGGTGTTGTTCAAGGGTTGTGAGGGAGGGTGGGTGTTGTTCAAGGATTGTGAGGGAGGGTGGGTGTTGTTCAAGGGTTGTGAGGGAGGGTGGGAGTTGTTCAATGATTGTGAGGGAGGGTGGGAGTTGTTCAAGGGTTGTGAGGGAGGGTGGGTGATTAAGTGGTGGAAGCGGATAAAAAAACTTTGTTTACAGCCATCACTGTAATAAACTTTGTTTGCCTGCCTACTTAATTCTGGTTAATCTTTCTTAAATTATAATATATTACCGTAGTTACAAAAACATAAAAAACAAACTTTCATGTTTAATTAAGATTTTAAAGGTAAAATATTATATTGGTATATAAAGAACTGAACCGCTTAATGAGGTGAATACTTACTCTGACTGACAGCAGCTAGCATCCGAGAAAATTCCTGAAAAATCCCGCCCTCATTTTTTCCAGGTCTGGGAGCAAATTCTGAGGATGTTATAATACGCAATTTCCGGAAAATTTCAAGAAACATTTTCCCGTACAGTACACACTAAAATTCCAGAGATGTGAGATTTTTCTGGGTTTGAGTGAATTATCTCCTTACCCGGAAATATTTCATCCCTGGAAGAGCTCTGCACCAATTATTCTGACTAACGGGGCAATCACTACCAAATCCCAGTACAGGTATTCTAAATAAAAGACAGTGGTCCAGTTAGGCTTGGAGAATATTTTGCTCAGTATTCCTCCCACCCCAGTATATGGTGACTGTGCTGGCAGTGCCATTTGCTGATCAAAAGCTTACCAAAGGAATGCTTTGATTGGTTGGTCAAAGGACTACAGTAAAAAACCAGAGTACCGGCCACCTGAATAACGACACGAATCTTGGAATTTTATCTTTTTTTAAATTTAAAAAAAAAAACGTTTTGCGTATCTTGCAGGTCATTGTTACTGTTGTGGAGCAATGCAGAAGGGACCACTTGATCCCGCCAGCCCAGCCCACATCACAACAATGCTGTACAGAATAACGAAGGACTAGAACCTATTCCCTTTTACTCATTGTTAAATCAACCTATAAATTAACCCTAGCTCTTGAGAAATAATAAATATAATCCTCGACATAATTTGTAGCAAGACAACACCAACACATATTGGCCATGACCACCACCACAACAGCTGATGCTATGAACAGTGTTACCGAATCTGAAACTGAATTCCTGACTGGTTACCAACTCCTATGAGAAATAAGATAAAATACTATACATACAGTATATATGTACCAATAAATGTGAGGAACAAATAAAAACAATTTCAAGACCAGACTTGACCAACACTGGAGCAGGTTGAGATACAGTACATTCAGGAGCCAGTGCATGCGTAACAGAGATGTGGCCAACCACAAGCGGTTAATGAGCCGATCAGTGGCAAAGATGATAAAAGTAAAAGTAATAAATAAAATAAACTGTATTGCCATTTGGCTGCTGGGTGATGTAATTTGTCAATTGTTGCACTACACGGGAGACAGTTCAAAAGAGCTAAAATCTCGCACTCCCCCGCTCAGCTTGAATTCTTAACATGCAAAGAAAGTTTATTACCTTTACGTTTTGACCTTATGATAATTTTGGGGGGATATTCTGCAATATTGTGTGTGTATGTAACATAGTAAAAAACACAGTATGTATGTAAGACTGTGTGCATGTAACCGAGTAAAAAAAAAACTGATGAAAGTTACTGATAACTACCGGAAATTGAGAGTTGAAAAATAACCATAACACTTACAGCTTGGCCTGGTAGCTACAGTGACGAGTCTAACTTGGCAACAATGCTGCCAATAATGTTTACATATGCATATGTGAAAAGAAAATTATCTCTAAATCTTCATTTGTATCAGGTATTTGTATATTTAAAGATAAATGTTGCAGGTATGACATTAATAGACAGTAACAGTTGTAACAAGAGTTCAGAAACTGTTACTGCTTAGCTCCGAAGAGTTGGGTGCCTGCCATACAGAAGCTAATTGTCTTGGGCTATAATCAGTAGTTAGAAACCCAGCTTTCATATTTACAATTATTATTTTTTTAATTAATTCAATGTAAAAATACAGGAATGTGTTTAAATAGGTAATAACATATTTTTAATTCTGGAGTCAGGCTAGGTAGAATTTAGCCTACTGGAGAGAGCAACTTAGGGATTTATTAGCCTTCATGAGACCACAACTTCACTCATAGGACGAAGGCTGATTGTTTTCATCCATTTTTCAGGCAAAAAAGTGAGTCTTATATGCTGTAAAACACTGTAAATGATCAAACTACATACCTGTATGCATAATATTTTTTGAGGGGTTAAAATTCGAGCACTTCCATGGATCATTTACGGTGAACAATATTCCTTACGTTTCTTTTTCTCGTTTTTTATTATTTTCTAATAATTTTGTATTTGTAATAGTAACACCAAACTCATCACTATTGCGACGTCCCCCAGCCCTTTTCCTACCACTCCAGGCCAAGTTTTGTTATAGTAATGTTTCAACTCTATAATTTGGGGTAAATACATGTACAGTAATAGGTTTTTTTTATACTATGTTACAAGCACACAATTTTACATTCAGAATGTGCAAAAAAATTAAATAATAATAATAATTATCATAAAGTAAAAATATAAGAGAATAAACTTTTCTCGTGTGTTAAGAGAGGGAGAAGTGAGAGATCTCAGCTGCTCTGAGCTATTACCAGTGTAGTAAAAACTAACTATGGCTACAGAAGGAAAATACAAATATTCACTTCTGAAATGGGAGGGATGGGGGGGTCTCTTATGTGCCCGTGCATCTTATATGCCGTAAAATATGGTACTGTTTGCATTAAGATTTGATCATAAAAACTCTAACTGTACTTGAGTATTTACAATATAATGTAAACATCCACATTGTTCACTTTATCTTACACTGCACAAAGCCATCCATGCCACATACACATATGTTGGGACTTTGGATATATTAAAAACTCTTATGCAGCTCTGAAAGCTTCTAAAACCTAGAACCTTACCTACATCTATTAACACTTCAAATAATAATGAAAAAATTAATTTACTTTAAGTATGACAAGTATGCTTACTTTACTTGGACTATTTTATTATGAGAATAAATAAGCCAATCTGTGTCAGTGTAATTTCCTGGCTGTTATTTTCAACAGTTTCTCTCTGCTGATATATACTTCTGAATAACGGTTTTGGCCCGAGTAATGACGTTGCTGTGGCTTAATTTGTGTGGTACTCAAGAATTTTACTGTATATGCATTCTGCACATGTATGCTGACGGTATGTCAGTCAATCAGATCATTTCACTTGTTTTTCCTTCTTCTAATCATATTGGACGATTTCACTGCTTTTATGACATTATCCAGTGCTCACAGTAATAACATACTCCTAATTTTACTGAAGCCAGTATGCAGTTTTACAATGGTGTGCTTCAACATATAACGAGGAAGAGTAACCTTGCTGTAGTAACAACAGAAAAGCTAAAATAAATCTCCCTACTAAAAAATAATTAAAAGTGGCTGGAAAACTTTTTAAAAAGAACAACAAACCAACCCTGAAAATCTTGTTAACCCCAATTTCAATCACCTTAGAAATATCCAGATGTATTATGTGTGGTTAATGTGTGACTAACCTCCACATCATTAGCACAGGAGGAAGGGGCAGCACCTGTGCAAGCCAGCAACTACAAGCCACAGTAGCATCATGATTAAGGTAGGTAATGTGTCTTTAAATATTCTGGAAGACTAGAACCCTGAAAATCAGATATGTGGTTTCATGCTCAGTGTGGTTTCACTTGTAAAAGCTTATACTTTGGGTACCTAAACATCTTAACCTTGTTATGTTGAGGTGAAGAGAAGTGTAAATGGAGAGATGACTGTGTGTAGTGTGTGTGGCATGTCCCATGTGCTGATTATATTTAGCTGCATGTGATGGTGAATTAATGCAGACCTCATGGTGAGGAAGCAGCTGGTGGTTAGCTTCCTTTTCATTTAATTTTTTTTTACTCTGCAGTAGACAATGTCACTTTTGCTATAATTCACTTGGTTCTTTTCTTATTCATAAAATTCTACAATAAACAAACTTTAAGGTCATCAAAAAAAATTTTGTGTAATCCTGTAACATCACTCTTCATTGAAGTGCAGGGGTGTGGAAAAGAAAAACATTGCTAACAATCAATAGAATCTGTACATTTGTCCTGTATCCAAAGCGTGCATATGTATGTATGTGTGTGTGTGTGAGTTTTAAAATGCAATAGTACTATGCAATAGTACTACTATGTGAATCTTTAATAGTTTTACTGGGTGAATATCACCCCAACAATTTCTCTTAGTTGAAGCTCAAATGTCACCCAGGAAACTTGTCAAAATCCACTTTTACAACAAATTACTTTTTCATTTAATGGACCAAATCCTCAATAAGTCTCATGCGGTTACCATAACAGTAGATGTGCAAAATAAGACTTAAAGACAAGAGTGTTACTAAGTCGAGTAATAAATGATCAACAAACCATGAGGGGAGAATCACTGTGAAAATGTGACTTCATATATATATATATATATATATATATATATATATATATATATATATATATATATATATATATATATATATATATATATATATATATATATATATATATATATATATATATATATATGTATGTATGTATGTATGTATGTATATGCATGCATGTATATATATATATATATATATATATATATATATATATATATATATATATATATATATATATATAAATGAGAGAGAGAGAGAGAGATAGATAAGAAAAATCTTAGTGCAATTACCATGTGAATAACCATGAAAAAAAAAAGTCACTAAAAGATGTGTTTCCTTCATTTAAATTTCATATTTGATCTTCATTGTAATAAATTAAGTACACAAATACTCATCATGTGTTATGGTATATAATATAATTGTAATTAAGAAATATACAATAAGATACCATACCATAAAAATAGTGACAAATGAGATGTTTATTCATTTGTTACACCCTTCTATGAAAATGCATAACTAAATTTCACAGTTCTGAAAGAAACTAGTATAAAAATATTTATCAGCAACCACAATGATACCAGAAGTAGGAGCAACATTGACTGATGATAATGATTTTAGTGCCAAAATTGGAATTAATGATGTTCATCAGTGATGCCAAAAATGGAACTGACAGTGTTGACCAACAATCAAAATGATACTATACTGTATCTGGGACCAAGAGTTCGCACTAACAAATAAATTCCCTACTATAATGCCACCTTGCTACCCCATCATATTACCTTCACTGGACTCTTGACTGCTTTCATTCAGCTGTAAGAACACCGACCAATAACCGCAAGAGTGTCATCTGAGCCAGGTCTTGCATAAAGTACCTGGTCATATCCACATACCTCTGGAACTTCATCCTATGTTAGGATCTTTGCATTGTATCAGATGTGGAAACATCGGGCTATTGCCGAGTGTGAAGGGAGAACCATCCTGAGTGGATGGGGTGGCTGTTTCTGCCACAAGAGTGGTTATATGCTGATCAAGAAGACTGCTTCTCAAGGCCAACTCAGGAGTACGCATCCCGCCACCAGAGGAAAATTCTAAGCAGGTGGCAGGATGTCTTTGACTCAAAAGCCATACATGGCAGAGAGTCCAACTTCACAAAAGCATGGAAATGACTCCAGCTTATGTTATAAACTTTCCCAGAATTGTTAACAGGTAAATGCCTATATGTGGCAATGTTGTAAGTAATATTTTTCTTGGAATATTCAGCTGATTTCTGCACTACTGCTAGTCTACCTATAGTAGGGATAACTATCCCAAGAAAGATAAAATGGAGGAAATATTGGAGCAGTTGGCATCCCCTTGACAATACATACATATAGCACTTCAATTGTGAATTTTTTCTCCCTTTTGAACACCTCAGCTCTTCCTTATTCTGCTTTGACTTTACAATGATATAGTCAACAACCTGAGTGAGGTGTTCAGTTGGGGATTCCTTTCCTGATTTTGTGCTTGTTGTCAAGAGAGTCTCAAACTGCCCACCTTGGGGGACGATTCCCTAACTTGGGAACCTATTGTAGAGGGCATAAGTCAAGTCATACCCCTGGAGGCGGCAGATCTGAATATCATCAACATCATAATCGGAGTACTGAGGCACGCTGCAACTGTCATCTTCTATGCCAATACTTGCACCACTCTCCTGTTCAAAGAAAAAATTAACATCAATGAAAAAATAGTAAAAGTAGATCTATGTTACATAAGCAATCATGGAAGTGTGGTGGAGTCGTGATAATACACAAAATACTAATTCAAGTTCTTAAATTTGTGGGTGTCTCTATTACTACTTTTTTAAATTTCGCGATCAAATACTCATAATTCACGGCCGAGCAGTGGTTGGTGCAGTGCTTATTTACACAAGAAACCATAAAATTTGTGGCAATACCATTTCAATACTCTGATGCAGTGGTTCCCAAACCTTTTCACATAATGCGCCCCTTCAGGTACAATTTACTTACTGTCGGTCATTGGGATTTGATATGGGAAGCAAACCCAAGCCTAAGGTGCAAACATACAGAAAAAACATGTATACATTCATTAATGTAGATGCACGCCCACGAGAGATATGCATCCATGTGCAAAGTAATATATATCTTTCATACAAAACACACAAGCACAAAAAAATACTGTACATACCACACTGGTGAAGAAGGTCAACACAAACTGCTTCGGCCCAAAGGTAGCAACAACACGAGCAATGAGATCTTTGTATGATTTCTGGGGAACGTTGGTTTCGAAGGACACATAAGAGAACTCTGGTTCCGGGGTGATGTGGATCGTCATGTAGCCTCCCTGCAACAAAAAATAAATAAAATAAAAAATCCAGTGTTTATGGTTGTGAATTCAGGAACCAATCACAAAAATAATATACAGTAATACCCCGCTTTACGCGGTTTTTATTTACGCGTTTCTACATTTATGCGATACCCCGCCAGAACCGGAATGTTCACTTTACGCGGTGCATCTACTCATATACGCGGGAAGCGGCGCGGGCAGGATACGCACAAGGTCGCCCAGTCATCAAAACATTACCGAGTTCTTCACCCACCACAGCCAGCCCAAGTCAGTGATAGTGAGGATATGGACTTATATGGACTTTGAGGGGTTTGACAAAGAGGCCCTGCAAGCCTCTGTGGTGGATAGTGATACAATTGATACAAGTGATACAGGTGAGGGCCAATAATCTGCCCTCTGCCTCGGAACCAACCCGCCATCTTTTCTACTAATGTAGTGTGCCCAGCCATCTTTTCTACTAATGTAAGTGTTAAAAAACCTAATATTATTGATATTTCTCTTAATTATTAATTGTGTGTGCGTACCATCATAAAATTAAGAAGTTATTTTTACTACAACGTAGGTATTGTGTCTGAAAAAGTGGAATTTGGGGGTCGGCCCAGTCTCTATTTCAATTAATCCCATATGTTCTGTTGTTCACGTTACGCGTTTCCCGCCTTACCCGGGCCTCCGTGGGTTCAAATGACCGCATAAAGCGAGGTATTACTGTACATAATTATATCAACAAATGATTAGCAACATGTTCAAGGCTAAAAATAAAAATAAACAAAATATAACTACACCTGTACTTAATCAACAAATAAAATTCTTTATAAATTCACTTGGAGTTCAGATTTTTGGTACAGGATATAGTGTTGATATTTTTATGGTGTATCCTAAATCATTAAATGGGCGGCGAGTCAAATACTGTTTGTAGAGGACACTGTTTTAATTACCGGGGGTAGTGTTTCAGGAGACAAGTTACTGATCGAGTTTGGAAAAGTGTACAGTACTTCGAGAAACCTAAGAAAGTAGTGAATATTAGCTTGAGTGAATAGAGAATGGAGAAAGTGGTGCATTTCAGATAGCCCAGAGTGGATATGTTTGTATAAATGGAATAATGAATTAAACATATGCAGGAAAATGGAGGCAAAAATACAAGTACAGTAAATTACCATTTGTGTACGCCTCAAACGATAAGTGAACGTTATTTAACTTCATACAATATTTTTACAGTGCCTACACATACAATACAATTACCCGAATACTAAATATAACTGGATAGGCTACTGTACTCAAGTCTGTCATTAACTGGTGCACCGTAGTACTGCAGGAAGTAGACACTAGTTCTCAGTAAAAATTTTCTCATTCTTCTGATAGTGGTAATTTTTTTTTATGATAATTATTGGACTTTAGTTTTATACAGTATCTGGTAAACTTATTCCTGCTGCATCTCAGAATATGACTTGGAACTATTAAAAACTGTTGCTCCATTTTATATGCAGAATGAAGGAAAAAATTTTTTCTCATAACCATTTGCAGTATTCTGTACTGCTGCTGTATGTACCTTCAGTGCACCCAGAATTGTAGGTTTAATGAGAATGATAGAGTTTCTCTCCCAAACATTTGTCGCTTCGTATCATGTGTTAATAAACTACGACTCAAAGCTTGGCTCATAGTTCCAAATCTTTTTTAAATCCAGTCATGTCATAGAGAACTGTATAAAGATCTTTCACAAGCATTGTAGCTTTGTCACATATTAGTAACTCAAATATACTGTATAGGTTTTAACAAAGGATGCCAATAACTTTAAAGCTGTTCTGCCTTTATAACACAATAACCTGATATAATTTACAAGTAAGTCTACTGTACAGTAGCTAAAACAATTATCTGTGCATACTTTGTGGGAAATAATATGAGACCATGGACAATAAATTTTGGTATATGAGGGCTGTCACTTGTTGCACGTAAGATTTCAGAGCATATCGACCCACACCTGCACAGATAGTTGTTTTAGCTACAGTATATACAGGTTTGGGATGTGTCTACCCATCCAGTAGCCATTATATTGGAAGACCATGCCAATGTTTTCTCCTAATGTTCACGGTTTAGTTAGTCTGTACACTGTATATTCAGTTACCTGCCATTGCATCAGTCCAAAATACAGTATGCTAAATTTCAAGATTTTAGAAAAATATATACAGTATATATTAAATGAGTAAATAAAAACTGAGAGTTTACCATATTTTTTCATGTTATGCCATAAAGCAATTAATCATAATGATTAATATTTAGTTTCTTTTAAAACTCTCTCACTACAGGTCAGTCAGTCTTCCTTAAACTTGCAAAAGGTAAAGCTAAGCTTCTCAGTCTGAAACACATTTCTTTTATAATGCTGCGACTGTTCATCAGCAGTAAAATTACACAATACAGTAATACTATGATGAATTCTCGTTCTGATATCTTTTTATTTGGAATCATTTATTAATAAAGTAAAATTTCAGAAAAACTCAAGAGAAAAAGGCGATTTGAATCATTTTCTATCAGTGACTTACATAATACAATATTATTTGCTGTGTTTCGAGGAAATTGTGTTCAACCTCTGGCTAACTGTGGCTCAATATAATGCAGAGAACATAAAGCTATAAAAGAAAAAAAAAATTAAATAAATTAGTATTAAGAAAAGATTTTGCAAGAAGTACTTACATAACCTTTCCTGGAACTCTGAGAAACAAAGAATAACCTGAATTAGTTTACAATGCCTTCAAAATGATTTCACATCATGAAAGATTATTGTTGGGTATACAGGTGCACACTTTCTGAGTGATTGAAGCAGTCAGTCAAAGTGAAAGATCCATGCCTTCCATATGGATATGCAGGAAACATTATTTTTTATGTACAGTGCTTTGGATAATAAAAAGAATTTTCATCTAGAAAATTAGTACTTACAGGCACACTGCGCATCAAGCCATTCATGGAATACCCACAGGGCTCAAACTGGTAGTCATCAATCATCATTTCAGGGATCAGTCGATCAATGCCAGATTTCTGGAAGATGTTAGGTAGTTTTAACATGACACCACATAATTATAACATATACCTGAAAGAGATAACCATCTCTTGAGAAATGCAATCTTTATCTTATTACCTAAATCATATACGTACAGTGTTCAAAAGTAATATTGATCCCAGTTATATAATTAAAGGCACTTTTAAGCAAATTAGAGCCTGGTTACTGCCCATCAAATTGAATGAAGCAATTTTTTTTTCTACCAACTCAGTGGTTCCTCAGACTTCTGTGCACAAGATCCCTGCATGAATTGTGTGTTCAGCTGTCTCCTGGAGTTGTTGCATCAGTTCCTGCTGCATTTTGATATATAAAAAAAAAGAAAAGAAAAAAAAAAAAAAAACCACACACACTCACACATTGCCATATTAATCTGAATTTTTCTCTCAAAGAACAGTCCCCATGGGTCCCAAGAATATTTTAGTTGAGGAAAAGATTCACATCCTTGCCCCATTGGGCGAGTTCCTCTACAGGTAATTCAGGAAGAGGGACAGCAACAATTAAGACAAATGTGCAGCATGCAACCTTCCCACCAATTCTGTTCCACCTGAAAAATCACCTAGGTAGGTCTAGAAAGTTCTCCAATGCCTCTGACATACTTATGATATAAGAAATGATGATGAATCCGACTGTCTTTGAGGAATGGAAACCTCACCCATGACTGCAATCTTCTTTCAAGTCCAATCTACAACTAGGGAGGAGAAGCAAGGTAACTGAAACTGGGTTCCATTGGACTAATTGCTCACAAGTTACCTTGTTGATCCCTCAGTACACCAGGAGGTGTACTGCATCATGTACAGTCAACCAACGAAGCACCAACCACACCCTGGCTCTTGTACTTGCAATTTTACCTGGCAATACTTGGTTAAGTAAGGCTGTAAGTAATGGGGATGGTGATTGGTGGATCTATTTTTGGCTGTATCGCTGCCAGGAAAAATATTCAACTATCCAAAGGTTACATTTTTATAACAATAAACTATTTATCGTTATTTAAGATCATGAGAAGTTTACAAATGTCTGTGTATTTGCTTAAATAATGAAGAAAATTTTATGTGAGAATCTTGCAATAGCCTTCAATGGAATCTTGTGATAGCCCTCAATGGAATCTTGTGATAGCCCTCAATGGAATCTTGTGATAGCCCTCAATGGAATCTTGGGTAGCCCTCAATGTAGTTGAGCTACTAATTCATTAATATAATCTCTTCATTAATTAAGCAAATTCACTAAACCCTTTGTAAAGATACTTTTTGAAGCGTGTGTACATAAAAAATATATACAGCATAACCAGGTAAAATAACTTCTCTGCTTTGACACTGCTGATTACTTGAAGCACTGGTTATAGAGATTCCCAAATATTCCACATATTTCATTAATTAATACAGTACAGTATGAGAATTCAGAGAAATATTCATGCCCAAAACTATTAAATCTCATAAATTTTCACATGTTCTGTTAAATCCTGAACTTCTTTACAGATCTAATTATAAAACACAACTCGTACAGGACTCACCTTGGTGGCCTCAGCAGCAGTTGGACAAATATTCTTGTAGAACCATTTCATTTTCTCAGGGTCCAGATCCATCATCAATACCTCCAGTGTCTGATCAGGTTCACGGTGTATCTTGCCAATCCTGTCAAAGTCATAATATATCACTTAGGTGTACTGCTTCAAGATTCTCTTTAGAATACAGTACTGCAAGAGTACTCATAAATTTAAGGGGGGGGGGGGGTAATACAACTAGTTACCTCACCTTGCATTCAGTTACCAAAAAATGATGAGCAGAAAACAAGACTAGAGTATTTTAATGACAAGAACTGAGGGCATGGATCTTGAAGTCCTATTTTACAAGCAAGCATGGGTTGGCAACTCATATACTGCATCAACAAGTTTACAGATTTAACCTGGGTGTTACCAGAACCCTCCACTTGTGTAAAAGAACAAAACAGAGATCCAGTAAACAACTAGGCCAAGTAACACCGTATCTCTGAGTGAAATTAAAGAACCTGCCAAGCAAGTTGGAAAATGAGAAGCCAAATTAATTCCCAATTTCCAGTTTTTATCAGAGCCCAAAAGGAGGGTGGAGTATGAACCACCCAATCCATGCAGTTTATCAGGTGATTTGTGTATGTTAAAGTCAGTTAGTACAGAGATGGGAGGATGGATTTATAAATTCTTATTATTAGTAAAACTTGCATCCTTGATCCCAGAACGGAGGGTAAAAAAACTAACACTAAAGGCCTCCGAGTGCCATGCAGTCCAATTTCACAAAAGGTCTGTTCCGGTAACAACATTTAAACACCCTCATTAAAGTCCCCAATTATGTTTGGTGAACCAACATCAATGAAAAAACAAAAGTAAGGCCAATGAATAAACAAATGAAAAAACAAAAGTAAGGCCAATGAATAAACAATCACCTTGGATCACATATATGAAGGATTTCAGCTAAACACATATACATGTCAATGCTGAACTGGATACAGGGAGTGATGAAACCACTACGGTATACAGATTCAAAACATAAAAGACAGACAGAAAAGGAGTGAGCTGACCTAACATTAGCTGTCTGATTTATTTAACAAACTTTAACCTGTCTACAATCCCAATTTTTTTTTTCACGGGGAATAGCCCACCCGGGTACAGGACCCACAACGGTGCCTAGGGGGTGGGGGGGGGGATAAGAAATTAAAAATAGAAGAGAAAAAGACTGTATTAATCTACACCGCGAGGATGCCAGAAAACAAGCTTAAAAAGCGAGACAGATTGTAGGAGTATGGAAACACAGAAGAAGGCAGACCATTCCACAGTTTGGCTGTGTGAGGAAAGAAGGATGTACTATAACGGGTTATTCTAGTGTGACCGATATCCGCACAGAAACGGTGGGCACCGCAGGCAAGACGAGTGTCACAAGCCGCAGGCAAGACGAGTGTTACAAGTCGACAGTACACAGGATGCCAAATCCACAGAATATTACCCATTACAGTACCTGTAAAAGAGAGAGTTGGCAAACAAGAAACAAAAACACGTTTTGTTTCATCCGAGCATGATGCTCCGAGTTCTCACTAATAAATACCCAAGACATTGCAACGAGTTAACAGCATTGCACCCAAGAAAAATATGATCTACAAACTCTTCAACAGAGGTTCCTACAGATTCCAAGAATCAAAACCATCTTTAGGGAACGAAGAATCTCCCCAAACAATAGGGATAATAAAAAATAAATAAAAAGAGATAAGCTAATAAATTCCTTTTATGACAGATCCCTCACAATGGTGTCTAAAAAATGAATGGTCAATGTTACCTTTACAATATACTTAGTAACTTCCAGCAAGATCCTTTCTTGGAAAGCACTGTACTACATTTAAAAAATTCACCTACAACTACAAAACTGAAGTGGGATACTGTATAACATTGAAGTGCCTCCAAACAGATTCATATTACCAATTATTGAACTTTAAAGAATACCCACCAGGTGGCATATAACTTGGCAATGTATATCCCCTTCCCAAATACATCCGTGTCCCATCTGGCAGAGAACTAGTTTCTTCTATAACTGACAACCCACAAGGTGAAAGAATTCCATTCTTCACAGGAGAAAATGGAACTAATATCTTTCACGGTTCACTTCCCTTGCTAACACTTCTCTCTTTATGGTTACTATCCTGAAGGCTTTATTGGCCAGTGTTCTTTAAACTTTGTCTCCTGATCCTGAAGAAAAAAATATTTCCATTCCAAAATACAGGTCTTTATCACAAAAACAATTCAGTTGATTGTTTAAGGAATCTTGTATAGAAGTAGAAAATATGACTACATGAAGGGGCCCTCCTGATACACTAAGTAGCGTGTTAGTTTGGTGGAGATTCACATAGGTCAAAATTTTCTATTCCATAGTTTGACCCAAACTGTCACAGAAACCCATTCAGTGTGCCAGACTAGTACACCGACATGATATTCACTACATTACCAAGGCAGTATAAGTGACTGCATGGCTACTGTTAATATGTGTTCAGTACTACCCATTAATATAATTGGTGATTCAACTTATAATACAGTAGTGTAGTTCTGTAACCAACAGCAGGAATGAAGGCAGAACAGAAAATGGAGCTTTAAAAGCATGGCAGACCTCCGATAAGGTGGACGTGGCCAGTATAGTCAAGAGGTTTTGTTCTCTATGATCATGTGAAGCAGAGACTTGTTTACATGGGTAACTAACTTGCCCTGGTGGTCAATCTGCCTTGAATGGCAATATCCATGTCGCTTAGAAATCCTTTCTCTTATAACTGACATATCCAGAAATGGTTGAAAAGATAGCGTTGTGTGTAGTACTGTTGCTGTGTTCACAAGAAAAGCAAAATAGCAGTCATGTGAGACTGTGAGCTATATCATGGGCCACCATCATAGACCTTTGAAAATTATATAAACCAGAGCTTAATACTGTAGGAGCTGGAATACACCAGAACAGTGTTCCAGTACTTTTATATTGCATGAGTAAATTGTAAATATAATCACATGTCAATAAATACTGCCTTCAGTATACTGTACAGGCCTTGGCAATACTTAGTGCCTTGCCAGTTCTGCAGGCTCAGTCATCTACTTTGCAACATCTATTTCTCACTCACTAGAGTTTCACCACTTCTAATTTTACAAATTAATCACCGATATAAACTTACCGATTATGAGGGAGGTTATGGCGAGCTGCATTGGGACGGTACCGTGGACGACCAGGTGACACCGTGTACAAGTACCAACAATCAGCACGGTTCACACTACCCATGCAATATGCTCGACCACCTGCCAAAAACACCAAAAGAAAAATTTAAGATATTTTCATTAAACCAACAACATTTCCAATAAAATAACACTAAAAGAATTTCACATCATAAAATCAGTGACATCAATGTGAAACACTTGACCTGTGATTGAGTAAACATTTGAAAGACATCAATTTTTGTGTGCATGTGTTTGTTTGTTTTTGTTTGTTTTTTTGCTCTGAAAGTCTGGGATTATATACACATATGAAATACAGGTTGAACAGATAAAAATAAAAATTCCACAGGGTGTAGTATCATGAAAATAAGATACATTAAGAGTGTAGCTGTGGTACTGTCCTACACCATTATCAACATGAATTGATGACTTTTGAATCATTGCATAGACTTCACTAATATTGTTTATATATAAAAATAAAAGTTTCCTCCTGACCAATGAGATTAAAAAAAAAACATTCTAAGAGGTATACCTGTATCTATAATGTGATGCCAACCACCAGGGGCTAAATGTATTACACCCTAGCCACCTGATTTGGGACACTCCAGCACTTTTATTACAGTGGTCCCTCGGTTAACGAGCACAATCCGTTACAGCAGGTTGCTCATTAACCGAAAAACTCGTTAACCGATACCATTGTTTCAATGGGTTTTGGGGTAATTGGTTCCAGCGCACTGAAAATTGCCTAAATTCAACAAAAAAGGTAGAAAAGTACACTTACTTTGAGGTGTGTATGTAGAAGGCTCCTGGATGATGATGATGATGGGAATTAGAATGGGGGTGGAGGAGAAGGGAGAAGAGAAGGCTTTGGGGTGGAAGAGAAGTCACCCCATGGCGCCATTTCACCCATAAAATTTTAGTTCTTTTGGTGTAATTCAAGATTATTTTCTTTAAATCAACACTGCACTACATTATATATTGTCAATATGTAAAATAAATTTCAAAATGACCAATAATTTGCTTGCAAACATAGAAAAAAAGCCTTAGTTGAAGAAAGTCTCAAGCAAGATGTTACCTCCACTGAAAAGACAGAGAGACTGGCGCCTGTTTGGCGTGTTGCCAGGCTGGATGGCGCGCATGAAACTAGTTTCCTTACCTTCAATTATGTTCAATAATTGTTAAAATGAGTAAAAAATTTAATATTAAACTTTTAAAATTATATATATAATAGTATAAACTTCTTGATATTTACTAAAATAGTAAGGAATTTAAGCCCTAAAACCGATTACTGTATTGGCGGACTAATACTACAGCTGGTGGACCTCCAAATGCAAGCGAAAACATGTTTAGGTCGGCTCGTAAAAAACTCGTTAATCGTGGGATTGCTCGTTAACCGAAGTTAAGAATCTTATGGAAGGTAAATCGTTAACCGAAATCCCGTTAACCTAGGCGCTCGTTAACTGAGGGATCACTGTACAGTGGGGTATGCTATAACGAACGGATCCTACTACGAATATTCCTATAACGAACGGTTTTACCTATAAAATTGAGAATGCTATAACGAACGAAACTCCTACAACGAACATTATTTAATTTTTTTTTTTTTTTACTAATTTATTGTTTTTTTATTACAAGTATTAATGATATTCTTTATTTCAGGGGTTTAGATGCATATTTATGCACTTTTTTAAAATTTTTACAATTTTATATTATATTTTTCAGTGTTAAGTGGTTAAATTTGGGGGCCTGGAATGGATTAATCCTATAACGAACAAGGTTCTAGAACCAATTAGATTCGTTATAGCATACCCCACTGTACTTTATTTGGCTAACAGCAGACGATTTTATTCAGCACAAAGAGAACCTTCATACTAATGGGGTTAAGGCCAGATATTTGAGTGACTTATGAGAGAAAAAATTTTACTTCTGCATTTTCTTACCTGGGAAAAATTGGTCCAAGATCGAGGCTTCTTCTTCAAATGTCCGGTGAGGAGACACTTGCAGCTCAGGTCGCTTGAAATTCTTCCTCGAGTAGTACAGGTCCTGTTAGGGGCAACAACTACAATTAAGCTCTGAAAAAGACAGTGATGTCAACAGCAATGGGGGTGTCGACTTCCAACCCAGGATAGGCCATGAACTCTGTTACGTGAATAAAAGGATCTTCATGCGATACTTTGGGGCACAAAACAGGGTACATTGACCGTCCTGTACTGGCTCCCACCCAAAGTTGTGACATCAGGGAACTAGCGCTATGACACACGCCTGGAGATGGATTAGAATACCTTGACTTACAAAGGGAGTTTAAAATCACCCTGGAAAGGTATCCTAATTGTATTTTTTATTATAAATTCCAGTTATACTTTACTAATCAAAAAGAGTTCGTGAATTCTGCAATGGTTTTAAATGTGAGGGTTTTTAAATAAAATTGTTTCTCCAAGCATGTGCAGCCCGCCAGAAAGCTTTACATCCAGCATGATGCACGGTGCGCCGAGCATTGCCTGCACTTCTGCCAGATTTCAGCCCCGGGAGCCTGGTGCCCCCCCCAGGGGAGCGTGGGATCATGCCACACGCTGTGCTGTACTTTATGGCTCAATATGGCCAGCCACAACTGTCACCCCTGGGGGTCAGGCTGCAGTAGGACTGCCACTTACCCAGTTCAACCTAAACAAAGAATTTTATGGCTGCCTGTAAGGCCTCTTTTCTACCAACAGATTATAAAATACTACATACAGTACTGTACTGAGGTATGGTAAAACCTTTAAATCATGATAATAAGTTAAATGCATTGCTAATTTAATCATATATTTTGGTCTTCAACGATTTTGGTTTTCAATGATAAATTCATAAAATTGGGTCATAAAGTACTTTGGTGCTGTTGTTATGAGTATGGAAAAATTAAAAAAGGATACTTGGTATCTCTACAGTTGCATTATACGCATACAGTAAACAATACTGCCAAGGAACCTAATTACACAGAAGGTGACTTATTCATTTTGACGTCTCAGTATCTTCTAGTGATAAAAAAAAAATGCAAAACCAGGCCATTAGCAAAACAGATAACAATTTTAAATAGTGCTATTTAACCTTTATGTACAAAGTTTAACATTAGTAGTTATTAAGACATCACAATATCGGATATATTTTCATGTTAATAATGAAGACTATTATAGTACTAAATTCCTGTTCTTTTATTGTGGTTACTATTTGTTCTTGTAAATACTGTACAGTACAATCATATTAAGACTTTCCCAACCAATTCATCAATAGCAAAACAACAAATTTCACGTAATTAAAGTTTGGATTACATAATCCAGTATAATTCTGATAGTCTTTTTATCTTTGTACCTGTATATCATTTATTGATTATTTCTGTGCTTGTTCAAAGAATTCAAAGTCATAAATTCTAAGAGGCATTTACAGTTTGATGCTAACCCTTGTAAGAGATTACTGTACTTGAATTCCTAAGGTCACCATTACTAAATAATTTCTGCCATTGCCTTACTGGGATAAAAAGTTACTGCACTGAAAGTCTGACAACCAGATACATAATCTTAAATATATGTACTGTAAAAGTTGATACAGTACTGTATTTATTATACTAAGTACATATTGTCATTCAGTTACATTACCGGCATTCAGTGGATAACCGTAATACAAAAGCAGGGTACCTGGTCAAATGGCTTCCAGTTCTTGTGTATATTAGTGACACTACAATACATACTGTACTTTTGGAATACTAGTTTCATAAAACGTGTTTTAAAACACTGCCGTTTCTCATTTATACGAAGGGCACTCGTAACTCGCTACTCATTCCACTATTATGAAATATTAGAATTCTGAATAAAATTATATCCATAAACTGGGAAATATTCACTGAAATTATCTTTACGTTTACAATACTAAAAAGAACTGGTATTAATTTTCTACTGTCTTAGTTTAAAAACCTTCATATTTACAGTACAGTATTAGCATTCCTTTCTTGCATATACATACTGGGTAAACCAGTGGTTCTCAACCTTGTTTGCCCCATGCACCCCTTTCACCATATGTCAGAATGTCATTCCCCCCTCCTTTCCAAGATTGTCTGCCTCAAAAAGTGCATTCCAAATAATATGCATATAATACTGAAAATCCTTTATTTTTTCCATATTAGTATCAGTTTCCCCCCCCCCCTGAAAACCTGAGGGGGGAAATTCCCCCCTGGTTGAGAACCCCTGGGGTAAACTGTACAAGTGTACTTCGATAATGACTATGAATTTGATGCGTTACAGAGCTTCCTTCAAGCCTCCACAATATTAGAAAGGTTCTGCATAATGCTCATTAGTTGTTTTTGTTTGGGACTATATTTTAAATTAGGACACCATTTCTTGCTAATTGCAGAAATTCACATCCACTTTCTTTATGATTTAAATTTTTTTTTAGTTTTATGATTAAACTGTACCACACAATATAAAATTATTAACTGAAAGGACATCACAATATTATTCAGCACAGAGGGGACCCCACGCACAAGGGGTTAATATATCCGGAAATAAATCCAATACGTATGAGAAAATCGGTACACCCGATATAAAATTATAAGTAAATTTTTAAATCTTTAAACAAACAACATCAATTTCAATACTAAAGGAAGACAGTATTTCCATATTCAATTACCATTTCTGACAATTTTCATGTGACCCATATACAGTATGTTTAAATAACAATTGCAGTATCTTAAAAATCTGTAACCTGGTATAAGAGGCTTTATCTGCAGCCCATGATATATTTTGTCTTATATTACTGACAGAATCTAAATGTTATCTAACAAATATTTCAACTTTTATGACAACACAAATACTAGCAGGAAGTACACTTGAAAGACTTGTCAAGTTAAAGAATTATACAGAATTCTCACTCAGATATGCACTGGCAATATCATTAATGTGCCAATTCATTATCCAAATGAACATTTATAGAGCTGTTGGCAACTCTGACAAGAAGCAATATGGGTCGTGGCAGTCCCCCGCGCTGACTGAGCACTCAAATGAGTGAGAACTCATATGGGGGCAGAAGAACAAGTACTAGATGACCGCATAATACCGAGACCTGGGTTGATCCGCCCTATTATGTGAAGTGGCTCACGGGGTCACTAGTGGCCTGCTCCGTTGATGCCAGTGACTGGCCTGGTTGCTGCAGAAAAACAGGAAGACCAACGGTCATTAAGGGCTACGGTACTATAGTACCCGGGAAGCTGACCCGTGTGGCGCCCTCCATAAACACACACCACCAATCATTACATGAATATACAGTACATTATTTAATTGAATTCAGTTACGGCCAAGTACGACCAAACACTAATTTTACTTAATACATGAAGTCTTGATCCAAGAGCCTATTTTATAGCAGTTAGTGTGGAGTGACTTGTGTACTGTATATACCTGCTACAGGTTATTGGTTTGGAACCCAGGAAACCCTGAACTAAGACAGCTGGGATGTATCTTAAGATCAACCATCTCTTCTAAAACAACCATCACCTATAAAAAAGGGTGAACAAGAGGTCACAGTTCCCAGTGATGGCTAAGAGGTAATGAGTACCTACTAGGGTTTCTCAACCAAGATCTCAGAGGGTGAACCGTTACATTATTTCCTAAGACAAATGCCAAACATACCAGAATTCCACATTTTTTACAAATCATTGAATATAATAATAGATATATATAATTATACTGTAATAGAAATTTAATATTTCCGGTCAAATATTTTCTCTTTCATACCACATAGTAATAAAGAAACAAGACATGCTCACATTGTGTCCAAAGGGAACAGTGTAGAGCGATTTAGTGCAGTGTTAATCTCAATACCTGTATCATTTCATAATAAAATAATGGCTAATGAAAGCCAAATACAGTACAATACTAGATGTCAAAACACGCATAGTATTTACTCCACATACTTCAGATCACAGACTGCAGCTCTCCACTGTGCGTTTCCTGCCACAAATTAGCTGCACAACAGACGAAAAAGGTGTGGAATGGCAACACTGCCGTGTATATATAAACAAGACAATAATATCAAGTGCATCAAGGTATTTCAATGCAATGCTTCAGTGAGTCCAAAAAGTAAAATAATGTTATGGGTTAAATTATATGGAATTTTTGTTGTTCTAATAATACAATTATAACGCTGAATGTATTAATATTGTGTGCTATGTTACAGGGTTTTTGTTCTCAATAAAACTATGTTGTTGTATTAATTTTTGCACAGAAGTAGTACCCTTATTTACGTAAACCGGAAAATCCTGGGAAAAGGACTCTTTTTGTCTGGAATCCCGGGGCGTTGAAAACTCCCCAAAATGAGAAACCAAGTACAGTACAGTACAGTACCAACATTTCATCCAACCAACCTCCAAGGAGGTGGATAGGATCCGAGTTATTCCTCATTGGCTTGGTTATAAAGTGGACTGTCGGTAGTGTGGCGGTGTACATTAAAAGGTCTCATCATTGCCAACTGGATCTTCTATGCTACAGCTAATTTACCGAGGTTAAAATTGAGCTAGAAGAGATCCTACCTCTAGTTTTCTAGCTTTAATAGAATATTGAAGTACTGTATAGCCTAGCTGAATATGTGAAGGGTTCCTGAGCACTGTGGGGATCAACCTGTGCACTTGACACTGCAGTACACGAGCCAACTGATGAAGCTTGACATGAAAAGTTGGTGGTGTGTATGTGACCGTCATCACCTGTGCTGGGTACTGGGCACAGGGGGAAATACCCAGGTGGCATAAGCAAGTCTGCTCACTCTTTACTAATTTATACTAATAACCAAGTGCATAAAGCTGGTAATATATTTAATTCAATTTACATAAACTATACAAAATGCACTGAAGTAAGACAAGTAATATTTCAAACTTTTATATTTCAACAAAATGGAACAGTTGAGCTCACCCTAAAGCTGTCCCTTTCTCAAGAGGAAGTTAATTTGGGTCTTCCTCATCAACCATTAAAACTTACCTTTACAAAGTAATTCTTATACAGTACAGTACTAATATTAATTAATTTACTAGAGATGTGTTTTCCTATCTCACTGAAAAGTAATACACAATAATACTATAAAACTAGTCTAAAGATATTATTTGGTAGAACAAAAATAATTAATTTTATACAGTATACATAAAGTGTATATATATATATATATATATATATATATATATATATATATATATATATATATATATATATATATATATATATATATATATATATATATATATATATATATATATATATATATATATACAGTATATAATCTGTGATTACAAATTGTCAGCTACAGCTGTCTGTACACTATTAATTAGTGACCCAGAATAATTTTAACACTGTTGTATACCACACAAATCTAACATTCTGAACTATTACAGTATAGTATTACCAGTACAGTAATTTAATATATAATCCCTATACAGTATATATTATTTCAGAACTGCTACTTATATGTCTAAACTGGATTATGAGTACTGTACTGCATCAGGGTTTTTTAACTAAGCTAAAATATGCAACACAAGTAACTGTAGTACATATTTGCCCTTTATTTCATTTAAGTAAAACCTATATACGTAGCATCTAACTGACTGTAATAGAATAAAAATATACAAATAATACAATGCTAAATGAACAAACAAATTACCATGAATGAGTAGGAGGATCAAGAACACTAAGATGTTGTAACTTTTGAGAACTTACACATAACGGAATCTTGACATACTGTCTATAAATGAACTTGTTGCTCGAGGACTCGCATTGTGCTCACCCAGGTAACCCTCACCATTATTTGCTTGGCATCTCCTCTGATAAAAAGTTACCTCCCTTTTACAACCTTTTGTCCTTAATGAGGGACACCTGGAGCAACAGTTAGCATTCAGATTATTAGAATACGTTACAGTACTGTAAAGGGTCAAAATGTCACACCAGCAAATATGCACCATGGCTATCAGATTTTAGTTCAGCCATATTATATTTCGGGTGCAAATCCTAGCATCCCAAGTAACTTTCTGTAACTCTTTAACCATTGAGAGGAGCGATGGCATTTGAGCCACTGAGGCGAAATAGAAAAATGGATGACGGAGTACAATGCTACTAAATATGCTCAAACTGATAATGTGATCTGCACCTCCCACCACACACCTCTGTAGTGCTCGAGTTAGATACCACTGTGCCCACTGTCTGACCCACAACCCATATCTTACAGGTCACTGCAACACCCACACTGTCAAGTATAATACAATACAGTATACTGAGCACATGGAGCACATGTTCTTATTTTTGATGAACAGTTTAGCTCCACACCCAAAAGAAAATTCCTATGCTAAACTGAAGTGCAGAGCAATCCAAAGCTCTGAAATGTTTAAAAAATTGTTCGCTATTGAACCTACATGTTTCAGTTCTGTATAAAGTACCTAATTTCACAAATTAAATAAAAAACCTTTATTATTATATAAACTAAGAGCAGTGGCATACGCGTCACTCATTAACATGCATCATGATAAAAATTTCCTGATACTGTGGCATCCTCCTTTACACCCTCTAACAAACATTAACATTGATCTGATACATGATAACGTGAGCCAAACTAGGACCTTCACTTAACCAACTGCACCCTGTCCAAAATGGTCAACACATGCCTTTAACGGGTCATTTATAATCTACGTATAATGAAAGATTTACCTTTTCTGACTACTCTCCAATATACCACAAAAGGACCCCAAAAGATACAAGCTTCTAATATCTTCCTTGGGCTATCCTTAGGCAAATCAGCTTACTATTCAATGCTACGTGTATGCCTGCGCTGTTTATGTACAGTCCCCGCCACTTATAAGCCAAACAAACGGGCGGCCTCAAAATTCCTAACCAGCAACTTTGTTTGGACCATCCCTCCCCCACTTCTCAAAATACACAACAAAGGCAAATGATCGGTGGTCAGCCAAGGTGTAAAGTAAACACTTACACACGAAGTTATTAAGAAAAAATAACATTAAAAATGTATTTACTTACCGTTTCTAAAACCTGCCCATGCAAATGTGTTCAGGGGTAAGTGTTGTCTACCATTAATATAACACTAAAACTAGCATGACAGCCGTTGAACTCCCGAAGTGCTTACAGGAAAGAGGAAGATACTGTTGGCTGGCCATCTATACTGAACCTTGTGGGCAACTAGGATGTGAAGAACCTGAAATCCAACATGGCCAACCTAACACCTGACAGGTATAGTGGTGGGTTCATTCTTGTGTGAACGTCATGACTTTATTTTCCTATTTCAAATGGTAATTGTTGCTTCTCATCTCCCTTTCCAAGGACAGTGGGTACAACATTAAGATAGACTATAGGAAATCTTTAGATTAGTTCTTAGCCACCAATGCCAAGGGATAACCAATAGGCTTCACGGTTACATTATGTGAGAGGAGGGAATCTGGTTAGAAATACAGTACAGTTTTCTTTAATTTCCTTGATGCCTTGCTGATAAATGTACTGAACAGATTAATTACCTTTATAAATAGGGTCTGGTTTTTTCTTGTCTTTACCTTCAGATAAACCAGTTCAGCACATAGCTCACTGTTTACTTATCAACAAATACCTGCACATGGTTGAATTTGCCTTATACAGAGAATAGAGATGTGACATTACATTTCCAATCACCGGGTACTTTCAGATAATCTATTTACAAGAAAACAAAACAATGTGTAATATAAGCAAGTACTGTACTGACAAATTATATTTTAAATTCTTATTGTTGAAGTTGCTTTTAACCAAAAACTAAGCATTTTGAAATTACTATTCTAAATGTCTTTGATGACGTACAGTACTTCAGTAGACATCTGAAGGTATTACATGAAGATTAGACCGTATTTATTAAACACTGTAGATCTACCAGGAGGGGTTAGGTTAGAATAGATTAGGTTAGAATAGATTAGGTTTGGTTATGTTAGGTTAGTGTTATGGTGTTTAATCATCACATCTAGGGTGTCTAACCTTCATGTGATCCTTTTGAAGTAAAATGTATCCTACACAAAAACATTCAAACACAACACCTACAACACACACTAGCTCAGCTTACCTAAAATATCACAAATAAAAATGCCAGCGTGAAAGGAAAAATTATTATACAGTTCTAAATACAGAATAGTACAGTACTTTGAAAAGCTTTTATATCTATTACAGTACATTAGCAGCTCCTACAACAGATAAAAGAAAACATTAACGCCGTATTATTAAACATCTTCCCTCTCCGACAAAGAGTCTTCTTGAAGGAATTGTTCTTTCGAGCGGTATTTTTAATTGCTCGAACCTCTTCCCCTTCGTGTGGGACCAAATAGGGTAGGTCTGGTAATACGGTCCACTTCGCTGATGCATTATGGGTCGTCTTACTCGTGTGTTTGTTTACCTTCGTTGGCGCTAAAATTAAGAGTACTGCGCTCTCATCATGGAAATTTTTCCCCTCAATCATCAAGGGCAAGTCCTATATCGCAGAGAGAACGTGATTTATTAGTCCATTTGATTGGGGAGGAAAAGATTTTACAAAATAAAAATACTTGTGGAAAGCTTGTTGCTTTAAAGAAGCAAACATGGTTGCAAATAGCAACAGTTTCAATGCTGAGGAGTATGGGCCTCAGCGATCAGAAGAACAATTAAAGAAGATTTTGGAATGCAAAAAAAGAAGGATGTTAAAATTTTTTATTTTGTTGTGAAGTAGGTTACATTAAAGAGGGTGCAGATGACTACAATCTCTAAGACAATATGCTTAATTCAGTTATATGGGAAGTAGAGACTTCTCATTTGGTTCCCAGACAGAAACTCGCTTAAAAAACGGCTACTGTAAAAAGTTGCAGCAAGTAACTTAATTGTACTTATACTTTATTAATATATGCCGCATAAAGTCTGGAGACGATTTTCTCCCAGTGAAATTTGCCTCTATTCATTTTAATATTTCTAGGCAGGAGTCTTGCCAATTTATTTTTTCGAGACAGAAACTCATTTATAAAACTGCTAAAAAGTATAAAAAATTACCATAAATGTGCTTACCTGATTAGCACCAACATTAGTAAGATGAGATGACTCCAGCAGCTTGCATTTGGCAATGACAGGAAGCACAGCTTTTGCAAATGTCGTAATATGGGCCGTAAAACCAAAAATGTAAATAATGTAGATTTATAAAATTACCAATATGGGTTTCTTCGTACAGTACATTAATCGTATTGACTATAAATATTCAATAAAACTAACAAAACAATTACGAAGAGTGTGACGAAAAGCAGCTATTAATTACCTCATCAAATTTCAGCAAAACTGTATTAGTTTGTTTTCCGCCACCACACTCTTCGCGTGCTGCAGTAAAAGGTCCTTCGCATTTAAAAATACGGTTCTCGACACGAGGACCCTCTTCAAGGGAAGATGTTGTTTAATAATACAGGCATAAAACTGCATCAACCAAACAAATTGCTGTAACTTAATATTATCACTGCACTGGAACTTGCTTAGGTGAAATACTCAAGATATTAGCACAGAAACAATGCATCTGTGTCTTGTACAGTACAGTACGTACATTAAAGAGAGATATAGTAGTACAGTATAGTTGTTGATTTCTAGAAAAGAGAGTGAGAAGTACGGTAACTGAAATGTTTATAAGAGTATCAATATAGGTGCAGGATGAGATATAAAGCTTAAGAAGACAAACTGGAAGATACAAATACGATAAATAAAGAAGACACAAAGACAGTAAAATTTTCCAGGAGACAGACCTGAGATTAGGCTTGTATCTACTGATACGGGACACAGCAACACACCTGTGACTTACAGAAAGTGATGGGAGACTTGAAAAAAGAGTAAGATCTGAAAAGAAGAGTGAGCTAGCAAGCTTTCCAAACCTAGTCAAGAGAATAACCTGTTAAGACAAATGACCAAATTTTGTCGATCTGCATTTAAGGCGATCTATTGAGTAAGTATGCAGATGGCCATGCTCCATTAGTTTAATTATAGTGTCATACTGATTCTATAAGAGACTCAATATGGTTTTATACATACACACAGAGATGGAGAGAGAGACAGAGAGAGAGACTGTTATGCATCATGCCTTGGAAGCTCAATTCATTTAAGAAACAACAAAATATAACTCCAATGCTTCAGTAACACACTGGCTAGTTTCTGCCTTAGTTAGCAAGACAGAAGAAATGATGTAACTTGAGATGTGATTCATAATTTACACAATTCATTTTATACATTTACTGTACCAAAAATGAAGATAACTGGGTACAGTATTTACAAATATTAATCCCATAATCCTACCTCTGTACATATCATTTCAGGCATGATTTTGTCAGGTACCTTACACAGTACATTGAACATATTCTAGATATCAATTTGTTTAATGTATGAACTAATGTCATACTTCTGTGTACAGTACGGTATTATAAAGTCAACAAATTAGAAAAAGTAGAAGTGCAAATGGGTTAATGCAATATGTAAAATGACTTAATTATTTTGTTACCCACATGAGCTGAAAAAAAGACATTACTTATGAAAAAATATATGAGGAGCCATCAAGAATTATGAACAGTTCAATATAGTCTTCAATGAAAGATGCAATAATCAAAGCATTAGTTGCTCAAGTGATTATATTTTTTAGCACACCTGAACATGGTCATATCCAGCATACTCCTGCACCAGGGATATCAGCACAGGCAAGCAACATAATGGGGTGGTTGTGCCACACGTCTTCAGGATGAACCGACGAGCTGAGATGAACATGCTTGACTCACTGCAATGAATACAATAATGCAGTACTGTATCAATACAGTATACTCAACTGTATTCCTCATATCATTTTATGATGCTTTTCCACATTTGAATGAGTTACATATTGTTTAATTTAATAATACAGTATATATAATCAGTTAAAACAAACTTGTCAATAAATAATAGCCAATGCTAAATTACCAAGAACAATTTGTATAAAGAACACAAGAAGTGGCTATCTGCTGGTGAGTACAGTATAGTGCAGGGGTGGGCAAAGTATGGCCCGCGGGCCACATTTGGCCCGCCAAATTATTTCTGTGGCTCGCCACTGCATTTGTATTTACAAATACAAGGCTTTACTTTGTGTTAATATAATACATTTCCATCTACATTAAGTGTGTGGCCCACGAAGTGTGCCACCATTCATGAAGTGACCCCTCCATCAAAAATAATTGCCCACCCCTGGTATAGTGTAAGCAGTTGTACAGTATATTTTGTTTATTTCCTATACCAGTACAGTATATTATACATGTACAGTAAAGTTTGCATAAATAAATACAGCTCTGGGTCTGTCCGACTGTAGTCCAATGCGGAAACATTCACTATTGCCTGGAAAAAGTCCGTAGATGTGCGATTTTTTCTGAGGATAAGAAAATTCATTCCAATACCCAGAAGTCTCTCAAACTGGGAAACATTCCGCAACAATTGTTCTGGCTAATGGAGAGATTACTGTAGAGGGATGTGGGGCAAATAAACTATCCTGACCTTTTAATCTACTGCTAAAAAGAACCAGAAGAGAATAAAAATTGGTTGTTTGAAAGTGCACAGCTTTAATCAGAGTAATAAGAAGAGATGGACTGAAATTATGATGAGTCAAAGGTACTTAAAAGTTCTTGTTTTGTGCAAAAGAAAGCTAAGTGGCAAAGAGATGAGAGCACAGTACAGTCACAAGTGTTTGATAAAGTAAGTGCAAAAGTAAAAATGTCATTGTTGATGGGGATGAAATGTAAAGATGTGTATTAGAATATAAAGGGTGAATTGAAGACCATTATAAATTCCCTTAAATGCAGGGAGAGAAAGGTGGACTATAGAAAGTACTGTACACATAAGCCAGAGAACAAGAAGAGTGAGGAGGAAATACAGGAATAATTGTATTGAACGCTTCAGTAAGAGAGAACAGTGGTGATGGGAGATTTACATCCAAAATTAATTTACTGATTAAATGTATCACATCTGGGCATAGTAACAGTCATGTCATGGGTGCCATATTCACCTGAACAGAATTTTCTATTTACAATTAATAGAGTAAACTACAGTACGTACTGTACAGATGACATTCAGAATAACTATACTTTCAAGATTATAAAAATCTTGTTAAATAATCTGTTGTAAGCCAGCCTCCTTGATACAGTATAGGTATACTGTACAGTACTGTACAGAGCTTAAAAATTTCATCCTCTGTAAGAGACATTTGTTCCAAAAACCAAGGATAGGTGGTGGTACTATAGTTACCATCCCCTCCCCGAGTCTTGGAGATATGCCACCTCTGAAGGTCCCGAAGACTGGGACACTTGTGTTTAATAATTAGGGGGACCATGCAGTCGTTACATATAGGCTGGGGCTTTCAAGCATTCAGACGGTTGTGTGTCAGCCTAGAGTGGCCATTGCAAAACCAAGCCAAGGCTGTCCCCCATCTCTAAGGCATTCGGGAATACATTTAGGGGTACAGTGATCCCTCGGTTAACGAACGCCTCGGTTAACGAAATTTCGGTTAACGAACTGCCTTCCATAAGAATCTTCAATTCGGTTAACGAACAAAAATTCAGTTAATGAATTTCTTACGAACAGACCTCAACATGTTTTCGCTTGCACTGGCCGGGCAACCAGCTTTAGTATCAGTCCGCCAATACATTAATCGGTTCTAGGGCTTAAATTCCTTACTATTTTAGTAAATATCAAGAAGTTTATACTGTTCAATAATTTTAAAAGTTTAATATTCAATTTTTTAGTCATTTTAACAATTATTGAACATAATTGAAGGTAAAGTGACTAGTTTAATGCCCGGCATCCAGCCTCTTAACACAGCAAACAGGCGTTAGTCTCTGTTTTCACTGGAGGTAACATCTTGCTTGAGACTCTCTTCAACTAAATGCTTTTTTTCTGTGTTTCCAAGCAAATTATTTGTCATTTTGAAATATATTTTATATATTGACAATATATAATGCAGTGCAGTGTTGATTTAAAGAAAATAATCTTGAATTACACCAGAGAGCTAAAATTTTATGGGTGAAATGGTGCCATGGGGTGACTTCTCTTCCACCCCAATGCCTTCTCTTCTTCCTTCTCCTCCACCCCCATTCTAAATCCCATCATCATCATCATCCAGGAGCCTTCTACATACACACCTCAAAGTAAGTGAACTTTTCTACCATTTTTGTTGAATTTAGGCAATTTTCGGTGAGCTGGAACCAATTACCCAAAAACCCATTGAAACAATGGTTTCGGTTAACGAACGACCTTCTGGAACGGATTGAGTTCGTTAACGGAGGGGTCACTGTACTGTACTGTACTGTACAGTACTGTACACTATCAGGTAAGATAACAGTGAAGATAGAGGACTGACACATGTTAGTGGATAGGAAAAAAAAAATTTGTGAATGTTGAGTTATGTGAATGTACTAAGTCATTAAGAGGCATTTTATGTGTCTAAAAATACTTAGAAGTGAGATCATCTGTGAAGGGAAGGTTAAAAGAGGTTAAAATAAGTGAAAAGGGAAGTTATCCATCACTATTTTACTGAGATTTTCCACACCCTGCATGGCTTAACAGTGATTACTGTACCTGAGGGAACGGTGTCCTAGTTGCCATCAGGTAAATTTTAATCAAGTTTTACAATTGGATGACCTTCCTATCACTAACCCACGTACAGAGTGGGAACTGAGCATTATACTGTACAGTACAAGTATATAGGACTTGCAAGTGCTCTCTCAGTTGGGAAGGGAGAATTGCTTCTTCCCAAATTAATCAATTACTGGTACAAAGTGGGTGCAGGGCATATAAATGAAGGCAAATGATGGAGATATATGGAACACTGATGAATGATATAGGAGGTAGATGAGAGAGAAGTCAGCTGCTACCTGCATATGACTTTAGTGTGGATGAGTGTACTGTATACTGGCAGACAGTTTATAGTGAATGAAAGAGAGATAAAGCAATGAAACCAAAGAGACAGCGGACCATAGACATACAGGTAAATATTAACTTGAATAGACACAGAAATATGAAGTGTTCGAGTTATCTGGAGGTGGATGTAACAAACCAGAATGATGATGAGCTGGACAAGAGTTTGATCAAAATACAGTAACTATATAGAAATTTGCATACTTTCCAACAGTCAATATGTACATGATTTATCTACCACCTCAACAACCCCACACCTGTCTACCACCTCTACAACCCCACACCTGTCTACCACCTCTACAACCCCACACCTGTCTACCACCTCTACAACCCCACACCTGTCTACCACCTCTACAACCCCACACCTGTCTACCACCTCTACAACCCCACACCTCTCTACCACCTCTACAACCCCACACCTGTCTACCACCTCTACAACCCCACACCTGTCTACCACCTCTTACCATTCCAGAGGACCCTTGACAACTTGTCTCTATAAACGGCACTACATAATCTTCGATCCACCCATTCACTTCCGCCCTACTCGGCATTCCTTTTGTCACCGATGTTACCAAGAGGCATTCCTTCTTGACAACGAAGCAATCTGAAACTCTGTCAACGAAGAACATTTTAAAGGTGACACAGTGGCGCACCACCAGTCTAGGCCTAACATCATCCTTGAGGTCGAAGACATTTGTGTGATAAGCTTACACTTCATGCCTACCAATACATACCCGCATAATTATGACTCACTTAGCTATGTACTTCTTAAAGATTTATGAAATTCAAATACTTTGGGTGAAAAATGCTAAAAGTTAGGAGAGTCTAAAATACATATATGAATAGTCTGGAAAATGGCAGATAATGTCATGTTCCCTTTGCAACAAATGCAAAATCTAAAATCCCGTATACTGCATTGAGTCTGTATAAACTATCAAGTTAATCAGGAAACGGACAATTTACAGTGGGGCGGAAAAAGTAATTGTCTTGTACTGAATATATTTTTTCATCAAAATTAATTTTTGCTTCCTCCAGTCAGCTAATGATTCTTCTGAAGGCTATATCTTAATTTTATGTATATCATCACTACCGTCTTATGTAATTTACAAGTACTAACCGTCATTTGTCTTCACAAAATGATTGAAAACCACAAGCTCATTTATTCTTACTAGTACCGAATAGTGTAATGTGAAAATGGCTGATGATTTGGAAATAGATCTTGACGCTCCCGATAATAACTCTCACACCTGATGAAGTAAAACATTTACAATGCGTTTACGGCGTGATTTTTTTTTTGTGGGTCACCCAAAATTTGTAAAAGGTGCCCGAGTTACTAATAATACCCAAGTTTGGTATATAATCATACACGTATATCTAAAACCACGACAAAAGCAATTGTATTACCATTAGTCGGGAAAAGTAACATACTCACCCTAAAAAAAAAAGTCAAGATTAAAAAAAGAAAGAAAAAATACCCAGTACATGACAGAATGTGTGTGAGAGCTTAAAGAAGAGAAGGCTGGAGATAAAGTGAGGATGAGGCATAAGGGTCACTGCAGCTTGGTACCTCTTGACCTATGAGACTGCAGCGGAATATTTTATCCTGGGCCGTCCAACTGACATGGCCAGGTGCGAATTGTCAATTATTCAAAATATACTTTATTAAGCCTGACCTTACCTCTTCACGCATGCTGCAGTTAGTGTTTGGTTACGTCTGTTTGTATAATTCACTGACAAAATGTAACTAAAACCATAAAAATGATTGATAACCATGAAATATTTCTAATTTTCTCATAATGGAAAGGCTCCTTTTATATATAAAAAATCCCCTGATAACAACAATTTCCTAACGTCAGTATTGCAAAAAAAAAATTTGTTAAAAAATACAAATATCTGCTCACTTTTTTAACTCAGATTAGGCATAACTTCAGAATACCACTGATAAATGTTTTTTTTCTTTAATGGGTGGTGTGCAAACACTACAGGAATATTAACAGCACTAAAGCCGCTCTGAATTCTGCTTCCAGCAACGTAAGGTTTGATGTAGTATATCCATACAGGATGTATATACAGGTATTGTTATACACTACACAACACCTTTTAACACGAATGTTTTTGAAAGTTAAGTCTTGCACGCTCCACAAGTATTATTACGCCCTCTCCCTTGAACGCGTAAATTTCAAAACTAATTTAATTATAAAAATAAGGTTTTCCTCTTCTAATTTGGAAATATTAAGATTTTTCGGTCAATTGCCGATTTTATCAATACTTAAGAGTGTGTATATATATATATATATATATATATATATATATATATATATATATATATATATATATATCTTATATATATATATATATATATATATATATATATATATATATTTCATGTAAATCACAATGAAAACGTGGATAAGATAAATCTTGATAAAATCACACGGGAAAATGGAAACAACGGAGTACCTTAGCTTTCGTCTTTATTCAAGACATCTTCAGAGGCAACTGGATTACATGGACAGAGAGAGGCTTAAATATACAGGGTGACCTAAAAACATGAGGTCAGGTCATAATGATGACATCCACTAATCCCCACACCAACACACACGTAGAGGAGCTTAAGAGAAGGGTGGTGACGTGACTAGTCAGGTCAGGTAAAAAATAAGGGACCCACAAAATAACTATTATACATCTAGATCAAAGGTTTTCAAAGCATTTTTAACCTTGGGCCACTGACAAATAAATTTATGTAACATATTATCAGTTTTGAACTGACCATCACTAAGGTTTATTGATTTTAATTCCTTAATCAAACTAGCTTCAACCAGAAGTCTTTCTGTGACACAAGATGATTTGAATACTTCTAAGCAATGGGGTGATTATTATTCCTAACATGAACGAACAAGGCACTGCTTTCAGATGCAGTTCTGATATTATACTTATGTTGTTTGATTCTGAGCTGCAGTGTTTTTCCTGTCTGACCTACATAATTACAATTACATTTGCTACATGGAATACAATAAACACTTCCATTTACATTCAAACTTGGGCTATTCCTTATTAACATATTGGTAATGGTTGAGTCATACTTGAAAACAACATTAATATTTAGTTCGGTCCCCGCTTCAAATATTAATGCTTGTTTTCAAGTATGACTCAACCATTACCAATATGTTAATAAGGAATAGCCCAAGTTTGAATGTAAATGGAAGTGTTTATTGTATTCCATGTAGCAAATGTAATTGTAATTATGTAGGTCAGACAGGAAAAACACTGCAGCTCAGAATCAAACAACATAAGTATAATATCAGAACAGCATCTGAAAGCAGTGCCTTGTTCGTTCATGTTAGGAATAATAATCATCCCATTGCTTGGGGAAAAAAGCATAGAAGTATTTAAATCATCTTGTGTCACAGAAAGATTCTATTAGCTAGTTTGATTAAGGAATTAAAATCAATAAAACTTTAGTGATGGTCAGTTCAAAACTGATATTATGTTACATAAATTTATTTGTCATGCGGCCCAAGGTTAAAAATGCTTTTGAAACCTTTTGATCTATGTATATGAAGTTGTTTTGTGGTTCCTTATTTTTACACTCGACCTGGATTCAGTCACGTCACCAATTTTCTCTCTTAAGCTCCCTTACGTGTGTTGGTGTGGGATTAGGTGGATGTCATCATTGGTGACCTGACCTCATGTTTTAGGTCACCCTGCATATTTAAGCCTTCGTCCATGTAATCCAGTTGCCTCTGAAGATGTCTTGAATAAAGACGAAAGCTAAGGTACTCCGTTGTTTCCATTTTCCCGTGTGATTTTATCAAGATATATATATATATACTGAAATTTAATGCTAATATCAAGTCAGTTAACTAACTTAGGCCAATAAAATGTGTTGGTGGTACGGAGGTAACTACTACACCACGTGATGCCCCTCGTAACACCATCTGTGAG
The DNA here is from genome assembly GCF_018991925.1 of Homarus americanus. Lineage (NCBI taxonomy): Eukaryota > Metazoa > Arthropoda > Malacostraca > Decapoda > Nephropidae > Homarus > Homarus americanus. The sequence goes on from NW_024754704.1 coordinate 2,982,801, forward strand.
GGAACTAGTACTCCACGTGATGCCCCTCATAACACCATCTGTGAGGGAACTAGTACTCCACGTGATGCCCCTCATAACACCATCTGTTAGGGAATTACTACATCATCAGGCCCCTCATACATCATCTGTGAGGGAACTAGTACTCCACGTGATGCCCCTCGTAACACCATCTGTGAGGGAACTAGTACTCCACGTGATGCCCCTCATAACACCACCTGTGAGGGAACTAGTACTCCACGTGATGCCCCTCATAACACCACCTGTGAGGGAACTAGTACTCCACGTGATGCCCCTCATAACACCACCTGTGAGGGAACTAGTACTCCACGTGATGCCCCTCATAATACCACCTGTGAGGGAACTAGTACTCCACGTGATGCCCCTCATAACGCCATCTGTGAGGGAGTTACTACACTACGTGTCTGCTGTTCAACACCTCAGCTTACATGATCTAAGTGTAAACATTAATCTGTATGTTCACTGTATGTTCCTTCACCTTTCTCTAATGAAGGCTTTTGTTAAATCACCAATGTATGTAATAAGTCATTTGTGTCCAATGTATATTTTCAGCCTTCGGGCTGCAAACTTTCAATAAACCGTTTATTATTATTATTATAATTATTATTATTAATACATGTCAAGGGATCAAGTCTTTCTTGGCCCCGACACACGTGAGAAGGCTGTTTATCCATTGTGACCAGGGGTGCAGTGCTGCCGGAGCTCACCGGAGAGCCGCTCCGGCACCTCTGTTTGATTATTGCTAAAGAGGAAATAACATTTGTCACTTCCAAAATACGATATTTTTTTATTATTCGTATAGATACAATAATAATTCATGTAGAGATTCAAGCTTCTTTAACTTCATACATAATTAAAAACTAAATACCCGACGTGTGAGTATCGACACTCACAGGTACATTTCCTGTCCAAACGCTTCTGCTAGAGAAACGGAACGAGGCAGAGTTGCCAACCAACCGCTTTTGATGCTAATATTCAGCAATATTCGTGGCTTTAGCAATAGTTCATTAGACGTTCTTTTTTTTCATACAAGTCAGGCTTGTATCCCTGTGCAGGGGTTTAGATTGAAGAAATGTGGAAGAAAAAGAAGAAAATTTATCCCTGGTTAGACTTCAAGGATGATAAACTTGGGTGTAAAGTATGTGCAAACATAAGCAACTGACACTCTTCACTTCTAAGGGTTCGAGGCTGTCAAATGAACGGCAAATGTGCCAAGTATCCTATTATGGAGCCGATCGAAGTACACACTTGAAGTCTCTCAGAAAAGCCATTGCTGGACACAAACTATCAAAAGCTCACATTCCTGCTCGTGTTGAAAATAAAGCTAGTGATGATGCTCTTGGAAAATTATGTGACCCATGAACACTTCGCATCTAAAGGCAACTTGTTCAATTTTTCGTTCTGCATATTATTTAGCTAGGAATGACAGACCATACTCTGATCACTTTGGCTTACTGAAACTTCAAAACAAAAATGGCATTGATATTGGATTTGGACTGCATTCCCTCACTAGTACTACAGACATCATTAATCACATAGTCATTAATATGAGGAAGAAAATTTGCCAGCATATCGAGGGCGACAGGGAAGGGAAGGAGGACAGATGGGCTTTACAAAACTGACAGATCCCCAGGGTAGAGACAAGACTTTATGGCGATCTACCTGTTAGCAACCACTACTCTGACCTTCCTTTCCTACCTCCCTTCCTTCCCCCATCCCTCCCTCCTTAACCTGCGTAGGTCCCCATCCTCACCGCCTCCCTCCTATAGTCTCGGGTGTTCAAGGCCCCCCCCCCCACATAACCTCTTTTAAGGCATCCCTCTCTCCCATTAGGATGAACTGGTGGAGTAGGAGAGAACAAGGAGGAAGAGGGAGGTAGGGGGGAAGAGATAGATATATAAATAACGCTGGGAGAGGAAGGCGACCATCTACCTGCCTTTCACTTCATCCTCAACATCGAGTTACCAACCATATGTTTCTGTGAAGATTTAGCGCTCCAACACACACACACACACGCACGCGCACACACACACACCTCCTCAGCCAACATACCACACCCACAAGCTAATGAAATACTGGCACATTCTCTCATAATCACCTGTGAAGTTATTTAAAGTTTAACAAACTAATTCCCTCATACCAGGAGCACACGACAATTCCTCTACATACACCTGGGTCAGAGGACGTGACCCCATCCTCCCTCACTCCCTCAGCTACACACACACACACACACACACACACGTTTACGTCCCTATAAGATATCGAGTCATCAAAGTTGGCGAGTCCTCCTCCAGGGGTGGTGATGGTGGGTCCTCCTCTAGGGGTGGTGATGGTGGGTCCTCCTCCAGGGATGGTGATGGTGGGTCCTCCTCCAGGGATGGTGATGGTGGGTCCTCCTCCAGGGATGGTGGTGGTGGGTTCTCCTCCAGGGGTGGTGGTGGTGGGTCCTCCTCCAGGGGTGGTGGTGGTGGGTCCTCCTCCAGGGGTGGTGGTGGTGGGTCCTCCTCCAGGGGTGGAGGTGGTGGGTCCTCCTCCAGGGGTGGAGGTGGTGGGTCCTCCTCCAGGGGTGGAGGTGGTGAGTCCTCCTCCAGGGGTGGTGGTGGTGGGTCCTCCTCCAGGGGGGGTGGTGGTGGTGGAACCTCCTCCAGGAGTGGTGGTGAGTGGGTCCTCCTCAGGGGTGGAGGTGGTGGGTCCTCCTCCAGTGGGAGGTGGTGGGTCCTGTCCAGGGGTGAAGGTGGGTGAGTCCTCCAGGGGTGGTGGTGGTGGGTCCTCCTCCAGGGGGGGTGGTGGTGGGTCCTCCAGGTGTGGTAAAAACTGCGATAACTAACAGACGTCCTTAGAAACCTTTCTGTTTACAAGATAACAGTGGTGCCGGGTCCCGTGCCCCGTCCCGCCACCCGTCAGTGTCCCTAACTGACCAAGACGCCTGCCTCCTGACACCACCTCAGGTAATGATGGCGACAGCGTCTTTTCATTACCAAGGTCTTGCCGAGTCATTTTGGGTATTGTTCCCATGGCGACAATGATATTTTATACGTCGATAACTGACACTGCAGTGGAGTGGTCCTCTCCAGACAGGTAAATTATATGCTCTCGTAAAGTGAATGGTGTTGAGTCTGTACATAGTAAACGGGTCCCAGAAGACTTATCCTACGTTATCTGTAAGCTACTCAAGTGCTTCTTAACGATTTAGGACGGCACTGGAAGTGAAAACAAATAACTTAGGAACCCCGAGTGTAGGGAGTTCAAAGTTTAGTTCCGTAACACTAAAAAATAATCAAAAGCGCACTAGTACAGATTAGGTGCGATAATACTCCTGCAACTCGTTTTACCAATAACGTCTCAAGTGTAGTTACCAGTACTATATCAAGTGTATTATCGGCAATGCCTCAACCAGTACACGCTTATAATTACACCAAAACCCACACTATCAAAGTTCTAAATACTGGACTATGTGATATGATAATTGTCATCAGCTGGAGCCCCGAGTAATGAGTGACATCATCTTGGCTGCACGTGGGAAGACAGAAGGGAGGGGAGAGGGAGACGGAAGAAGGGAGGTTGCCAGACACACGGGTACAGGCATAGTCGTCTTCTCACACTGCAACGGGTGAAGCACAACACCCCAACACACCCCACCCACACACCCACACACACACACACACACACACAACAACAGATGACTCAACACATACCTGAGCAGATAAGCATCAATTTCTTCAGTGGAGGTGGTGGAGATAATCTCGCACTTCACTATCTGCATCACCGCCTCCAGCTGTGATCTGTAATGAATTAGGTCAAGTGATGAGTGAGTCTTCTTCACTTAGACACCAAGTAAACAGAAGCAGCACATACAAAGAATTTTAAAGAATATTGCACAATGCTTTAACATTTAAGTACTTGGAGCATGTAATCATGTCACAAACAGCCCTTTGGCTTTCTTTAAAACATATATAAAATATTGCCACTTGAAAATAAGGCAACTTTAACGTTTCACAATTCTGGTTAGATGTTTAAGAATGGATTACAACATTAAAAGTATGTATTAATTGATAATTGTTGACGGCTAATATACTGTATATATTAATCTAAAATACGCACTGAAAAACTTTAGTTCCTGAAGTGCAGTCAGTAATGGATCAAAACAACGTTCTGACTCACTTCCTGCCTTCTTACAGTTCGCTCCTGCACTGCTTACGCGGCAATACCACTTTCAGTAATAAATATTATACTTCACAATATATAATAAATGTATATATGCATATCCTACACTATAATCACCTGGAGAAGCACCGATTGATCAATGATTCCCAGCATGGCTTCACAAGCGGACGTTCTTGCCTAACTAATCTATTAACATTCTTTTCATCAGTTTTCGAATCGGTGGACGAGGGGCACAATTATGATGTGGTATATCTCGACTTTAGCAAAGCCTTCGACAGAGTCCCCCACGAAAGACTAATTAGAAAGGTAGAAGCTCATGGCATCAAGGTGACATCCCTTAAATGGATTAGGGCGTGGTTATAGGACAGGAAACAGCGAGTGAGCATTAACGGCACTAAGTCCCATTGGAGCAACGTCACAAGTGGAGTTCCCCAAGGCTCAGTACTTGGACCATTATTATTTATTATATACATAAACGACATAGATATCGGCATAGACAGCAACATAAGTAAATTTGCTGATGACACTAAAATAGGACGTGTTATTAAATCTGACGAGGACTCGGCAAAACTACAGGAAGATCTAAACAAATTTTTCGAATGGTCTGAAAAATGGCAGATGAAATTCAACGTCGACAAATGTAAAGTACTCAGTATAGGAGATGTAAACAGGGAAACCAGATACCAGATGAACAACGATGCCATAGAGAAATCCGACTGCGAGAGAGATTTAGGAGTAATGATAAGTAGGAACCTTAAGCCAAGTAAACAATGTGTTTTTGCTCGTAACAAGGCTAATAAAGTACTTGGGTTCATACAAAGGAGTGTTAGTTACAAGACTAGCGAGGTCATCCTAAAACTGTATCTTGCTCTTGTGAGACCACACCTGGATTACGCAGTTCAGTTCTGGTCACCGTATTACAGAATGGATATAGAATCCTTGGAAAGAATTCAGAGGAGAATGACAAGACTAATCCCGGGCATTAGGAACCTTGAGTATAGAGACAGGTTAAAGCATCTTAATTTGCACTCCCTTGAGAGACGTAGAGCGAGGGGCGACCGTAATAGAGGTGTATAAGTGGAAGGCAGGGCTAAACAAAGGGGACATTACAAAGGTACTCAAACTATCCAACCAGGAGCGAACTCGCAACAATGGTTTTAAATTAGACAAATTTAGATTTAGGCGTGAAATAGGTAAACACTGGTTTGGAAACAGAGTAGTGGATGAATGGAACAAGTTACCAAATATCATCATTAACTCGAATACGCTGAATTGCTTCAAACACAGGTTGGATGCTCATATGAGCAATAGGGGTTGGGTGTAAACGGGACTGCCCAGTATGGGCCAATAGGCCCGCTGCAGTTTCCTCCATTCTTATGTACTTATAAATACTTTATTATTATTATTATTATTAAACATGTAAAATCGAAGGGGGGTATGTTCTTTCATGCTTATTAATTTACATAGATATGCAAAATATTGATGGAAAAATAATGTACTCCACCTTATATAAATACAACAGTAAACCGACTACAGTACAAATTTTATGAACCTTTAATATTCCATAGCCTAGTACAGTAATATTTAAGCACAAGATATTTCTACACAACAATAACCGATATGAAAAAAAAATTCTACACAACTATTACACAATAAAATATTGTATTCCTGGTACAGTATAAGCTGTATGTAGGGTGGACGTTTGGGCCATGAGCTGTATGTAGGGTGGACGTTTGGGCCATGAGCTGTATGTAGGGTGGACGTTTGGGCCATGAGCTGTATGTAGGGTGGACGTTTGTGAGCCATGAGCTGTATGTAGGGTGGACGTTTGTGGGCCATGAGCTGTATGTAGGGTGGACGTTTGGGCCATGGGCTACAAATTTCCTAAATGTAAATTATAATCCCATTAATACCCCTGAGAACCTTCTAGTCAGGAGCCTTCAGGCCAGGTTATTTATATTACTTGACCCAAGGCCCAGACGGTCACTGTACAGTACATTAGTCCCAGAGTTACAGACATAAAGGTTCACCGCAGCTTAGTCTCAATCTTAAGATAACAGAATTAACAATTGATATCTTATATTGGCCGTCTGGGGGAGAACACGGTAACCATAAGTGGTCAGAATTTCATAAGGAATCCACATATCCTACTGCAGGATCCCCCAGCTCACGCCAGGGGAGAAATTCTTCAGGTGGGTGCGCTCGGGGCGGAGTCGTCAGTTGATCACCACAACCTAATACTCAGGTAATGCTACCCTAACCCCCCGCCCATATCGCGTATAGGAGTTAATCTTCAGGTGAAATAAGCTGGAGGGCTTTATCTTCAGGTGGCAATAAGCCCTAAACCTCCTGGGTCTGGTTAATGGGTCCGGTGGACAAGCCTGGCCACGTGTAGGAGGAAGGGGGAGTCAACTCTACAAATTAATGAAACTAAACAAGAGCTGCTCAGGGTGGACACATCACTTAACCCTGGCATGGCTGACCTTCACTCCTGTCTCGTATGAGGAGACTGACACGCCCGTATTATTAAACATCTTCCCCTGAAGAGGGTCGTCGTGTTTCAACCCGAGTTTTAAATCAAATGAGTCCTGAGGGACACCGCAGTACTTAAATTATATTTTATTGGAAATAGTTAATTTTACCGCCACACCACCCCGTTAAGTATAGTACTGCTGTGTCCCTCAGGACCCATTTAATTTAAAACTCGGGTTGAAACACGACGACCCTCTTCAGGGGAAGATGTTTAATAATACGGACGTGAGACAGCAGAGGTGAAGGAGGGGCGAGGTCAAGGGTCATGCTGTTACTGGGTCAACCTATCAACCTTTTGGATACAAACGTTGAGAACATAGTCATCCTCAAGAGGTCCAAGAGGGCACTGCCTACGCCTGCATAGAGCTACAGTCCACCCGCACTGGCGAACCCCAACGCTTCCCCGCCATTACCTTGGATATACTGCAGGTACAACTGGGAGTACATCGACAACCCGGAGCCTCTGGCCGCACTACACGTAAACTCTGTCGACTCCCCTACCCGACACCCTGGCATGTCCCACACCAGCTGTCCCCATCACGCCATCGTCATCTTGACCAATGATCTCCCTCCTACACACAGTGACACTTGGCAGTATTAGAGGCCCAGCAGTACGCTTTCTCATAAACAGATGAACCTGTACACTTGTCCATCCTTCACGAAATTACTGGTGATTAAATGTATAAGTAACATCTAACATACTGTATATCAAAGCCAATATCAATATGATCCATTGAATTTGAAGCGAGATAAGACGAATTATAATCCAACTTTTCACGTAAGCTACCCCCTAGCTGTCAGACCGTGAGGTAATTTCTACCAAAGACTCGAGAAGACGGACAAAATACGTTTAAAGATTAAGAAAACTAAACGTGCACACTGAACACTATGAAGCTGTTCCCGCCTGTTGTTACCTACGGTCTCGCGTCATGCTCACCGATGATTAAATACTAACCCTACCTGGTGGAGGGGTGGGGGGATATCAGCACCCTAGTATTGTATGTAATTCACCCCAATATAATATTGGTACACGCAACATTTGTCATGAACTGTTTACTTAACCAGTTCCTTCTCAGAAGTGGCCATGTCAGCACAACACTCGAGCGTATCTAAACACTGACTGACGGTTGGCTAACAGCTCTCCTCTCGAGGTGACACTTACTGGGTGAGAGAAGCTGAGGAGGAAGTAACGCTTCCGGGGAAGACAGACAACAGGAGGTCACATCACCTAGGTGAGAGAGAGATTATAACCACTGAACAGGTAAGTGGCCAACTAAACTAAGGGCAGCCTCCAAGTGTTGCTCAGACTCTTATCTGGAGAAGACTCCCAGACCTCCTCCCATTAAGAGTTTCAGAGCTTATCTTAAATAATTTGTTATAACATACAGCATAACGGGTGGTGTTAGGTCGGTCTATATCACCCGATGATTAAACTTAACCCAATCCAGCTTAATCTAATCCCCTCCCAAGGGAAAATTAAGGTATTTAATCATCAGGTGAAATAAGTTGAGTAGGTTTAATTATCAGATGAAATAAGCTATGGGTTTAATGATCAAGTGGGTTTAATTTTCAGGTGAAATAAGCTGAGTGGGTTTAATTATCAGGTGAAATAAGCTGAGTGGGTTTAATTATCAGGTGAAATAAGCTGAGTGGGTTTAATTATCAGGTGAAATAAGCTGAGTGGGTTTAATTATCAGGTAATACGAAAATACCACTTCGAGTCTCTTACGATTAAGGTACAAATCCCTTTATAGAAGTTAGTTTCTTTAACACACACACACTCTGTTGTTGAGTCACGCGCACGACAACACGGCGAATTACAATGATAGAGGACCTCCTACAGCCGCCATGGTGTGTCAGGTGCTGGTCACATTAGTTTTCATAAAACATATTCGTATTTGAGGACCGAGTTCCTGTATTCACTCAACCCCTGTACTGTGCTAGGAAGGACTAGTGTCTCCGCCAAGGCTCTCAAGGCCTTACCTCTAACTCTCACACAATGTCACTCTGCTTCTTCTTAATGAACAGTGTGTTTTCAAACAATTTCAAAATTCCTCATAATGAAGATGGTGAAGTATGTCTGGGATAATAATGGCAAGAGATCATGTTGATAAACAAGTCCTGCAAACACCCGATGTGTAAATTACATGTGGCAGATAAAGTGAAGTAGATAAATCATGTTCTTTTAAAAACGACAATCATCTCGCCTCAAATTTTGTAATAGGGATCCGAGTCATGAAGGCTGTAGACGTAGGGGCAAAGCAGACCCTGGGACAGAGGACATAACCTCCTAGTGTCTGGTGTACGGGGTGAGGCACTTTGCTTCTCCCTGTCTATAAAATAAGTAAATTAAATGAAGGCTTTCTTGGGTTACTCTTCTTTGGATTGACAATCTATTTACACGCTGAAAAAACATGAATTTGTAGGGTGACTTTACTCAATATATTATCTGTTCACTTTTCCCCAAGATGACAACTGTGTGAAGCTAACGTAGGAGGAGGAGTCAGCAGGTCGCCAGGCGGAGGTCCCTCATTGGGTTACTTCACCCCCTTAATAGGACGTTGGTTCACTGTCATGGTGTTCAGTCGTCACCCACTGTATCCGATACAGTACTTACTTACGTGTCGCGTGATGATTAGGCATCCCAGCTTATTTCACCAGGTGATTAAACACTATCTGGGATAGTTAAGTGTGATTAGGGTAGTTAATCATAAATGAAATAGGAACGCATAATGTTAGTAACCACTGAGTGACCAATAGACAACGTACATGGGTGTGGGGGGGGGAGTAAACACGGGGACTTCCAAGGCGACACAACAAACCACAACATATCAGATGTAAACCAGTTTAAACTATCATGGTGCAACAGCCGCGGTCCCCTCCGACACACCTACTGCTCGACCCAGAGCCTGGACACTGCGAAGTCTTTATTCCACACCAGGAAACACTAATAAACTGCTTTGACGCCTTTACTTCATGAAACTAATCAATACGTGTACAATACTTTCGTAAAAGAAAATCATTGTTAGTTACTTCTCGTTGGGCGAGTTTATACCGGTATCTATTGTAAGTGAGCTTAATACACAGACTAATATATTTCCATTCGTAAATACGTCACAAATACATAGCTACAGTAAATAAAGAAAAACATAAGGAAAGGCTAAGACTGGGGGGGGGGGGGTCATTACTTACTGTACGAGTTAACTTGTGAATCTATAACAAATCAAACCTCAAAAATAGCAATTGTCTGAAACATATATTTTAGTAGACAAAAGGCTGTAACAAAATACGAAGAGGATCACCTGAAGAATCGCCCTCCCAGCTTACCCAACCTAAAGATTCACCACCCTAATGCTGCCATAAACCCCAGGCAGTGGTTGATCTTGTGGCGAGATAAAATAGGATCCACAAGAACAAAGGAGTATATATCCCCGCCTCCTTCCCCACCTTAAAAAAAAGTCCTATGGTCATGAAACGGAGTGTGGTACACCTTTCCCTCGCGTTACTAAGCGCCACAATAGGTGGGGGGGGGGGGTAGAGGTGGTAGAAGCGGTATCGCTCTTGCCTCGCAAGCAAGATGTCACGGGTTTGATTCCCGGGTCGGTGGAAGTTGTTTGGACATACTTCCTAGCCCCCATTAGTCCCTGCTCACCTAGCAGTAAAGTAGGTACCTGGTGTAAGTCGAAAGTTGCGAATTGGTATTCAGGGAAAGTTGTTGGAGCTTCCAATAACTTGATGACATAAACCACTGACTCTTCAGGCTTCTACGCCCTTGTCTCTTCAGGCTTCTACGCCCTTAACTCGTGAGACATAAAGGCAAGCATGAACTTAGCATGCTTCCCTGTTGGGCGCTGTAAACGCTTCTGCGCTTCACCTTACACAAGGATGTAGGGGGGTGCCCAATATATAAAAAAAAATGGTGGGTGGACTCTTGGAAGGAGAGGGCAGTGGGCCAGACTCTAAGCCACGCTCGCAGCCTGCTCACTCTCATGCCGCCAGCTGCCCACTTCTCCAGCCAGATAGATAAACAGATATATATTTGTTCAGTTATTAATTATAAATATGTAGACAGAAACAACCTGGGATTTAATCGAGCGAAGACCCGGATTGTAAAAATAAATCGCGCAGGGATCACTCCAACACGCTGGGAAGCTTCAGGTTACACATTCCGCAACTATGTAACTGTATATTTTCAGCCGTTTGGCTGCCATGTTTTCTCAATAAACCGTTAATTATTATTATTGTCAACAAATCTTGGTTGGATGGATATATGAGCGATAGGGGTTGGGCCTAAACGGGGCTGCCTAGTATGGGCCAATAGGCCCGCTCCAATTTCTTCATTCTTATGTTCTTATAACCAAGAAACAAGCCCGCCAGGTGAGTACTTGGCGCATGTGACCCAGGTGAGAAGCCCGTGGCGGAAACTGGCAAGGTGAATATTATTATTTGGGCGTGTCAGTGAGGGAGTAAGGTGTTAAGCTGGGGGATAATATTCGGGTGACCTGAAGTGATTCATGCACCGAAATACAGAGTGAACAATTAACTCACTCTTAACAGGTTTACTATAGAACTCGTGGGTAAGACGTTAACCAAGTCACTCTACAGTCCACCCAAATGTTCCCTCCCTCAGACAACACAGGAATTATATCACCATAATTTGTTATTGCATCTACTGCACTGAATGATTACAGTGAAAATTTTTAATTATTTCCCTAAATTATGAAATTTTCGTTCAGGTTAACAAGTTATGTTACATCTGTTCGACTTGGGGTGCTTCGGGATCGACCAGAATTTATATATATATATATTTTATTTTAGAAGTTGCCCCGCGAGGGGGTTAGTTTATTGGGCACCCCCTTACATCCTGTGCAAGTTGAAGCGCAAAAGCGTTTACAGCGCCCATCTGCGAAGCATGAGTAGGTTCGTGCTTGCCTTCATGACTCGTGCATTAAGGGCGTAAAAGCCTGAAGGGTCATGGGTTTTGTCAGAAAGTTACATAAAGTGACAGAATGATGAGAGTGTGGGGGGGAAAATTCCCGGTACAATTCATCTGTTTATGTCAAAGTGTGGCAGGTCCCTAATAATGTCAAGTGCCAGGCCCGTCTCTAGGAGGAGGGATATCTGGTCGGGGCGAGGTGTTGGGAACGGTTGGGGACCTGTAGGATGAGGTCATAGAGCAAGTGAGGATGTAGTGACCCCTCAGGGCGAGTCGAGTGCTGTATTCAAGCTTGGCAACCGCACCCCATAATGTGTATGTAAGGGCATTTTAACCCTATTGGCCGAGCTTCCCCTCCCCCCCACTCCTGACAACTGATAATGAGGCGCCAACGGGAAGCGATATATCATAAAGCACTGTAACAACATATTTTGCATCAAATAATAATGTGGTGTTAATTTACGAAAACTAAATCCAGGGAAACATTGGTTTCTTCAATGATACCGAATATCAAAAAAGTTATCTAAAAATGAAGCAAGCATGACAGATTAAGACTAGTACGGTACTGCTCATGAAAAGACGTAATGACTTAAATTATGTACTGGAACTTAAATTTGTGGGAGGAAGCCAGCCTCCCAAATAAACAAACCCTTGTCTATACATAAACTGAGTAATGTTAACTTGCATGGCTATTTTATTGAATAAATACTGTATCTATTTATCTATCTGTCACAGTCATTCTGAGAACCGGGAGAAAGCGGCAGTAACATCTCTTTTCAGCTTTTTTCGAAACAGTGGACGACGGGCACGATTATGATGTGGTATATCTCGACTTGAGCAATGCCTTCAACAGTCCCCCACGAAAGATTAATACGAAAAGTGGAGGCTTATGGCATTGGAGGAGATATTCTAAAATGGATTAGGGCGTGGTGACAGGACAGGAAACAGCGAGTAGGCAATAACGGCACTAAATCAGATAGGAGTAACGTCACTAGTGGAGTACATAGAATGGAAGAAACTGCAGCGAGCCTATTGGCCCATACTGGGCAGTCCCATTTACACCCAGCCCCTATTGCAACGTAACGTAGACCAGGCAATTCAATTTCAACAGTTTATTCCATATTATAGGTAACGGGGTCCTTGTAGTGTCACGAGGTACCCCTGTAGTGTTACTAGCAGCATCCGACAGGAGTCTCTAGTACATATAAAATAATATATATATACTTATAAAGCCCAAGGAAGGAAGGATATTGCTTCAATATTATTTATTAAATATTTGGCCAACATGCAGGTGATGAGCATTGTGCCTCCATCAGGAGGACGAGCTACGAAAGTGTTGTGGGTACATCTCACGATGTTGGGGATGGGTGTGCGGCTGTCTGCTTTCTGACGTAATACACAGACCTGGTAGCCATCGTATTCTAATTGGGCCCAGGTCCTGAGCTTGGCCAAGGCTGACTCCCATTTCCAACGACTTCAAAGATACATCCATATAGAACCAACGCCATAAGATCACAGAGCTTGTTAGGGTCCACAATGGTATTACAAACGAAATTCCTAATCCCAGGACGTACTGTATAGATATATTCCAATAAGACAGTGGGTGAAACAAACTGGATGCTGCAGCCCTGGCCATCTTGTCCGCCTTCTCACTGCCAGACACAACCACGCATGCTGGTACCCAACACACGTCTAATCGAAGGCCAAGTCGCCCTACGAGCACGAGCATCACTAAAATCTTGAGAACCAAACTGTGGAGTGGGACTAAAGACTTGATGGTCTGAAGGGCACTCCTCAAGGGACTAAAGCTGCAAAACCCCTGTTCTCAAGTACGAAGAGTCACCTTCAAGGTTAGGAGAACCGCAACAAGATAGAGGCTGCAAAGGCTGGCTTATATCTGACGAAGTCATCTATAAATGATAAAGTGGGTCCCTATGCCAGGATGCTCACTAAACACTTCAGACAACAATATGAAGTATAGACGAGAGCACTCTGAGGATACCACGAGACACTTCACTGGACAGCGTGGGAAATAAGAACATCACTGGACAGCGTGGGAAATAAGAACATCACTGGACAGCGTGGGAAATAAGAACATCACTGGACAGCGTGGGAAATAAGAACATCACTGGACAGCGTGGGAAATAAGAACATCACTGGACAGCGTGGGAAATAAGAGCATCACTGGACAGCGTGGGAGATACCCAACACCACGCGTATCGGGTAACCAGAGCCGAAGCAACCATAGTCAGCATAAACATGAAAGTAATTATCCCCAACACAAAAGCGCTTATTAACAGGTCTAGAAACCGTTGGATACAATATCAACTGTAAGCTAACACAAACTGTCGCCGCACTTCCATTGGCAGCTCCCAAACCTCAACCAAGAGGCTTGGAACTAGGGGAATATTGTCTAAACTCTAAAGACATGGAGACGTACTGCCATAAGTTATGTCAAATAAAGTGTCCTAAAAGCATGGCAACATGTTATTTTTCTCTTAAAAATCCCAAAATATCAGGGGTCACCTTCTCGAACCCGTCTCAACCACATTCCAATCTCGGCCTGACGCCTTACAAATCTTCCTCCACCTTAACTAGTCTTATCCCTAATGATGTCCTCCCTTCGTGATCCCAACTCCTCTTTGTATATGGCCAAACCACCACAAACTTACCTCTACCATCCCATTAATCATACATGTCACACTCCTCCTCTCGCTCTAATAGCTTCATTTCCCAACCTGTTCCTGAGTGACGTTCCCAATACACGCAGCAACATCCTCATGTCACTTGCTTCAAACAATTCCTCCTCTTTCCTCAAGTCCAAATCACTGCGTCATACAGCAACACCGACGCAGTAAGTGTCGGTAACTCCTTCAGCCTGTCTAATATGCCCACTGTTGTAGTCTGGTGGCGTGCATGGTTAAAACAGATGCACCATATCTGCTTCTTGTAAACAGACGCAGCCAGTGTAGCGATACCTTTCTCGCCCTTACCATATTAACCACTTCCTCCCTCTGTCCCTCTTATACAAAGTCCTGTAATTAAATTTGTCCACCAATTCCTGCATCAACTCACCATTTTTCCTATCTATAATCCTGAACCCAGTGTCTTCCGTCTTTCTATAAACTACACCCTCTGTCTTCCCAGTTTTAACCACCAACTGTTAAGATTCTCCTGCCATTCCAACACTTATAAGACAGCTTCCCCTCGTTTCCTTACTTAAGCACACATACATACGTACTGCATTTATAACATTATCTCTTTTAACCCTCCTGTCCGATATTTGATTCAAACCTTCACAACATGCACCCATTAACTTAATACCCCCATTATTTCCACTGTCCATCCCCCCCCCCACTTGTGCATTGGCACCATCACACTTTTCCTTCAAGTCTTCCAACATATCATCATCACTTCACAAGTCACGCTTCCTCCTTACCCCCAAGACCATCACCAACCTCGCCTCTTTACCACCTAAGACCACCTACCTTAACCTTCCCAAACTGGGGGCCATGGCCCCCCCAGCAAAATTTAGGGGGCCATAAGCTGAGGCTATGTACACATAAAAATCCCAAGCCCCACCACACTAGAACAGCCAGTCAGCAGCTGAGCCAGCTAGAGATATGGATTGGGAGAGGGG
This sequence comes from Homarus americanus, assembly GCF_018991925.1. Taxonomy (NCBI): domain Eukaryota; kingdom Metazoa; phylum Arthropoda; class Malacostraca; order Decapoda; family Nephropidae; genus Homarus; species Homarus americanus. The sequence continues at coordinate 2,998,091 of NW_024754704.1, forward strand.
GGCCATGGATAAGGATCATATATGAAAAGTGGGTAATGATCAGGAAAAGTTTGGGAACCACTGCTGTAGATGGTCCACAATCTGAGAAGTGATATAATTAATAAAAATAAATCAAACTTTTTGACCTTATTAACTAGGCTTATTGTGGCCTTCTTAGACTATCTTCGGTTATGCAGACTTATTGTTTATAACTTTGTATTCCTGAATATAGATACAGGTATTTCTCTCATAATTTTTAACTGTAGATGGGTTAGTTTAATTGCTAATCTTGTTACTCGATTAAAAACCTTTGTCGTTGAAACTCAGAAATTAATATAACCTCAACGTAAATATCTGTTTTTGTGTACATTGTGCAATACATAGTATACCAATGCTCTTTCGTCCAACAGATAATAATTTAAATCAAGAAAGCACTGTGTATTTGCTCGAAACAAGGCAAATAAAGTACTTGGGTTCATATAAATGAGTGTTAGTTACACGACCAGTGAAGTCATCCTAAAACTATATCTTGCGCTTGTGAGAACTCATTTCGATTACGCAATTCAGTTCTGGACTTCTGGTCACCGTACTACAGAATGGATATAGAATCCCTAGAAAGCATGCAGAGGGGGATAACAAAACTACTCCCTGACATTAGGAACCTTGAGTCGACAGATTAAAGCATCTTAACTTGCACTCCCTCGAGAGACGTAGAGTGAAGGGCAATATGATAGAGGTGTATAAATGGAAGTCAGGGCTAAACAAAAGTGATATAACAAAGGTACTTTAAATATCCAACCAGTAGCGAATTCGGAACAATGGTTTTAAATTAGACAAATTTAGATTTAGGCGCGAGATAGGTAAACACTGGTTTGGGAATATAGTGGAAGAGTGGAACAAGTTATCAAACACGCTGGGTGGCTTCAAATATAAGTTGGACGAATATATGAGTGACAGGGGTTGTGTAAACAGGATTGCCAGTATGGTGTAATAGGCCCGCTATTGTTTCGTCCACTCTTGCGTTCTGATGTTGCATGAACAAACTGTTAAGTTGTGTCTACCTTGAGTTATTTATACACATATATACCTAGCGAATAGTTAATTTCAGCTGCTGTACTGTGTCACATCTAAAGGTGCATATTGTATACTAAATAGTCTCCACCTACAAGAAATAATTCAGTTAAATTCACACAGGCGCTTTGTTACAAGTAAATTTAATTGTTGGGCTACATTTGTGGTAAAAAAGTGACAATATACTGTACACCTCATCGTGGAAAACAAATCACATCAATACACCAAATTATGTTCTAGGTCATTGAAGCTACCAAACAAGAGAGCAGGAACATCTATGGGAAGACTACATCTGCTCTCACAAGTATTATAAGAATTCAGAATTAATACGCTTAATATTTTCACTAACCAATACAAGATAAACAATACAAAGTGACCTGAAGGTTCATTTCCGTGCGATAAAAACCTTTACAACGCACTATTAATGTATATACACAATGTCAAGTTAACTAAGGGGCATAATTCACTGTTTTTCACATACTTCAGCATTCACAAAGATTACAGTATTTGCCGGGTAGCCATACGTGTTCAGTTCATCGTCCAGCAGGTTCACCAAATACCAAACAACGCACCATTTATCTTTTACAAATGTTTCACCAATATACACATTTACTGCCACCAAGAAATCACTGAAGATAAAAAAAAAGGGCACCAACTATAGTAAATTCCATACAAACACCACAGAAAACCTCTAAACAACCACTTATCACTCCCGTTAACATGGTAAGTGGCAACACCGCAGCTCAATACAAGCAGGACCAGCCTGTGACTTGAGCAGCAAACATTTATCCGGTTCTTCCTACCTTGGGATTTTCCTCAGATCACAATTTGAAGTCATTCCATCCTTCCTAGTAAACCACACTTCCATGAGTTTCTCCACTCCTTCAAAGAAATGAGTATTATTCTCGGCAATCATATTAGCAAGGGATTGAGACATAGCGCACACTTGTATTAAAGTTTCTCCTCACTGTTCACTGGCTGAGAGCGTTCTGACGATTCTCCTGCCACCCCGAGCCTCAGCAGCTGGGGAACGGGATGCCAGTTAGAAATTTTCCTATATATTGGATGGTGTTTTGTGAATGAATTGACAACACAGTAAACATAACACAATTTTAGTGCAGTCTCAATTTTAAAACATACCTGTATACAATAAGGAAATAAAGAATCGGTGTAATATTTGATGATTAAGCGAGTAAAACAGATGATATGATTCTTTGGAAGGTTTATTGGTTTATTATGTAATCAGGCGGTGCAGGTGAACAATGTACACAGACAGCGCAGGTATTTATGTATTGCACAATGTACGCATACAGATATTTACGTTGATGTTATATTAATTACCGAGTTTCAACGACAAAGGTTTTTAAGCGAGTAACAAGATTAGCAATTAAACTAACCCATCTAGAGTTAATAATTATGATAGAAATACCTGTATCTATATTCAGGTATACAAAGTTATAAACAATAAGTCTGCATAACCGAAGATAGTCTAAGAAGGCCACAATAAGCCTAGTTAATAAAGTAAAAAAGCTTGATTTATTTTTTATTAATTATATCACTTCTCAGATTACTAGCCGCTCGGAAGGTTGGGCTGGTTTTTATTATTACCTTTATATGGCCGGGCTTTATTGTACAGTGATAGTACAAGAAACTATAACACCGTGTGATGTTTGGTAGTGTCACACTGGATAACACACTTCTCACATCTATCCTGGGCCAGGAATTGAACCCAGGACACAATCAGCACTCTGCATCTAAGGAGTTCTTTGGAACACATTACACTCTAAGTATTCTTTGGGACACATTACACCCAATAAGTGTTCTTTAGGACACATTACACCCTGTAAGTGTTCTTTGGGACACATTACACCCAATAAGTGTTCTTTAGGAGACATTACATCCTGTAAGTATTCTTTGGGACACATTACACCCTGTAAGTGTTCTTTAGGACACATTACATCCTGTAAGTATTCTTTGGGACACATTACACCCTGTAAGTGTTCTTTAGGACACATTACATCCTGTAAGTGTTCTTTGGGACACATTACACCCTGTAAGTGTTCTTTGGGACACATTACACCCAATAAGTGTTCTTTAGGACACATTACACCCTGTAAGTGTTCTTTAGGACACATTACATCCTGTAAGTATTCTTTGGGACACATTACACCCTGTAAGTGTTCTTTGGGACACATTACACCCAATAAGTGTTCTTTAGGACACATTACACCCTGTAAGTGTTCTTTGGGATACATTACACCCTGTAAGTGTTCTTTGGGACACATTACACCCAATAAGTGTTCTTTAGGAGACATTACATCCTGTAAGTATTCTTTGGGACACATTACACCCTGTAAGTGTTCTTTAGGACACATTACACCCTGTAAGTGTTCTTTGGGATACATTACACCCTGTAAGTGTTCTTTGGGACACATTACACCCAATAAGTGTTCTTTAGGAGACATTACATCCTGTAAGTATTCTTTGGGACACATTACACCCTGTAAGTGTTCTTTAGGACACATTACACCCTGTAAGTGTTCTTTGGGATACATTACACCCTGTAAGTGTTCTTTGGGACACATTACACCCTGTAAGTGTTCTTTAGGACACATTACATCCTGTAAGTATTCTTTGGGACACATTACACCCTGTAAGTGTTCTTTGGGATACATTACACCCTGTAAGTGTTCTTTGGGACACATTACACCCGGTATGATTTCTATGGGATCCACTTTGACTTCTCAAAGTGAAAGCTTAGCAAAAAATAAACTTTAGTACATACTGTATTTCTTGAATACTGTATGTGGCCACTGGACATTTTATTTCTCTTGTGTCCTCTGTGTTTGTCTCCGGTGAATCTGGGCACAACAGCGATTTTTAAAAAGAGACTCAATGACATTGAGTGCGATTTATAAAAAATGAGCTTCATATTATCAGTATGAAACGTAGAAGTAGAGGGTATAGAAAACAGACATCAACAATTAGATAACCAATTTCACTTTTTAATCAGTTGTTGCAGCCATCTATAAAGTCATACTGGACTGGTAGGTGTGAGGCGGTGTTAGGTGATGGTGGCACTAACCATTTTTTCCAGTAAAACTTATAGCATTGGCCCTGGCTATCTACCATCCCTAACCATACTGTACTGCCCCTGCTCAGTTAGTTCCAATTCTCAACAGCAACAAATATCCTTTACTTTATCCAGTTCGTTGGAGATGGAGGTAACAGAACACTGTTCTGACGATTTTCATCCATCAGGCAGATAATTCTAAGAAACAAAAAATGTCAGAAACCTAAGTTCCTTACAGTGGCTATGGGTCCTCTCCTATCCAGGGTACATAAGGTAACCTTCCCTTGCCATGAGTCAATGAACACAAAGGATTTTTCTCCCCTCCCTGGCTGATTGTACTGTACAGTCAAATGGTACTTATTTCTGTTGCTTAAGCCACTCACACACCACTATCCTTGCTCATGTACCTGTATTGATATGCTTTGCCCTGCCTTTATTTAACTTTCTGCACAAATTTTATAATTTTGCCACACTATCATGGAAAAAAGTTTCATTGTGTTGTTTGGCAGATAACATGATACAATAAGTTTAAAGATAAAGAATATGTGGGTTGTGAGAATGCACAAAATATAGAGTAATCTCCAAAATCATGCGCTAATCTTGCTCTTTAGATCGGAAACCATACAATTCTTGAACTTTACAGGTTTTAAACATTGATCATTGCTACTAGTGTACTGACTTATTATCACCGGTCCTGTACTACTGTTTACACTTCTACTATATTGCTACAGTAGTACAGATACACTACTGTATTGTTGCTATTACTAGTATGTAGTAATGTTATTACTACTAGTAGTACAGTAGCTAGTAGCTACTGTTGTCACTACTGCATTACTAGTACCTGTAGTGGTACAGTACCGTTATTGGTACTATTCAGTACAGTACAGTAATATGTTTTATCACTACAGTACTGTTATTACAGAAAAATACAATTTTATAAAAGGTATTGAAATAGTGCACTGAATGTTAATATGTTTAATGTTTACTCATAATCTTGGCCTTTCAATTACAATTAAGAATTGGAGCTTAAATCTTAAATTATTACTTGCACAGTAATCCGTACAAGTGTGAAATTGGCATCTCCATCTGAAGCCTCACAGGGTGTTTGAGACAACCACTGGATCATTTTCAAAACCCTGATTCAATAAGGTTATGAGCTGCTTGCATCAAAACATTATCCAAATGGGTAACGTATTATGGTGCAAAATAATGAGGTACACTCGCTATAAAAAGTATCTACAAAATATTTTGCTAGACAATGACACAACGGACGAAGGAATTTGACAACCCTACCGATACAACAGGAGTCGCAGTGTTCATTTTGACATCCACCGGACCCTACCTTGCAGATACTTTCTGTAGTGAGTGTACATGACCACTGACAATGACATTCTGCCAAGGTGTTTAGTGAAGGTAGATCTTGTAGGTCACTTGTTGGAAAGAGAGTAAAAAATAAAGTAAAAAATTATTAAGGATGTAATAAAACCCTTCATCAGTACAAAAAGCAATTACAGTATTATTCATCATTCATCTATCACAAATTTGTAAACAACACAAAGGTCACCTATTTATCACAACAAAAGATATGCTCAGTTCTGTGGGCACATTTTTTCAAAACTGTCTTCATAAATTTATTCAATAATCCTAAATTCTGTAGACACGTTATTAAACTTGAATTAAAAAAATTATACATTACATTACTTGACTTACAATAAACTACCTGTACAAATCTTTAGAAATAATTGTATAAGTAATCTTGACAGTACTGACCATTTTCACTGAATTACTCACTTACCTTGACTAGTAAAATGTTTATTGAGTACAACTGTCTGGGAATATAAGATCATAATCTTATTTTGGATTTGAAGCGATATTTTCTACACCCACAAGATATTTCCTTTTCATGTCACTACACCAACTAAATAAAACCCCTAAAATATGTTTTTTCAACTGCACAAAAAGGCTACATATCTAGGTTTTGGCTTACGTCTGACAGTTCCAATAATTCTAAATAGTAGAGATACACTGGTGCACTTCTTGCTGATACATTTTAAGATACCAAGTGTTTCTGTTTCCATAATAATTATCACAATGTGGCCCCTTGCAAATCATAGGGAAGCATGCAACAGTCAGGATATGACACCAACACAGAATCCCCACCCTGACATATAAAATCACTACCCTATTTTGGGCCCATGCATAGATAGTGTGTGATCACTTCTGTATCTTTGAACAATCAAGTTGACTGTTAATTACAAAAGTTCAAAGTAGCAGCAAAAAAGTATATGAGAAGAACAAGAGAGATAAGTAATAGGTGAAGACTACGCTTATTAATTTTACATAAAGAAGCAATGAAAAATAATTGTACAAATGTGAGCTTAAGAAACTTCATGCATATCAAATAATTATGCCAATAAAATAATGAGTAACAATTCGTTTTTTACCAAAATGTGTAAGTCCAACTCACTTCCAGTTTGCTTAAGACTAGGTGGATGACAAGATCTTTCTCCAAAGATTGTAGCCAATGCATACATCCTTACATTCACTGAAACTACCAACCTCTCATTCATACACAACACCACATACTTTCTCGTCCAACAATGTGGAAAAAGTAGACCACATAAACTTTTGTAAACACTCTGCCCTAATTTGGAGGTCAAAATACACATCAATAAAAGAGTAAATGCTTTAGCACTACAGGATGCCATCCCAAAATCAGCATTATATATGGAAGAGTGCATGCAATGTTTTGCAGAAACAAAATGCTGCAATCTTACTTTGGATGTGGGCCTAGATGCACATTTAAGAACTTGAGAATGGAGGAAACTGCAGCGGGCTTATTGGTCCTGACTAGGCAGCCCCGTTTACACCCAACCCCTATGGCCTTGCTGCCAAAGAACATGATGGAAATGAGGTAGCTGTGACCTAAGTTTGAAACTGATGTGAAAGTTGAGTATTTCTCTGTAACTCGGACTGATGAAGAGGAAGAGTTCTGGAATCAGACACAAAAACTAAAGTTACTCAGCATAACATACAAAAGAACAGAATGGGAGTTCCAGCCCCACTCTCTCTAACACACACACATACACTTTCCCTTAGTTTACTGTTGTTCATTCATGCACTAACTTTTTATTCATACGCATTACTGCTTCCTTGATCTCCATCCCTCCCCCCATCACTGTACTTCTGCAGCAGCCTTTCATATCCCTCCTTCCATGCATTTCTGATTTATACATTCCTTATCAACCTTTCATTTCTCAACCTCTCACACCATTTCAGCACATCATTGTATACTCTCTGAATTTCTTTTTCAAATTTCAGTAATGAAGTATTGTATGTACTGTAAAGTAATTCTTAATATCCTTTACAAAGATATTGCTCCCATACAATTACCATTCAATAATCACCGAGCATCACAAGACAAATCTTGACAGTAATATTGAGATAAAACACAAAAGAAAGCTCCCTTGTTTTACTGTAAGTGTAAGTGACAAAGGTTGTTTGTATCATGTTATGTATTACAACTTGCTCTTACAAAATATAGACATCTGGTCACAAAATTTGATCACATATACAAGCAAGTTGAGTAATGCATAGTAAGTTTGATTCTTCAATAGCAGTTTGTTTTGTTGGAATATTATGTCACTGGCAAACTTGAAAATGTTTGAGTACTACAGTAATTTCAATTGACATAAGCACCTTTAAACATAAAAACAGGAGACAATTAACTGACATTCTTAATTTACAATGTGTGTGACTAACTAGACCATCTAAATAACATGTAAGCTAAAACACATGTACAATCACAATACACAGTACTTGGTAATCATTAGTATTATACTACCTGGAATTCTACAAACACTAGGGTGCACAAGAAGAGTCCACCGCTGACTTCACAATCGCTCTGTGTTCCCAATGTCAGCCGTTGACTAAAATTATTTTTGTAACAACTGTGTAGGAAAACTGCCACAGCTATTTATTATTGTACATATGCTTCACTGCTTCTTCCCCCAAGTCAACTGGAGCACATTATTAAAATGCAAAAAGATATACTGTATGTACCTCTGGCTAAATCTCATGGAAGTCTTCTCAGCTGCCACAACATACAGTACTATACAGTGGTCCCTCGATTAACGAACGGTCCAACTAACGAAATTTCGGTTAACAAATTAGCTCCCATATGGATTTTCAATTCCATTAACGTACAAAACTTCGAATAATGAAAACCTTACGGGAAACACTCTTTGTTGTGGGCATCAGCTGATCGGCTAGTCTGCCAATACAGTAATTGGTTCTTTGTTTACATTCGTTTCCAGTGGAGTAAATATCAAGAAAGTTGTGCTCTTGAATATTTGTGCATTTTTTATTAAAATTATTGGTCATTCTAATTTAGTTAACATATTGATAATACTGTATATACAGTACAGGGAACAGTTTTTGTGTGCCAATCAGCTGATCGAATCACCCACCAACGCTTCTCAGTTTAGCTTTGTTTACAGTGGAGTGAACATCCAGTTTGTTGGTCTCTTGAATATTTTTGCATTTTTACATTAAAATTATTGGTCATTCTGAAATTTAGTTAACATATTGATAATATACAGTGCAGAAATTATTATGAAACATGAAGAAGGCATTAGAACCAATGCACTCTGTAAAGAATATGGCATGTCATCATTGACTGCCTCTACAATCAGCTGTTGGATATGTGAACAAAGCTGCCGGGAATACGACATACACACCTCAAAGTAAGTTAAAATATAATATTCTATTGTTTTTTTATTTATTATATATTATGCAGTATACTGTACAGTACAGTACAGTATTGTATTTAGTTTATATTTAATGTTTTGTTAATTCTATTACCGGTATACAGTACTTTGTATGTACTTTTTCTGTGAGTTGGAACCAATTACCCAATAACCCATTGAAATAATGGATTCAGTTAACGAACGACTCTGTGGAACCAATTGTGTTCGTTAATCGAGGGACCACTGTATTTAGTTAGCAAATTTATGCAATACAGTGGTCCCTCGGTTAACGAGATTTCGGTTAACGAGTTGCTTTCCATAAGATTCTTAACTTCGGTTAACGAGCAATCCCTCGATTAATGAGTTTCTTACGAGCCAACCTGAACATGATTTCGCTTGCATTGCATTTAGCGGTCCACCAGCTGTAGTATTAGTCCGCCAATACAGTAATCGGTTCTAGGGCTTAAATTCCTTACCATTTTAGCAAATATCAAGAAGTTTATACTATTCAATAATTTTAAAGTTTAATATTAAATTTTTTACTCATTTTAACAATTATTGAACATATTGAAGGTAATGAAACTAGTTTTATGCGTGCCATCCAGCCTCTCAACACACCATACAGGCGTCAGTCTTTGTATCTTTTCAGTGGAGGTAACATCTTGCTTGAGACTCTCTTCAAGTAAATGCCTTTTTTCTGTTTTTGCAAGCAAACTATTGGTAATTTTGAAATTTATTTTACATATTGACAATATATAATGCAGTGCAGTGTTGATTTAAAGAAAATAATCTTGAATTGCACCAAGAGAACTAAAATTTCATGGGTGAAATGGCACCATGGGGTGACTTCTCTTCCACCCCAATGCCTTCTCTTCTCCCTTCTCCACCCCCATTCTAATTCCCATCATCATCATCATCATCCAGGAGCCTTCTACATACACACCTCAAAGTAAGTGTACTTTTCTACCTTTTTTGTTGAATTTAGGCAATTTTCGGTGAGCTGGAACCAATTACCCAAAAACCCATTGAAACAATGGTTTCGGTTAACGAGCAACCTTCTAGAACGGATTGTGCTTGTTAACCGAGGGACCACTGTACTGTTAAATTATCTCTGGTAAAAATATAAAAATCAAAATGGATAATAAACAAATGAGTAAGAGAATGGTCTAACCCTTGTATCAAACTGAACTTAGAGATCAATGGTTTGATTTTAGTTACACTGTACTGTATTATAGCTTTTTGAAGCATATTATACTCTCCTGTTTTCTCATAGAGGTTTAGTTTACAATATCCTCCTCGTCTAATGAAGGAATACTGTACAGAAAAATGTGTCTTGGGGTCAACTTACAACATCAACTACTGTACTCTATTTTTTAAATGACTATTTGGTTAAACAAGTGACCAAAAACTGGTACTGTATGTCCTATTTAACATTATAAATAACTGTGTAGCAAACATATCTATACATAGATTGAGGAAAATACAGATATTGCTCCAAAATCACGTCAAGAATTTAATCATGTAGGATTAATGTAAATTTAGCAAGAATTACCGTCACCCTTTTGAACTTCTCGTATTTGAAAATACCTATAGTTTGAGAAAAATATACAGATTGCATATGATTGTTTTGAGGATTTACTCATGTAGTATTAAAACACAAAATTAGTCAATTATCCAGGGTAATTCCTGAAAATTGAAAAGCACATGAAAAATGTAGATAACACAACGAACCATTACGAGAGCGTAACTTGACCGCACACTACCTACACTTCACATAGGCCTGCCTGTAACATGTTTTGAGAATACAGTAATACTGTAGTCACAAACAGTTTTATAACTATCAAACTTTAAAGTGAAAATAATATGTAAGACGAGTCAAAATTATGAGAAAATAATATTATAAAAGTTCATTATAGTACTAAAAACTGATATTGTAATAGCCAAATGAGAATACAGTACGGTATTAGGATTTGGGAAGCCCTGCCTATAAATTCATGATGTCATAGGCTCAAAAGTGCATGCACAGATAGCTACAACTAAATGATAAACTGACATTTTCTTGTCCCTAACAAAAAATAAATAAAAATTAAGTTTCACCTAAGAGCCATTAATTACCCCAAGAAACTGAGATAGAAATAGGAATACAGTACTGTATCTGACAAAGTCAAATGAGGGCTCATCACTGCTTCACAGAAGATTGAAACCCGTGGTTGGGGCCCGAGGGTCACTTATTTCTTGAATACGGCCTCAACAAGACAAAACGCTTGGGGACTCGGGGCCTTGTCTGTGTGATGCCCTCTGGGGGTCAAATATAAGTGCAATCCTTGAATCAATACCAAGCATTAGTTAAAGAGTGGGGTAGAATAATTCTCAAAAACCTATTATAACTGCTGGCCATGTAAGCAATCCCACACTCAGCCCTCACCCAAACCCATCCTAGGTGCTTACCCGACTCGGTGAACCTGCAAGCCCCTCCATTGCCGAACATGGCCTATGGAACCATTATAAAACGTTCTTGTCTGGAGTGGGCCACTCTTTATGTCCAAGCATAGCTAAATGGTTCATTCTGAGTTAAGTAATATCTTACTTGACAACATTGGCTTAACAAGTGAGTGAAGCTTGGTGATGTAGGGATAGTGACTTAGCTGTATGAGTACATAATGGTGATGATTTAGAGAGAATGGTTATGTAGCAGGGCAGTCTTGGCTTATTGGAAGGGTTAGAAATAGAACTAATTGAGACTTAACAGTTAAGGTAAAACAGTATGTGACCAGTTGGTACCTATGGTGTGAGCAGAATTAAGGTGATAATCTACTCTAGGGTGTGGCCATTGCAAAAAGCTAAATTGGTGATCTATGAATTGCTGAAAATATGATAAATTGTTTGCAGAATTATTTGAATTTTAATAATTTTAAAGAGTTCAGAATTTTCCCAGAGAATTTTCATAACTCAGAATTAAAAATTAATATATTTTTCATTATAAAAAAAAAAAATATATATATATATATATATATATATATATATATATATATATACATACATATATATATATATATATATATATATATATATATATATATATATATATATACATACATACACACAGTGGTCCCTCGGTTAACGAACGCCTCGGTTAACGAAATTTCGGTTAACGAACTGCCTCCCATAAGATTCTTAAATTCGGTTAACGAATTTCTTACGAACCGACCTCAACATGTTTTCACTTGCACTGGCCGGTCAACCAGCTTTAGTATTAGTCCGCCAATACATTAATCAGTTCTAGGGCTTAAATTCCTTACTATTTTAGTAAATATCAAGAAGTTTATTCTATTCAATAATTTTAAAAGTTTAATATTCAATTTTTTAGTCATTTTAACAATTACTGAACATAATTGAAGGTAAAGTGGCTAGTTTAATGCGCGGCATCCAGCCTCTTAACACAGCAAACAGGCGTTAGTCTCTCTCTGTTTTCACTGGAGGTAACATTTTGCTTGAGACTCTCTTCAACTAAATGCTTTTTTTCTGTTTCCAAGCAAATTATTGGTCATTTTGAAATATATTTTACATATTGACAATATATAATGCAGTGCAGTGTTGATATAAAGAAAATAATCTTGAATTATACCAAGAGAACTAAAATTTTATGGGTGAAATGGCGCCATGGGGTGACTTCTCTTCCACCCCAATGCCTTCTCTTCTCCCTTCTCCTCCATCCCCATTCTAATTCCCATCATCATCATCATCATCCAGGAGCCTTCTACATACACACCTCAAAGTAAGTGTGCTTTTCTACATTTTTTGTTGAATTTAGGCAATTTTCTGTGCGCTGGAACCAATTACCCAAAAACCCATTGAAACAATGGTTTCGGCTAACGAGTTTTTCGGTTAACGAGCAACATGCTGGAACGGATTGTGCTGTTAACCGAGGGACCACTGTATACATGTATATATATATTCAGTCAATATACTTTTTAAGATAAAAATGAAATTTTCCTCACTTTCCAACAATGGGACAACATATTCCCATGTTGGAAACAGTTTCAAGTAAGAAACTTGAGTGAATTAACAATCAGTTCTTAATATATTAAGATCACTTTCAACTTGGCCCAGCACTCTGGAATCAAACCAAGACTTTTAAATAGAGGTACTACACAAAGTGGGTAACTTCTTAACAATGTCTTCCCATTTACTCTGAAAATACAAAATTTTGGGACAGGACCCAACACAAGGAACAAGTGCCACAAGTTTACTGAGTAAACTACCTTCTTTAATCAGGAGAAGACTCCTCAATAACTTTCACACTCTGCTGACTCCCTTGTAAACTTGTCTCATAGTGAGCCACGAACTTGTCAACATGTTTCTATCCACAAACAATCCACCACACTCAAAAGATTTAAAAAGGCATGTTATAAAAAATGGCAACTGCTATCTCCTCTATAAGTTCTAAAAAATCCCTGAAATTTTTTATACTTATTTTGGTTGTTATAGTTACCGTCGCTGAAAGATGTCTTTCTATGTGGCTACTTTTATCCTGTATGACATTTGTCACTATAAAGCAGAGTAGCTCATGCACAACTAAGTCCATACACCATACCGTACTAACCAAAACTCTCTCCATTAAACCATATGCATTGTATCCTCTGATTCACCTACAGTCTTCAATGGATATGATTAGAATTTACACACAATTAACTGTCAATAATTCCATAACCCAGTTATATCAAAATCAGAATTTTCTATTTGAATAACACTTCATACAGTACTGTACTATCAAAATCAAGAGACTACCTGTTTTTCACATTGCCTGGCATCACTCCTATTGTTGTTAATTTAATTAAATCTTAATGAAAAATAATTTCATACAAACATTAAGTATATAATGCAAATATTAAAATTAGCCAACAATTCTATTCTCTATCTTTTATAATTTAAGAGGGTCTAATTTGTACCTCAACAATTTTTTTCCAAATGCAATTGCAGGATTGCCTTTTCTTGTGGTCAAAGCACCTTTGCTACTGTTTTATGAAAGTCTTCTTATAATATACTGTATTTCATGTTGTTTGGGATATCTTAAATTTTCACCTACAACAAAACTTCCTAACTGTAAACATACGTCAGGCATCAAATACGTTAACCACACTGAATACAGTAAAGTCCTATTTATTTTGCTACTCCGTAAATGACTTAATGTCATAATGTGTGACTTGCCTCAGTGGCATGTTAATTTATTTTACTACTAAACAGGTAGTTAACAAATATTCCAGATCACCTGAAGAATCTCCACCCCAGCATATTTAACCTAGAGGTTAACTATCCTAAAACTAATTAGGGGGATGAGGTTAGGTTGGTTTAGCATTAAGGTGGCTAATCTTAGGTGAAATAAACTGGGGTGGAGATTCTTCAGGTGATATAGTATTTCTTGAGTGTGCAAAATACAGTAATACAATACTGTAATGGTTTGGAGAGAATGTGACTCCATCACAGGCACACACAAGGAAACAGGTGGATCGTTAAAACAAAAAGCTTTTCTAGATAATCCAACTTTGAAAATGCAAATCTATTTTTCTCAGCAAATGCAGATTATCATTACAGTATTTAATAACTGCAGGAAATCTTAACACATCTACATCAAGCTTTGTTAAAACTTCCTAATACAGTATCTTTTAATTGCTGCTTCTGAAAAGAATATATATTTTCTTTCTCCATAACAGAAGAAATATCTATCTTATCCCAAATGTCCACAACTGGAATCCCTAGAGCTTTAAAATAATCCAGGAACCAGATCCACACCAAGGCAGCTCTCTCAACCTTCCAATAAATCATGCACTTGACACTCACCTTGGTCAAACTGCATTTAAAATTTATATATTGTGCCCAAGGGTGTTACACTCCTGTATGTAAGATTCTAATTAAATTTGTCCCATTAGTCTAAAAGCATTTTGTTAATAGATATAGATATAAATATAGTGACCAGAGCCTGTACTGACATCAAGAACTTTAGCCATTGGTATCACTAATAATGGTACTGATTACTGTACTTGAGGACACGCACACATTAAACCTTACATATAAGTAATACATAAACATATTTGAAAAATTAAACCAAATTATATGTACAGGGTGAATATTGTTTTGTTAATCATCTGGTCTGCACCCTAAGACATGGGGGAGAGAAAGAAAAGAACATAGTACATATCTTTCAAAATTTTGTTATTATTAAATCTGTACTGAAGTAGAAATACAGTACTGTACTTGTAAACCTATTTTTTTTTGCTAAAAATTTGATTTGATGCAGTCTTCCCTAAAGTTTAATGAAAAAATTCTTAAAATTTTGTGATTTTCTTGCAACCTATCATCCACTAAACAAGGTCAACATACCGTACTAATAAACAGATGTAGGAAATCACAAGACATACCACCATCCATAATAAACCGCATATCTAAATTTTTCAAGTTTCTTAATGTGGCCGCTTGAAGAAATTATCAGAGTTGTGTCGGGTTCGCTTAAATTGTTGACGTTGATCTTCTTCAGCAGCCTGGCCTGGGCGAAGTATGTCTCGAATGTGTTGAACTATGAGATCAATTGCAACTGAAAAATGGGATGAGAAAATTTAATAAAGTTATAACAATATGAAAACTGTATCAAGTTGTTTTTCCTGTGATTAAGACCCAATTTGTATTTTGCATGATGTTCGTGCTCAAAGAAGTCAATGTTTTCTATAATTTCATGCACACTATGACAACCATGATGTCAGCAAGTAATTGTTTTTGTATAAAGCCAGTACTAATGTATGATAATCCAAGGAGATCAGACATTTCATATATATATCAAGCATCAACTAAGTCCCACATGTCAGTTACAAAATGAATGTTTTCAGAATTATCATAAAAAGGGGCAAACAATGAAGGACATGTATGAACTAAAAATTAAATCAGCTAAAAGAAGGAACACTGCAGAGGAAAATCACTCACCTCAGATTGTGAAGGCTTCTGTCACCCACACATATTATACTGTACCAAGCTGACAGAAAGCAAAAATCCCACACTAGTGCTTTCAAGTCACTATTAGAGAAACCTTCACACTCAATGTGCACCTCCTTCTACTGACCATTTTTACATAAGCATTGTAGCCAAAATAAATGATTAAGAACAATAATTCTCTCTTATTTATAAGCTTAGAATTTTTTGTGATTATATAATAATACATTTTACTTCATTATTCAACCTTTACAATTATATTTGAAATATGTGTGGGATAACTTTGCTTTCCACCAACCTACCAAGACTTAGACAAAGGTGTTAAGTAACTAATCCTTCTAGAGAACTGGAGACTAAGATCAATATGCAAGACCACAAAATGTTTAAGTAACTATCAAATCAATATTTTCACTTCTTAAGCATAAAAAAGTCCATATCCTGGAAACTGGTTCTGTCTTCAGTCTGTACTCACATTGCACTTTGAATTAGCCAGTCTTAACAGGAATCCAAAATACCTGTACAATTTGTAACATTAAGTTTTAATATAAAAACTACTGATAAACCTTAAAACAGCAGAAAGGCCAGATTAAAGAAAATTTTCATCTTTTCAAACTGTGACCCATGAACAATAGCATTACACAAATTACTTGAATGAAACACCTTTGTCCACCAATGGTAACCATCTAAGATTAACTTCTTAGAGGCCAATGAAACTACCATTCTACAATATTGTTTACTTCCACCAGGGTTTTCTACACTGTTAATACATTATCTTACTACATACTGCATATCTAGGTTACACTGAGATGTGCCCTGACTTGAGATTTTCTAAATACTGCATTGAAGTCAAAATACAACAAAGTAAATTAATTTAGATATACTATATTGAATTATAT
Source organism: Homarus americanus (assembly GCF_018991925.1). Lineage (NCBI taxonomy): Eukaryota > Metazoa > Arthropoda > Malacostraca > Decapoda > Nephropidae > Homarus > Homarus americanus. The sequence goes on from NW_024754704.1 coordinate 3,014,836, forward strand.
ACCAAATACAGTATATACAAGCATTGGAAAGAATTTGAACTTTTTCACTCAAGCAATACCTCCACAATTCGGATTTTAGGAGAACTGAATTATTAGCTGGAACTGTGAGCATTATGTAGTATCTTAAAATATTCCTATTTAAACTCTCCATTCTGAAAAATTGCAATTGTACACAATTCATAAAGATTCCAATATGTAATTTGTGATAAATTTTACTAAATTGCATGTACAGTACATACGTTTGAATTAATTAATAAAATTTAATAATAAATGACTTTTATGTACAGTACTGTAACACAAAATGATGGAGTACTGTATTTGAAGAGAAGTGTTTGTACAGTGAATAGCAAGAGTGCATACTGGTTGAGATTCAAATACTATAACTGTAGGAAGCGAGTCATATGAAGGCACACACATGTACAGTCTTCAGCCAGAAACAAGGGTGCATAGTACAGTGTATATACTTAACAATGCAATGTTTTGTTACCCGATTCATTTCTATAGTGTGATAACTGCACTATAATAAAAACTACTTATGGCTGATGTCATGAATTGCAAAATCAACACTTGGATAGATTATGAATTGAGCAGAAATAGCCAGTCACTTTTCAGAATATTTCTTCTAAATTGGAATAAACTACACCACCATGAATTACTAAAAATTTCAAGACCATCAAGATGTTTTGATTTAAAAAATACCGAATTGTAGAGCAATTACTGTAATCCATGTAGTATACCATTATTGGTACAGTATATTGATAATGCACAAAATCACAAAATGTGGTAATTGGATAGCCAGAACAGCGATTCCGACACACATCGAGTCATTCCCATAAAACTGCTTCTTAAGGATATATGTATATATATATATATATATATATACTGTACTGTGTATATTAAAATGTCTATACCCTGTATATGGGAAGACCAAGCAGAAATTATTCAACAATTTAAGATTTTTTTAAATAATTTGTGCATGAGCTATGAGGCACGTAGTTAGAAAATCTGGCTGTACTTGTAAATAAGTTTATGCACTCAGATCAATTAAAAACTTTAATTACTTATAACTATAATAATACAAAAAATATCTACGGTAAATTGTTTTTCTGGAGATGGATCAGTCAGGCTTGGTGACCGAAGGAAGCATTGTCATGGGAGACATAGATAGAGGATTGTTCTCTTTACTACTGAGGAGTCATCTTCCACATTCATTCTGCAGCAACACTCACCCATACATTCTTGAGCATCCTTCTAATATCCTTTTGTTTTTATTTTCTCAATAAATTTTCCTTCCTACATGTGTCCCTCTGCATAACTTGGTATAGCAGCCCTCACTACTTCAAAACATATTGGAGGTAACTGTTGCACTAATGTGACAATCAAATACTTAGTAGACAACAGCTTCACTGAGACAGTCAATATAACATGTATGATCCTTGTGCAAATATTGTGTGTGTTGCTGCCGTCTAAGTCTACCCTTAACACGTCAAAATAAACAGTGACCAAACTGGAAGATTTCATGTGTCACACACTCTCTCTCTCTCTCTGTGTTGGTAAAGAAACACTTGATAATGATGGTGCTGATGATAGTGATGACAATGTCAGTAAAAGTGAGTGATTGTAAGATGCCTTAATATTTCAAAACCATTTTTTTTAAATCTTATGAAATTGTACTTTGTACACCAGCATTTATACCAACAACTTTTCTCTTCGAGTAAGGAATGTATCTGAACCAAAAACAAAAGTGAAGGAACTTAACTCCAGTATATGGCACAAGTAAATCAGTTTAGCTCCAAGAGAATGTGGATCCACTCTCCATAAGATAATAAATAAAAAATTCCTACACATTCACTTTACTTATTGTGAAGAAAATTCTAGAATGGCATAAATATAATATAACGTACTGTACTTTGCCCCTCACAGAAACTGCAAAGTAATAATAATACAAAATCAACATGACACAAAAGTTTTTAGTCTGCTCTGAATAACCAAATCTAATAAATATGAAATATAGAAAATGTATTAATAAAACCCAAGGTATATTATCAAAAGATATACAGCACAAGAATGAAAGATCAAAAAATCTTGTGACTATACAAGTCAACATGTCCTGTACTGTACAATGGAAGGCATATGAATTACCTTGAAGTATAATTAACTGCACAGTATGTTTACCACAATAGTAATTTTAGAATTGAACCAGGAGAAAAATATTTTGAAATAAATTTCCCAAAGTATCAATTCAAGAAAAAAAAAATTATTTGGAAAAATACCATTACTGTAAGGTATCAATACAGTACCTGCATATACTAAATACTGTACGACAAAAACAGCAACGTCCAATGAAGATACAACTTCCAGACTACAATATCATGATTCATATACTGTACTGTATCACTTTATTATTGTAATGATTATTTTCCTGACTGTACAGTGTAAGTGAAATACAACATACAAATCTAATTATCCCATAAAATAAGAAGCATAAATTCTTTAAATTATGATGACTTGTTAACATAATTAGGAACTGAACTAAGACAAAACTTAGCCATTGTGCTTGTTTGAGCCAGTTATTTGCATCTACTTCTGGAACTTTAAGTCCATGTTTGGAACTCTATGAACATGCACTTTGTATGATAACCAACAGTGTGCAACAAGCTGATAATTATTGAATCATGACCACCTCATTAACAATCATGTAAGTAATCCAGCTTATGAGCACAAATTTATCACTCTAGATTTACAGAATATGCCAAGTTGTAAATACAAGTACCCGAACGTATTTCAATATGCAAGATTGAAGAAGTTACTTTAACAATCACTCCAGAAGCACACCTTCATCTCCACAACTTTCTTTACTTAGTGCCACGTAATGATCAAGGTAGATGTCCCAGAAATTTATTATCATAAAGAGAAATGATGATAGCTGTCTCAGTATTCTTAGAAAGGGATTCCCACACAGTGTCCCAAGGTTATATAATAAGTAGTCTTTGTGTTGTAAAAAACTACAGGTATTTTAAGCCTCGGTTCCACTATCCACAATATGCAGCTTTTTTCACATAACACATTTAGAACTTTAAAGGTACCAATACCCTAAGTGACCTACTCAAAAGTTCCATCATGTATTTTCATTTCTGTAATTGCCAGCACTTACACTTTACAGCCTGATATATGTCTCTTAGTCATCATGGTGCTTCAGTTATTATTTACTTGTTCTGATAACAGCACTACATGTGCAGTGTAACCCAAATGTGAATTACAGTAACAAAATATGTTGTTCACTGTATACAGTGCACACTCATATGCAGAATCTTCTCAAGGCATTTTCATTGTGCACATTTGAATACTCCCACATAACAATACTCAGGAAGAAGTGTACATGTTTCTGAAACAACATGAAAAAAATGGGACAATTATATCTTCCATTCCTCATCATTCCTCTTCATGGTAATATCAATAACTTAAAATTTTCTTTCCACACAAAGTCATCTTGCAGAAAATGTTAAACACTACAAATATTAATCTCATATACCATGATGCCATTCAGTTGAACAAATATTGGTGAAAAGAAATAACAATTGCTAAGCTAATGATGTTCTTATACTGTACAGTACTAATAAAATAAGCTTCCTGACATAGTTTAATGCAAACCTTTGTTACGTACATAATAAAAATCAAGATCTCCAAAAGCTGTCCACAAACGTGTCATATATTAAAAAAAAATTTAAATACTGTATCTGATAAGTATATTCCAAAATATCTGCTGTGAATATTTGAGCTTCATAACAAATTTTAGGACATGTTTGAGATCACAGATAAAGGTAGTGTGCAATAGTTTGAGCATAGAATCACTACCCATTAATGGAGTCTAGCACATGTGAGACTTATTGATTATACTATATATTCTCTCTTGCATGCAAAAATGATGCTGGGATAAATACAGTAATGCATTATCAAACCCAACATGCCAAGTTCTGGAATAATGTTGGGTCAAGCTATACAGTAACCAATAATAAACTAATCAAAATGTAGGGATTCAATTTAAACTTCTCATTACCAAAACAACTTAATAAAGAAAAGCCAGTTAACTATTCAGAACTTATACAGCATAACTATATGTGATTCATTCATGTCAGTACAATTCAACTGGTCATTCACTATAAACAACAAGTAAAAAGTAGAGACAATGACATACCTGCCTGACATAATCTATCATCAACACTCTCTTCATAACTCATCTTTAAAGAGAAAACATCAGGTGAAATACAGTACATTCACCTAAAAAAAAAAAGTACAATACTGTTTCACTAATTCTGACGTTGAAAAAATACAGTGTAAAGTACAATACTGTATTACGAATTCTGACGTTGAAAGAATACAGTGTAAAGTACAATTCCTTAACACACGACAAGGTGTTTCTGTATATTTTGTTAAGTGTTATAATTTGCAGGTGTTGTTTAGGAGACAGACAGATAGGCTGATGCACATTTACAAAGATGGAATGCTGAGTATCCTTCTTTGTATTTGTTTTACCGAGATCAATAGTAGGAAGGTGGGAATATGATAAAACAGTGAGCGAGTTCTTCCCTTGCTAAATATTGAACAAAATTAATATAATTCACAATTTAGTACAGTACAGGGCATTTCATTTAACAACGGTCTTCCCCATAGTTAGATCAAGACCATTATTTATTGTATCTCCTCTTCCTAAATGTTCCCCATCACTTAATGTTATCACCGGCTAATATGTATACACAGGTATATATAAAATCTGGATTAAGTAAGCTGATTTTCAAGTCTTTGAGAAATTATTAAAATTTCATGAGCCATATTATGACAAAGCTCCAGTCAATTAACACCCAGAAGAAAGATGATAATAGAGACTGCGTAGAGAGTAAACAGACAGACTGTTCAAAGTCAAGTAATAACAAGAAAACAACATCCATAAATATATTACTACTACTGTATTTTAATTCACATTAAATGACCCCAGAGGGAAAAAATTCAGTATGATTCAAAAGTGATTATCAATAAAGGATTCTGGAGGAGTATAAACATCAAATAGATGATAAGAAATGTAATGTGCGTGTTGTTATCTTTAAATTGTGTCCAACATTTAACACATTTGTTGTAGTGCAAAGTATAATCAAACATTACACCACACCAAATTTCATATCACATTCCAAGTAAAATAATCGCACCTCATGAAATATTCATGAGGCAGTATCTGGTCATTATCATTCAGAAGGTTTATAAATATAATCTCAATGGCTGAAGAAAAATCACAAATTAATCCTATATCAATATTGTGTCTACCCCAGTAAATGATAATCCGAGGTATTTTTGTTCACAATTAAAAGTACTTTATTACAGGTAAGTGGGAGCCCTTCAGGAGGTTTTCATAAATAAACGACACGTATCGCTATCTCACGTTTAGATCTACCTTGTGCCACTGGACTCGTGCAAAAATCCTGTAATAAAAAAAAAAGTGGATTTTAACCCACCTTCATGACCCTTATACAGTTTACTTCTCTTCTAAATATATCCCTTTATCTTGTTTATCTCCTCTTCACATATACAGTACAGTATATATCATCCCATTCTCTATCCTCCTTCACATCACACATATTCCTTTAACTCTCTTTATAAACCGAGTGTCTCCTCATTTGCATTCACCCAATAACCATATCACTAAATAGTTTCTTGGGAGAAGAAAAAAAAAAAAATAATAATATATACCTGTAGTCACACTCCACTAACATGTAACTTCATGAACTTATTATAATTATATATACCGTATATACTCGTCTATAATCCCCCCCTCGTTTATAGGTTGACCCTGATTTTTTGACCAAGAAATCGTTAATTTATGATATTTCTCGTTTATACCCAAGTTTTTGAGGGTAATGGAACAACAAAACCTTCAGTAAAAACGCTCTACGTCCTATAAACTGAGGTTCGCCGTGCCTGAAACACCGAGTGCCGAAGGCAAATTGTTTACCATTTATTATTACGACATTTTACACTGAAACGTGGGTAGTTTCAACAAAAATATTGTATATTTCCATTCAAGTATTTATTCAAGTCAATTAGGAGGGAATATTATTGTAATACAACAGTTTTTTAACTGAAAACCATTCAAAAAGCGATTACGGTAACATCTTTTGAACGAAAGAAGCGGAAATCATTGTATTCGTCACGATTTTATCCCACTTTCCACTGTAATACATACGTCATTTCAGCAAAAATATTACATTTCCGTGAACGTATTATATCAAGCACAGTATGAATAGAATATCATTGTAATATAACATTATTTTAACCGAAAACTATTAAAAAAACGAGTAACATCTCAAGAACATCAGAAGCTTAGGTAAAGTCTTTTGTTTTCGTCATGTATTTTATCCTATTTTACATTGAAATATATCACGTTTCAGCAAAACTACTATTTATTTCCAAGAATATATTCATTCAGGCGCAGTTTAGGTAAAATATACGTGTGATGTAACAGTTTTTTAACTGAAAACGATTAGAAAAACACGTACCCTCTAGCCCTGTTCAAGGAGAGGACTGGGAGGAGCTGTTTGGTGCTGAAGACGATGACAAGGAAAATGATTTTGATGCATTTTAATGAAAATATTCAGAAATGTAGTATCGTAGTATTTATTCAAGTCAATTAGGAGAGAATATTATTGTAATACAACAGTTTTTTAACTGAAAACCATTCGAAAAGCAATTACGGTAACATCTTTTGAACGAAAGAAAGCGAAAGTCATTGTTTTCGTCACGATTTTATCCCACTTTCCACTGTAATACATACGTCATTTCAGCAAAAATATTACTTTTCCATGAATGTATTATATCACGCACAGTATGAATAGAATATCATTGTAATATAACAGTATTCTAACCAAAAACTATTAAAAAAAACGAGTAACTTCTCTTGAACATCGGAAGGTTAGGTAAAATCTTTTGTTTTCGTCATGTATTTTATCCTATTTTACATTAAAATACATCATGTTTCAGCAAAACTACTATTTATTTCCGAGAATATATTCATTCAGGCACAGTTAAGGTAAAATATACATGTGATGTTACAGTTTTTTAACTGAAAACGATTAGAAAAACACGCGTACCGTCTAGCTGATACATAACAGCTGGTGGTGCGTCATGCATCGTTGTAAACAATAGGAGGTTGAAGTGGATTACCGGGTATTATATTAAGTGTGAAATATTGAAAAGGTTATTATTACCGGTATTTTTTGTAGATCAATGAGTACTGTGATACCGTATATGATATGATAAGTTAGCCTGTGCTAAGAACTTCAACATAGACTACTGAAAGCACGTTGTAAGGTAATTTAGCCTATTGTAAGTTGGTGAGCTTCATCTGCTGAAGAAACTGCACAAGTTTTCATTACTAATTGGTACATATTTTACGTTTCCATTGTTTACTGGCAGTAAATGGTAAATATTTTTCATGTCTGAAGCAAAAAGTTGCTCCTCGCCCTTCCCATCATGCACGGGTTCAACCTAAAAAAAACTATTACGCATGTAGAGGTCGACCCCCAATTTTTTGCCTAAAAACTCGAAGTACACACGAGTATATACGGTATTTTAACCTAAGACACTACAATATTCTCAAGGTTTTAAACTTCCAAGCTACTGTACTGTATATCTTAAAATGTGCATTCAGACTTAGTGTTAATGCACTTGACTTTCATCAACCTCAACAATTAATGATGTCTATCAATCACGAATTTCCATAATCAATAACAATATACATAACACTCAATCACCTGTACTCCTTTCCTTTGACAGGGTTACTTTTGCATGAAATCCAAAACTGCATCTAAACTATTAGTGTCCAGTTCTAAATCTTAAAATATTGTACACTCACTCACTTTCTCTCTTACATACACACAAACAAATATGTAGTACGTAGTAGTAGTAGTAATAATAATAATAATAACAACGATAATACTAAAAGTTATATGAATAAAAATATTAATAATAATAAAAATCTATGCATCCTGCTTAATTGCCAGCATCAGTAATTAAAAGCAATCTCTTTTTCAGTGCTTAACTAGTATGTAGAGTGATTTCATATCATTTTCAGTGCCTTCTTAGCACAGCAACTTCATTAAGCCTGTCTAAAGATATCAAAATGATCTACACAGATGCAGTGTTACTAATTTCTAGTTCCCTAAGGAAGGTGTCAATCAGTTCACCATTCTTTCCATCTTCTGCTGTTGCTCACATCAAACAGTTGCCATCAGTAACAAACACTGAAGTTACCATCCCACACCACCAATATTTGCTAATCTTGGGGGAAAAAAAAGACACTGGGGGAACAAATCCTGAGAGGCCTCTTCTTAACTACCATTAAAACAAATTTTAATGCAGTATAATGAAAGGAAAGAGAAAGCTTCTACAATAGCCATTATAGATAGTTACCACATATCAACCATAATATTGATTAAAAAAAACCCTAATAAACCTTATTTAGTAAACTGATAATGCAAACACTTGCGAACAGTTTTAACATGAGAACAACACCACCTCCTCATCTCTTTACACTACAAATGCACACTAAATATATCTGGTGGACAAAGGTCATTCTGATCAGTACAAAAATATAGGATTGATCCTAGCTTTGCTGGTCTGCATTATAAGTTTCTTTTAACGGATTTTTGAGTCAGAGTTTGATCGAGAACGTTGGTGAGTCCCATTTCCGGAGCCATTTCCTGAGCGTTCGTTGACAATCTCTTGAATATGCTGCACTATTAGGTTAATGGCAACTGCAAGGCAAGCAAAGAGTATGGCAGGCTAATTAGTGGCATTCTTTAGGAAGGGTAAAAATTAAACAATGTACAGACTGAGGGGATACCCACCATTCAGTTCCCCGGGTTTCCAAATGATTAGTTAATGACAAACATTAACATAACAAACATTTACATTGAGACTGGACAATGGTTTCCCTCAGGTACAAATCTTCTAGTCCACAAATGTATAAAATAATCACATTTAAAACAGCACACAAATTCCAAGCCTTAAAATGTAGCTAAAAAAAATTTGAGTGACTAAAAATGAAAATCAGACACATAACCTTGATCTCCTTGGTTTAGACATACAATTACTTAAAATCAACATTACAATTTTCATATGCACCACATCATTAAAAATTATAATAGGTACTGGCAACAAGACTTAAAAAAATTATATATGGAAATTTTAATTAAAATATGTCAACAAACAAGCTTCAGGCCATTAACACCAACGGCATTTAAATATTAGAGTTGAATAGTATCCCTTATCCTCATTACCCAGGCAACCAGGATAAATGTGCACTATAAATAAAACAGTTTGAAAAGTTAGTCTTTGACCTGAATACACCTGAGGCTCCCCCAATTCACCCAGATGTAAATGGTACCAAACTTTACAATTGGGGAAGTGAAGGAAATGCATATTTGTGTTTAATAAAATTTTAAGCTTCTGTCATTCAAAATTTAAAGATACCACAAAAAAAAAAGATCACTGCTGTACACCATATAAACTAATGCCTCTAAGCAATCACCAAACCTCATCCCCCTCAGTGCAGCAGAATCACTGGTTTAACTCCAAAAGTCTTTAGTTTCTACAATAACAAAATATAATACAGTACAACTAACCTGTACAGTACTAAGGTGAATAAGTTACCTACTCATCTACCCCCAAGTGTCTATCTTAATGCAAAGGTTAGACCCACTGTACTTATAAGTCCTGGGTGCTTAAAAAACCTGAAGCTGCCTAGTGTATTATGTAAAATGACTCATTGATGTACTGTATACTTTTAATAACTGGCTAGACTAGGGTGAATTCACAGACCACTCCTACTGAAAATGCACTTTACTGCCCAATGATTAAGCTTGGAAAATCATATATAGACCCACCAAATCCCCCAAGAATATGTAATGGCAGATTGAACATTCAAATATGCATCCCAACCAAGCCTGATTATCCAATGAGCTCTGCCCCAACCCAGCTGTCCGGTTATCTATCAAGCCCTCAAACCAGTATCTCCAATCATATACTGTACAGTACTTGAAGTCCAGGAAAAATCTGCTTCATGACAAACTTTTTTAAGATCATATCCTTTCCATAAACCAGTGGATGTCTTTTTTTTTTACAGGGATTAGCCCACCCAGGCACAGGTCACTGACCCACATCGGGGCCTGGGGGGCGAAAATGTAATAATAATAATAATAATAATAATTCATAGTAAATAAAATTTATAATACAAATTTGAAAATAAAATAATTAAATAATAATGCTAATAATAATCATAACGCTATAATAATAATAAAGAACCATAAAGAAATACAAAAATGAAAAAAAAAAAAAAAGTGAGAAACAATATATGTATGTTGTGTTGTAGAAGTAAGATAAACAATTGAGACCCTGCAATTGTGTGTAAATGAGGCAGAAAGTCAGATTAGCTTCCTGGAACGTGGTCACAATTTTTGTGATGCCATATGGCAGCAGGGTCTACCATTAGACAATACATTATGCTTCCAATATCTTCCCAGGTGGTAGTACCTCCCTGTTTGATAGCTGCCTACTACTTGACAAAGTCTACAATAAGCAGATTACAGCATATACTGTAGGTACAAACCAGATTTTTTTATCCAGTATCATATACAATGGAATTTACAGTACTTGTATAAGATTAAGACAATAAATTTCTGAAAAAGTGAAGTTTAATAAACATTTGTATGGCAATCATCATTAAAGACACTTCAAAAGCCAATGGGTCTATTAACAGTAATGAGGAAATGTAGATTTCAAGTAATCACTGTAAGCATTATAAAACTAAACATGACTGGTGAATATCTTTACTACTGACTCCTGTACATGACACCCAAATCACTCATACTTCAACACATTTAGTATCATCAGTTTTAACTTACACAAATGATGGTGAATAAAATCAAACCAATGCACGGTAGATGCAAAATCAATGACAATCACGATGACTTAATCACTCTCTAGATCTAAAAAGACCAAATCATATTAATATAAAACAAACCTGCCTGAAATTGCAAAACGATACTGTGTTACCGGATACGTCGGTGAAGAAGTCTAGCACACAATTTCCACGACAACGGCAAAAATTTTATCGGGTTTTTATCATACGAGTGAACTGTGTGGGTAGCATAAAACATGGCTCACCTGTGTTCTCTGCTCCCCGTGGAATGATCACATCGGCAAACTTTTTCGTCTGGAAAGGATAAAGAGAAATTTTTATAATTCATCTGATATTATTTTCTAATTTAAATTTAATATAATTAATATTTAACAGTCATTTGCAAATACAGTGGTATCTGTTAGGCAAAACAATTGGTGCAGAGCACTTCCTGGTAACGAGACGACTCTCTCAGAGCCGGAAAAAACCTCATCCCCGTAATTTTCCGGGCAACGGAAAATTTTTCTCGCAAGTTCCAGAAATTGCCCATTACATCATCTCTCGAACCCGGAAAAAAACTCGCCCATCACCAGAATTTTCCGGGTATTGGAAAATTTTCTCTGAATTTTCCGTAAAATTCAGGTTTTGGGATCACATTTCCGAGAAAATTTAAATGTAGATATTACTGTATGACATACTGTATACTGTACCTGTGTATATACAGCACACACACACACACTTATCCCCTGTATTCGCAATGGTTGCATTCTTGGAAATCGTTGCGAATCGTGAATTCGCAAATACTGAATTTAATACCCTATAGAAAAAATAAGGCATGGTACCATGGCCACCAAGATAATCATACAGTATATCATAATTTTTTAGGTTAGAAATGATAAATGTTCAATTCCTGGTCATCTTAACTCCATTGTTCCAAAAAATATAATAAAATAATTTCTTCTCATCCATGTCTGTTCTTTACTGTACATACTATATCCTCTTGTTTTTGTAAATTACTTTATGCAAATCTAACTTTCCTTTTTGAGTGGTGTTGACAAACCGTTTTTTTACATGGGTATTATATTAACACCTATTAATTACAGCAGGTCTTTTGAAAAGGGTTTCCTGACAACTTAGTGAGATGTTAATGGACTTATTATACTGTACTGTGAATTCACCCCAGAAGAAAATAGTTACTGTACCACAAAGATCACTAATACAGTACAGTGATATAGGAAGCAGATTTGGTACAGTACTCAGCAATAGAGTTGGATAGAATTATTTTGTTTTTGCAAGGAAGAAATGTTTTACAGCCTGAAATATTGAAACTTCCTCAATTAATCTTTATAAAACCAAAAGATATATCTTAAAATGCTTAAATACACCTTTTTCACAACACTGTAATCCACACTTGTGTTGAATAAAAAAAATATTATCAGCCGATTCAATTTTCTTTGGAAGGGTCATTAATACAACTAAATTTGCTGTAATGAAATAATTTTCAAAGGGTTTTGTTAAATGAAATAAGCTCATTCTTTTAAGAAACATTTGTCCCATTAATATGCAAATATAAATCCCAGATAAACCTAGAAATGCCACCTGACTGAAAGATTTCACCAAAAATCTAGAAGGTACAGCTGCATATGTGGCCATTTGACCAGACAATGTTACAGTACAAACCAGCCTCAGAAGAGACTATCATAACTACCTAGATACTGTACTGTACATGTTTGATTTTTCTAGCGCTATGAAGTCAATTAGGCTAAGGTATATCTAAGATCCATTTGCATGTATCTGACATAAAACTAATTTTACTAAATATTACTGGTCCTATTCTAGTCTTTAAAAATAAAATGCTTCAATTACAACATAGTACATGCTTATGTATAAGATTTATGTATGTACAGTAAGTCTTTACAAAACACAATCATGCACCAGGTACTCACAGGTAAACAAAACTCTTCAAAAGCTGGTTTGACCAGATTTGTGTACTGATGAAGCACTAGTTCTAGATTTCTGCCACGCTCCCTTGTGTCACGCATCACTGAAAATGAGATCATCATCTGTTGTGCTTCTGTGTACAGTTAAATAAAACTTCACATTATCAGTCAATATAGTATGAGAACTCCGTTTTACCAGGCATTTAAAAATTGTTCAATGTTCATTGCAATATATTTATCTGACAAAAGTTGTTTAGGACGAAATTAGCTCAGTAAAACAGTCTGTATCAATACAATATTGTTTGAGGTTTTAATTTTCCTGTACAGTACAGCACAAGCATTCCTTAGTAATATGCCTTCACATAACCTAATTCCATTTTAACAATACTGTACAATATTCATCAGTTAGAGAAGATCTTTCAGAAAACATGATCCTTTTGGAGTTTAACATGACTGATAGACTGGATGTCTTGAACAAAGTTTCTTTACATCTCTACTATGGTATTTTGTTCTGCCCCAACTGCAACTGACGTGGTTTAGTTACTCAATTCTCAGAGAATAATTAATGAATGAAAAACTGACCCAGCCAGATTAATTACACGAGCAACATGAGATGGCAGCTGAAGATGCACAACCTGTTTGCATGCAGACTACCAAAACCATGTTAAAGAATTATTAGCAATTTATATGTTCTGACAATATAGGTGTATAGAGTAGCTGTGTGTATTGTTGATGTCTCAGTGTGGAGAGTGGCTGCATGTGTGGCAAGTCAAGATTACCATTGAATGTTGCATCATGCTAATGCAACCCCAGAGTGAGTCCTCCATTTACTCATGGATTACATCCTTGAAGAACCTCACAGGATTTGTGCACATCTTCCCCAACCCCAAAGTCAATTAGCTCTCTAAACCACCTGTGATAAATCCATCCAGTAAAGTTTATAAGTTTAAACCTACTTGTCCTTCACAATTACAAGTTAATGACAGGACAAAATAAATAAGAAAGATGTAAGTCTTCATATTGAAACTTTATAAATGAGTAAGTTAAATCTAATTGGCACTTTATGAATTCAAACTGCCAGTTCTCCTTAACCATGCTGTTTCTCCCTGTCAATACCATAATTTTTTACATTGCTTGGACTGTAAAGGTAAATTCAAGATGGCCCCCAACTAGATAGTTGACAATAAAACATTCACATTACAGAGCAGAAACAAAATTAAATCTTATAAGCTAGACAGACAGTGGATAACGATGACATGAGCTATGGCCAGTGATTTGTGTTTACAGAGTAGCCTGGGTCTGAAAACCACTCCTAAACCCTGAAACATAACAAAAGTAAGAGACCTATATTTAAAAGTAACAAAACTCAAGTTTACAGACGTGTATAATCCTGACAAGTGTTAGATAATTAAGGTTTCATCACCTTTTAAAGATGATTTATGGCCAAGATAGATTTTGGATCTCAGAGTTCACTATTGGCTTTCAGATCCAAACTATTCTAAGAAAAGAAAAGAAAAAAAATTGCCTTAACATAAGCTCAGCCAAGCAAATGACTGAGTAACTAACAATGAGAAACTGGTCTTGACATTCCATTTTGTAGCAGAGCCTGTGGGTCTATAACACAGAAAAGCCATAAACTAAAGCAACTGAGGTTAATCAGACTATCTCCACCATGTAAGGTCTATTACTTAAAAGGAGTCTGAGAAACAAGGTTATCCAAGAAAGATGGAGAGCTACAGTAATGAGTCATGAGTTTGTACAACACATGCACTACCTGATCTTTATTCACTTGTCAGGTTCTGCAACTGAGAGGGAAGCAGGATCAACCCTGACAATCTGCCAACCTCCAATGAAGATCCCCAGAGATGAGGCTGGGAAATAAGTTATTCCTTTCAGGCTCTGTCATAAGATGGAGTTTCAGGTTTAATCCCTCAGTTATAACTAGACCCCGGTCAACGACACCTTGTGAATACATGAACCAGCTGGTAAAGAGTGTGAATGGCAAAGAAGCTACACAGATAGTGACCTTATACACCTTCAGTTTGTCACCCACCAATGTTGTCCAAGACACTGATGGAAACACAGCCCCTCAAAGTCTTGTTGGCCTCAGGAAAGGGAGCATAATGTCCCCTAGCAAAGATACCCTTAGAGCATCTACAAAAAATGAACAAAGTACCAGTTGATGCCAGACAATGCTGACAATGAAAACCAAGAAGCTCAACACAGATTGGAATCCTCCTTCTAAAATAATGTTTCATGACAACTTAAAATATGCGAGAGAGAGGAAGGAACAGATAAATCTGATCCCACTTGTTTTAGTCCAAGGAGCTGTGTGGATATAGCACTTTGCACACCAGCACTTTAGTACATAAGGAGACAGCATGTCTGACATTGTATTTGAATGCCTCCGCTTATCCAACTGTAAAATTTGGTATCCATTTACAACAACATGGATTGGGAGTACACCAGGAATGAGTAGCAACCCTTAAAATAGGTGAGTTGTGCTTTAATAAATTGGCCACTACACCCATTAATGAACATAAATCACTAGCAAAACAAATGCTAAGTCACTTTTTACCTCTGAAAACACCTAGACCACTGTAGTCTACTGCAGAATTCCCCAAGGTAAATAAATAATAGGCCAAATGCAATTAGCTGCTCCTTAAATAAGCAAAGTGAGGGTGAGATGCTGTTCCCAGGTCATAGATAATTGCGTGGATTGAATCCTCTTCTTGCAGGATGGATGAGCTGGACAAGTGATGAATTGTTAGTGCATGTGATGTGTGAGCTCATGATACATAGTTTCAAGCCTTTATGAACAAACTAAGCTTCTCAGACACCTTTTTTAAGGGATGGGGCTGATGTGGAGGAGATGAGTCAATTGTCAGATTACCCCCAGCCATCAACTTATAAATATGATAACTATTAAACTATCTCTCACTTTTATACTGACGCAGCTAAGGTTAGCTTACTTCAGGGCCTTTACATTACAATGAAAAGCTTTCCAGTAACCATGCTACCCAGGGATTCCAACAAGTCTTGATGGGACATGAGAGCATAGCATTACCTACTTCATGATGTCCCTCATTCAGATTTGGTGTGGTAGGAAATGTGCAGAAAGGTTCATTAAAACACCAACGCAGTGAGGGAATTATTAATAAGAGGACATGAATCTGCTGACACAAAACCATTAATTATAAAAGGAAAATAGTTGAGCCAATTACTACACTGGATTGATACATAAATTGACTTTTCATAAACAGTTTTAGTTGGATATTAATCTTTAGTTATTGCAATTGTGGTTCTAATAACTCTCTTAAAATATAGATAAAATAAACAATATAAAACATCACATTCACCAGCGAAGTATTACCTCTTCTGGCCAGTCTTGTATCAGCGTCAGAGTCAACAAAGAGCTTCATATGAAAGAGTCCTCGGATCTCAGGTTGGTAGAACATCAAGATGCCCTCAAATAGCACTACATCAGCAGGGTATATGGTAGTCGTACTCTCTAACCTGGAGAGATACATTTCAATATTTTGATAAGTATTGTTTTATCAAATTCCCCAACTGGCTTCAAACTTATAATTAAAATTTTCATGGAAATCTCATTGAATATACTGACAGACAGTCGAACCTCCATATACACGTGGGTTACACTCTAAACCTCAAATACAAGAAATTCATTCACATCAAACAGAACCTATAAGTGATTTAATTGTTTTTATTTTATCATTAATTTTTTTTAAATGGGGATTAGCCCACCCGCGCACAGGTCAATGACCCACATCAGGGCCTGGAGGGCAAAATTGTAGTAGTAGTAGTAGTAGTAGGGGAAGTGGACACCAGCGAAGTTAATAAGATCCGTAGGTCCATTACAACAGATCGGCAGCACTGCCAAAATGACATGTTGCAGCAACTATTGCTGCTGGTTCCAGAAAATTTGACAAAAAAAGTTGCTATAGCGCAGGAGGTGGGCGCCTCGAACTGGTTAACTACGTTACCGATAAGGGCAAATGGTTTCAGCCTTAACAAACAAGAATTTACAGATGCCATTGCTCTAAGGTACGGTTGGCCAGTAGATGGTTTGCCCTCCCAATGCGTGTGTGGCTATTCCTATGATGGCGATCACGCCATGGTTTGCAAGAAGGGGGGCTTCATATGCATGAGGCATGACGAGGTAAGGGATCTCACAGCAAATATGTTGAAGGAAACCTGCCGGGACGTCATGGTAGAACCGACCCTCCTTCCACTGGATGGCGAGATCCTCCAACACAGGACTTCAAACACATCTAACGAAGCCCGTGTGGACGTCAGTGCTCGAGGATTCTGGACGCGGGGACAGCGAGCCTTCTTCGACATCAGGATTTTTGATCCCATGGCCGTTTGTCACCGTAACCTAGCTCTCGATGCTGCACATAGGAGGAACGAGAACGACAAGAGAAGGGCATATGGGGAGAGAATTCAAAGTGTCGATCAAGGCAGCTTCACTCCGCTAGTGTTCACAACCTCTGGTGGGATGGGCCCAAGCGCAAGATGTTTCTACGCCAGACTCGCGGAGCTGATCTCCGAACAGAAGCAGCAGCCCAGAAGTTATGTCACAGCCTGGATGAGATGTCGACTGTCCTTCTCTCTCCTTCGGTCGGCTTTGCTCTGCCTCAGGGGAACGAGAGCTTCTGCCCCTACTCCGACAACTGCTGCAGATATCAACTATGAGGCTACAGTCACTGAATGCCGCATGGATCTGCGGCTCAACTAATTTAACACAGATAGGATAGTTTCTTATGTATTAGGATATTTAATATTAAAGTAAATAAATGGTGGCGAAGGTGTGGCTATTGGGGGAGGCTGGAGGCCACGTTTTTAATGATAAAAAAAAAAAGTAGTAGTAGTAGTAGTAGTAGTAGTAGTAGTAGTAATAATAATAATAATAATAATAATAATAATAACAACAACAACAACAATAACTAACAAAATCTAGTAAAAAAAATAAAAATTAAAAAAATAAATAATAATAAAATATAAAAAAGAAAAAAGATCAATAGTAAGAAACGATGTACTGTATGTATGTTGTGTTGTCAAATTAAGAGAAACAATTGAGACCCTGCAACTGTGTGTAAATGAGACAGAAAGTCAGATCAGCAACCTCGGACTCGGTCACAATTTTTGTGATGCCATATGGCAGCAGGGTTTACCATTAGACAACACATTATGCTTCCAATATCTTCCCAGGCGGTAGTACCACTCGTCTTGCCCGCGGTGCTCACCGCTTCTGTGTGGATGTTGGTCACACCAGAATAATCTGTAATAATAGTGTACATCCTTCTTTCCTCACACAGCTGAACTGTGGAATACTTTGTCTTCTTCTGTGTTTCCATCCTCATACAATCTCTCGCTTCAAAAAGCCGATTTTCCGGCATCTTTGTAGTGTAGATTAACATACAGTATTGTACTCTTTCTCCAGGCCCCTTTGTGGGTCGATGTCCTGTGCCCAGGTGGGCTATTCCGCATAAAAAAAAAAAAAATTATATTCCTTAAATGTAGAAATATATTATACTGTATTAATTGTTATTTTCTATTTCCCTTAAACTTCTCCCTTTCTAGGATACGGGTACATTCATACCAAGCCTTCTTGCAGAATCCATTTTATGGGTGAAAAACAATTTAATTATTTAATACATTTGATTTTAGATCCTAGTTAAGTAAGTCAAGACACTGAGGCCTCATCGTTTCACCTCTAAACACTTACTGGTTACACAAAGTTAACTACATCAATATTTCTCAGATAAACCTAAATAATTTTCAATACCGTCCTTCCCTATTCACTGGTTTCACCTTTAGTTCTGTCTTAATAATAATTTAATTACTAACATCCCTTAGTCAATCTCTAAAAATCCCTCTGACTATTTCACATCTATTACCCAAGCTAACAATTTTATTCTGATTATAAAGTAAACTTTGTGCCTTGCTATAACATGTTCTTGGCATCTGTCCATTTTCTATCAGTCATATAGTGCAATGCTGGTCTCTTATATCTGATGATAAAAATATTCAAATAAAAATAGAAGCATATTCCTAGGTATGGATAATATACATGTACTACCTATGTATACAGGTGCTCCTCTACTTACGAACAAGTTACGTTCCTGAGGCTTCTTTGTAAATCCAACTTTACTCTTGTAGATACCAAACAGATTGTAAAAAATTAAAAGATTATGAATATTTTGTACAGCTATACCCTTTAATACAGCCTTAAAACCTGGCTCACTCTTCTCTTAGGTAATGTTTGTTCTATCTGGAATTTTTTTCAAAATAATCCAGTCTCATCCACATTAAACACCTGTTCTGGCAGGTACAGTAAATCCCCTCAGTGATGATGTTTGTAAGTTGAACATTCTTAACCCTTAGGCCCCGGGTGACGTTCTAGAACGTCCGCCTATTTTCCCGCAATTTATTTATTTATTTTTTACTATTCTTGGATAAGTTGATTTTTTTCATGATTTAACGGGGGGGGGGGGTGTTACTGCCACATGACCCTAACCCAGGACTTAAGGGTTAAGTTGAGGAGCACCTGTACACATATATATGCAGTACTGTACGGTACATGTATACTGTATACAGTGAGTTCTGCTATAACGCGTGTTTTGACAACGCGAATTGGCTCTAACGCGATTTATGAATAGAGGAACGATATTTGTACAACGCGAACGCTTGTTTGCTGTAACGCGATTTTTGCTCACTATTTCTCCAATTTTGTGGTATTTACTGTGAATATGGTAAAGAAGAATATCTCCAAGAAGCGTTCTGGTGATCGCATTCCCGGTGATGATCGTAAAAGAAAGGCTATAACCCTTGAAGAGAAGCTCGATGTTATAAACCTCAAAATCACCCCCATCAAGTTATATTCATATTTTTTCAAGGTAAAGTGTTACATTTACATTATGATTTCATTATTGGATATGAATGTAACATTTATTTAGACTGTGCTATCCTTTGTGTTAGGCTAACTACTAAATTTTTTTCGATTTCGAGTAGTAATCTGCACCTAACCCTATTTTCTCCATAAGCTCTGTTATTTCTATTACGCGAATTTCTATAACACGATGTTTTACAAGAACACAACTATTGCGTTATAGCAGAACTGACTGTACGTGTACAGAATAATGTAAAGGAGCCTATGATAAGATAGGATTACTTAAATATATTGTACTACAACTAAAAGCATACCTTGAGTTTGTCACATAATCATAATTTGGAATTTTGCAGATTTTGCCATCCAGAATTTGACGAAGTGTTTTCAAAATAAGCTCATTGTCAAATGCATCAGGATGATCAAAATTGAAGATGCCCTGCAAGAAGAATTTGTCGGTCAAGGTCAAATGTAATAAATTACGATAAACTAAACCTCATACAAGATTATAAAGTGTCAATAACAAAAAATATTTGATAATTACTATATTCACTAATCTTTATCTATGTAGGCAAAGACTGCTGCTGACTGAAGCAGAACTACTGTAGTATAGTTCAGTATATAAATTACTAAGAGTTAAATTCTTTTACACTATAACTTTAAAACATGACCAAGTGAGCATGCAACAAACCTTGAGGGCCTTTGAACTTTCTTCTGCGTTCAGTGGACGATAAAATGCATCCTGAGAAATGCAAACCACACGACGCTGGGAATGTTCAATGTCATCCTGGCCTAACCTCTCCATAATTCGCTTGCATACTGTGGACTAAGAAAAAGTTCCCCAAATCACCTAAGTGCATTAAGAGTAAGCCAATTATCATGGACAATAAGAAATAATTTTCTTCATTCTGCAGGTCTTTAAAAGAAAAAGAAAAAAAAAAGACCAGTCTGAATTTTTATATTTACCACAGGATGTAGAAGGGATGGATGTTCATGTACAGGGGGTCCTCGTTATACGTTGTACCAATATACGTCATTTCACATATACATCGCTAACAAATACAGGAAGAAATTTTCATTATGTCATTTGCTTCACATATACTGTACTGTAAGTTGTCTGCATCACTCACTGTTCTATACTAAGTCTGTGTGTATCCAAATATGATGCATAAATAGTGTTAAAAACGAATACTATAATGAAAAAATAACTAATATCTAAGTAATAACAGTGCCTTATAAGTGTTAAGTGTCTATCACGCCAAAATACACCAGTCTCCCTGACACAACTGCAAGCTAATGCCATTTTTATACATAAGTAACCACATAATTTGCAGAAGTCATCTCAATGTGCTTGTGTGCCTTATGAATAAAGAATTTATTGTATACTGTACAGTAATATACAGATAAATAAATAAATAAGAGAGTAGGGGTATATTGTGTGTGGTAGATGGAGTGTATCTGAGAGTAGCAGGTAGTTTGGCAACACACTATGACTCGCCAGACTACAGTACTGTATACAGTAGACCCTTGCCATTCGTGAGGGATAGGTTCGAAGAAATGGCGCGAATTGACAAAACCAAAAATAGCAACTTGTACTACCATAGTGCACGACTGTATACTTATACTGTACCAAACAACTGACCAGTCACGGCAGCACTCATCCCCTCTTTTAACTTATCTAATAGTAAAACTTTCTTTGTCAGGGTCATCACTGACTTCTGCCTTTTACATTTCACTCCACTAGCAGTCTTTTAGGGGCCATTTCACACAGAAACACCAAAGTTTTGTGAGTACAACACGAGATGCTGCGTGGGGAGACTTCTTGTGCTGCGGGAAAAGGCTTCCAAGCTAGCCACCATCTGCTTACCGCGAATCGTCGAAAGCGCGAATTGCAAACTCGCGAATGGCAAGGGTCTACTACTTCAATCACACAAGTGTTCCAACAGGAAAAAAATAGTTTAGACAACCTTACTCAGTTCTTATAAATTGGAGGGCTTGCATGTAAAGAAATGGAGTAAAAAAAAAAAAAAAAAAAGTCTGCGTGAATAGCTGGGGAGAGGAAGTGCAGGGTGGCAGGGGAGGAGGAAGGGAGTGCTGGCTGGACTGAGAGGACATCTCTACCAAGCTCCGCCCACTATGCCTTTATAACGACAGTGCAGGTATTCCCTGATTTAGAATCTCCTTATCTATTTATGATCATTTTTTTTCGAATGAATGATGGTCATCGTCCAACCAAGATCGCTGATGTGCGGAGTATGAAATGCATCTCTCGCGGCCACCCGGTGCATTACAGTCCCAAGTTTTGTTCCATGGTGATCACACGTGCCCATGATCGTGTAGTTCAATGATTATCAGCTTTCATGGGGTATTACTGCACAGTCGATTTTGTAAGGATAATTTTTTAATTAACTGTCCATGTTGTAATGCATATACTGTACCCCTATTACATTAATTCTTATGGGGAAAAATTCCTTATAATAAAATGTTTCGGTATAAGATGCGTTTCACTGGAACACATCCATGACGTATGAAGACCCCCTGTACATGGTTTCTCAAGAAATTAACCATTAAGATTACCCTTATCTCCTAGGTAACGTTCAAGAATCCTCTGCATTGTTAATTTTTTGTCACCAAGACCTTTCACGAATAAGTATATTTAAAAGTACTCATGAATGTTAAATAGGTCACCCTAATGTAATCCTGAATATGGAATTTAGCTTTTAGAACATTTGTTCCTTGAATTTACTGTATTTCATAGTTCATTGATCAAGTGTCACAACTGTGGAAAAGTAACTGGGCATTGTTAATAAAATCCCCAAAACAACAAACAAAATCTACCAATGTCTGCATATTAAATACTGATAAAAAAAAATTCAACCGGCACTAATGAGTAGGTACAAAAACATAGATGTGTGTAAAATAGTCAGATTTAGTGCCACTGATGGTGAACACAAAACAAAAGACTGAGGTTACACTCCTATAAAGCAACTAAAATAATTAAAATACAAATCTAAACTACATAACCTAACTTAGAGATATGTTAAACTCATTGGTAAGTACACTACAGTATTGTATCTCAGATTGTCACCTTACATTCATTACTGTCCCAACATTTTCATAGTAAGTGGACAAGAGTGACACCATAATGAATAAAAGTCATATTTTTCAAAAATAATAATACTGTAGAAAAAAATAAATACAGTATTGTAAATATACACAACTTAACACACAAATAAGTTTCAACAGAAATACTGCATAAGATTTCACCATCTATAAAATATCTAGTACTGTACTGTCCTATACAGTGGTCTCTCGGTTAACGAGCACAATTCGTTCCAGAAGGTTGTTCGTTAACCGAAAAATTCGTTAACCGAAACCATTGTTTCAATGGGTTTTTGTATAATTGGTTCCAGCTCACCGAAAAGTACATACAAACTAAAAATAAATGCAGTAAAGTACACTTACTTTGAGGTGTGCATGTAGAAGGCTCCTGGTTGATGATGATGATGGGAATTAGAATGGGGGTGGAGAAGGTGAGAAGAGAAGGCATTGGGGTGGAAGAGAAGTCACCCCATGCTGCCATTTCACCCATAAAATTTTAGTTCACTTGGTGTAATTCTAGATTATTTTCTTTAAATCAACACTGCACTGTGCTATATATTATCAATATGTAAAATATATTTCAAAATGACAATAATTTGACTGGAAACACAGAAAAAAAGCATTTATGTGCAAGTCTCAAACAAGATGTTCCTTCTTCTGAACTGGTAAACAAACTGACGCCAAGCTTGGTGTGTTGAGTGGCTGTTTGGCGCGCAAAAAAATAATTTCTTGTACTTCAATTATGTTCAATAATTGTTAAAATTACTAAAAAATTTAATATAAAACTTTTAAAATTATTGAATCGTACAACCTTCTTGATATTTACTAAAATGGTAAGGAATTTAAGCCCTAAAACTGATTACTGTATTGGCTGACTAATACTACAGCTGGTAGGCAGGCAAATGCAGGCGAAAACATGTTGGGAAAAATTCGTAAGGAATTCGTTAACCGAGGGTTTGTTCGTTAACCGAAGTGAAGAATCTTATGGAAGGTAATTCGTTAACCGAAATTTCGTTAACCGAGGCGCTCGTTAACTGAGGGATCACTGTATTAATTGTACACACTCTGAATACAGTCCAACTCGGTCCACATCCTACTCGAACCATGTCGGATTATCAAATCGGACCACTTGGGTTAACGAACACATTTTACACATTCATTTTTGCATGAATGATAAAAGTACAAAAGTACAATGATAAAAAGCAGCTTAAAAGTACAAACATTACTGATAAACAGTTACGTGCTGTGAAATGGCGCATAGCAAATTTTTAGCAAATCTTCGTCCACTTCTGAATTTGTCCCACAGTTTGAATAGCTGTCCTTGGTAATGTACAGAACATACTTGACCCGTTGTTTTCATAGCACATTACTGTCAGACAAGAGCCGCACCTGAAGTGCCACTAGTTTTGCTTCATTATGGAGTAACTTGATTACCAGATAGAAGTTAAGTTGTCCTTTTGTTGCTTTCAAGTTAAGGCGATTATGCCACCCTTCACAGTCATTATTTGTGCGGACACTCCTTTTAAATACACTCCAAGCAGATTGGGCCCAGGTGTCATTCCTGAACCTCTAGTCAGCTACTTGTATGAAGTATGCAAGGTGGGCTATGCATACCAAGCATTGGTCAGGACTCAGAATGTGACTGATCCTGTAATCTAACACCAACATTAAGTGACAGACAGGAACTCCTTCGACTAACATACTCATAAAATTCGTCCTTCATATCGATTGAACCCTTGGTATTCATTCACTCACATAAATCAGATCTCAAACTCATTCCTGAACCTCAAGTCAGCTACTTGTTTGAAGTGTGCAAGGTGGGCCGAGTTGGTTATTTAAGATGGGCCGAGTACACCACACACTCTTACATCGAACCAAAATGTGCTTTTTTATTAGGCAGGAATCTGAGCTCAGTGATATTTCTCTTATTTCACCGGAGAACAGCCAGGAAAGAGAGCCTTGTTGCCATTGTTCTGAACCTGCTATAGTACCTCGATGGTGAACAGACAGCTGCCTGCTTGATGCTATGGTAAGACCTACATTTTTCATGAAATATTTGTTCTTACTCATTTTAGTCGGATATTTCTCCAAAAACGACTATCTCCATTGCATTAAGTAACAAATATTGAGAAAAGTGAGACCACAGTTGTCTGCCAAACTAGCAACAATCAAGATCCAAATATCATCTGGGATACTTCTTGAATCTTCTGTGATTTAAGGTAAAAAAAAAAAAAGAAACCAGCTTTCTACGTTAGGTTGGTAAGGTTTTTATGAATTTCACCCTCTTTTTTTTAGTTCAAGTTGACTCAATATGAGATGAGTTGTAGCACCCTCATACAGTAGTCAATTAGCCCAAGAAATAAAGGGAAATCCATTCAAACAAAATTATGTCCAAAAAGTCGTGGGCGGTCCTAAAATAATTTTTTACCAAATTTTCAATTATTTGTTTAACTTCTTTGTGTGTTTTAACCCCGCATTTTCACTCATCTTCATAGCCCTGCCCACATTGGAAGGAGTAATATCTCATTAAATCTGCATTAGACACAAAATTAAAGGTCATTTTCGTTCAAATCACAACTAACAAAAAAAAAATCAAATTTAGTTATAGAATTCCCATTTGGGCATAAAACTATTCTTTACCTTGAAAATGCTGAGCAAACCTTGACTAGTATAATAATTTCCTGGCTGGTGGACCTCAAAAGAAACTTTTCTTTCTAAAAAAAATATCCTCAAAATACACTCACCGTTACCTGCTGGCTACTGCTTTAATGATTTACTCTATAGTGAATTTATATTCTACCCATTTAGCCTACGACATCCACGTAATCTAATTAGTTCAAACTGACATCTTGTTCCTTCTGAAGGGAGTACTGGGTATGGCCCTGACAGTGTGACCCAAACCATCCTTCAGTTCAGGCCGCCCAACCATCACTTTGTTTACACTCTCTCTATTAACCTTCATTACAGCTGGTTACAGTTTCTTACCTTCCCTGAGGCGGTGCCCCCTGCCACGCCAATCAAGAATGGTGTCTTGGGACTAAAGCCATTGGTAACTCCATTTGCCGTTTTGTTTGTATCGTCAAGTTTGTGCGTGGACATGACTGTGGTGCGCCTCCCTCGGCTGTGGTGGGTGGTGGCTGGGTAGAGGGAGGAGCTCTTGGTGCACCACGCGGCCGAGAACTCAGGTGCGCTCCTCAACCCTCGCATTAATACTGCATGTTGCTCTATTAACGTTTGACAAAGTTGTCTTATATTTTTTCCTACATTCACAGTTTTGCGAGCCCCCAGCACTAAGTGTTGGCACAGCATCTCACAGGTCCACGTGTTAGCAGACTACACAGGGACTTACGAAAGCTGTGTTCCCAGTTGATCAATACCTTGTACCTCGCTATAAGGACCCTTGTCTAGAGCTTGTAAAATTTAAAGTGACCAACATTATATGTCATGTTGAAATGAATTCAAAATTATTATTATGTTGACATAAAATTTCAATAACTTCAACAAAAAGAATTTGAATTCAGAAGGTTTCAATAATGAGGTTCAACTAATCACCTTTTCTTTATTTAAATAATTACCCACCAAGTAATAACATCCTCCAGTCAAGCACAACTTGAGGTGAAAAAAGTTAACAACCGCCAAAGTTTGGGTAGCTTACAACCTGTACCACTAATATATACAATGCACAGGTGATGTGTATTGACTTACTACATGAGGTAATTGTGGAGTATAATAATAATAATAATAATAATAATAATAATAATAATAATAATAATAATAATAATAATAATAATAATAATAATAATAATAATAATAATAATAATAATAATAATAATAATAATAATTATGTTTTTTTATTGTTTTACTTTCACACAACCATGGAATCTTAGGAGTTTTATCTTTGCAATCAATAGTTTAAACAATTTTAAAACACTTTTCATCAATGACGTTTCCTTCGCAAATGACATGCTACCGTTTTTGTTTTTTTTTGTTTTTTGCGGAATCGATTATTTTGCAAAATGACCGGCATGCGTATTGGTAATTTTGCAAAATAACTTACAAACAGACAACCTATACTAACCTAACCTTTTGGTTAGCACACCACATAGTTCAAAGTTATAAAAAAGGGAACAGGACCACTTAACTGTGTATCAAGCTACACGAGCCATCCTAACCTAGCCTAACGTTATTCAACCATGAGGTTAGGTTAGTTTAGGTTGTCTGTTTGTAAGTTATTTTGCAAAATTACCAATACACATGCCAGTCATTTTGCAAAATAATCGATTCCGCAAAAAACAAAAACAAAAAAAACGGTAGCATGTCATTTGCGAAGGAAACGTCATTGATGAAAAGTGTTTTAAAATTGTTTAAACTATTGATTGCAAAGATAAAACTCCTAAGATTCCATGGTTGTGTGAACGAACAATTTTACCATGTTTTCTTTTTCTTTCAGTAAAATTGTCATAATAACCTTTTACTCCAATTGTGGGTCATTTACACGTGATAAATTTTCCCTCGCAATACTGAACTGTATATACTGTATCGTGGTCAGTTAAACCCGATTGAAAAAATCCAGGGAGAGGAACTTTCTCTCTTTCCGTGAGACTCACAGGGAAGTACTGGTGTGGGAGATACTGGTCTCTCAGACGCCTATAAAGTACTAGAGAGCATTGTAAGAGATGCCATGACGGAACATCTACTACGAAACAACCTTGTAAAGGACTGCCAACGTGGTTTTATGCTAGGACGTTTCTGCATGACACAATTACTGAAGGTGCTGGATGTTTGGACTCAAATTCTGGATCTGGGTGGTATTATCGACGATATATGTATCTAGATTTTGCCACGATTTTCGACAGCATACCCCATGAAAGGCTGATCGGAAGCAGTGTGTGGTGATTAATGGCACGAAATCATCATGTGTACCCGTGACAAGCTGGGTACTACAGGGCAGTGTACTGGGCTCGTTGTTGTTTGTTAATTTCATAAATGACACACCCTACTGTACATTCCTCCATACAAATATTTGCGGATGATGCAAAGTTATTTAGGGAAATTAAGACCCAAGCAGACTGTGAAAAGTTACAGAAGGATCTCCGTGAGCTTCAAGAGTGGTCGAAGAAATGGCTGTTAAGATTCAATGTCACGAAGAGTAAGAGACTGTGTGGGGTACGGTAGTTTGGTTCACACTCAGGATGGGATGGAGAAAGGAAACTCACAATGTGCTCTCTGTATACATGTTATATTGGATGCACAAAGCAGCTTGGTGCTGGGAAGTGGCAGCGTGGTTACAAGCATGATGTAGAGAGAGCTGGTTGGTGAGAATGCTCAGAGGAGGACAGCTTGTGGGTCGCCATGGTCGCCGGCGGGAGCGAGGACCGCCAGGCAGGCGGAGGAGGAGGAGGTGTTGCTGGCTGGTTGGTGTAGGTAGAAAGAGAGAGATCACCACGAGGTCAGGTCTTAAATAGCAAGGGTTGGCGTGGCTTATTAGTGGGGAATTCGTGGGGTCGGCTACGCAGCGACAAACAGCGTTTGTAGGGGAGAAATCCACTACAACTGCACCTCCTCCGCACACATAAAGGATATTGTACAGAAGAGCAGAGTCAAAAGTGGACAATGGAAGGTCCATCGCTTATGTATTGCGTGAAACTTGATAGTGTGTTTCGAGTTTGTAAGTACATTAGAGGATGTGCGAATTGATATGATTTTGTTAAAGTAGTCCATTAAAAAATCCCATTTTCTTTTCGTCTCGCTCTGAGACAGTTCTTGTGCTGATTGGCTGAAATTTATTATGGTGCCGTATAGCGATAGACTGAATTTGCTTCCGACTAGCTCGAACCCTTGACGTGAGAAATAAGTGCGTTACCACTGTACCACCAACATTGAGAACGGCCCTATTGTGCCTTGTCTGAAGGGTTGTGTACTAATACTGGACAATAAAGTTCATAAAAAGTAACAAAGAATAGACTAATCACTCGAACGGCTAGTGAGCTGACAAGTGATGATATGAGAAAAAAAA
Source organism: Homarus americanus (assembly GCF_018991925.1). NCBI lineage: Eukaryota > Metazoa > Arthropoda > Malacostraca > Decapoda > Nephropidae > Homarus > Homarus americanus. Next base: position 3,043,749 of record NW_024754704.1, read on the forward strand.
ACCGAACAGCTTGAGGGCTGGTATGTGGTGAAATGATAAATCAGCTCACCACTTTAGAAAATGGACCCAGGATGGAATATCAAAGAAAACGCAACATATAGTAAAAGATGGGACACTACCTTAACTGTTGTACACCCAGGAAAGCAATGGAGATGAGCATAACAAAGCTTCAAATTACAAATCTAAATTATTAGCGGCAGGGGAAAAATAAGAGAGATTTTTAGAAAGTCACCGTGTAGACAATTCTTCTCCACTAAGCACAGATGCATGTCAATACCTACTACTCTATCTCTTACTCTTCATTCCTAACTTTATTTTATTTCCTTATACTACGAACTTGGTAGACGAGACAACACAACATCCACACAACAACTCAACATCAACAACACAATATAACACAACATCAAGGAAAGACACAAGAGGTCGTGATCCATTTAACACACACACACACACACACACACACACACACTAATAACAGAGAAAGACATATACGTAACATACAGTACGGCCTACATTCATATAGTAACCCAATATAATTTCAGTCTTATGTGATTGTTATTAATGGTTTGATATTATAATGTATTCATAGCGTAGTCTTGTTTGTCTTAAGTCAGGATTACTGTCTCGTTAACACTGTGTCCACTGTCTCGTTTGTCCCATGTTTATTTTTACCATCTCTTATTGGGCCTTTAACACATGGAGTTCTGCACTTTTCGAAGCTATGGAGGAGTCTCAAAGCAAATTTCCTGGTGGGAAGTATAAGCTAGTACTGTACTCAAAATATAGAAACTTCGAGATCTCTCCAGAGCTTCAAAAAGGTGGTATATTCCTAAAACAAGATCAGGGCAATGTCATCGTAAATGGAGTCGTACACCCCATGACTATTCTTGAGTACGGTACGACCAGTAGGAATGGACGATGTTACTTGTCTCAGTCAATTAAAAAAAAAAAGTATATATATACAGTATATATATATCAAGTATTTTCTAGTTATTTTTTCCACATTTTTGTGTTTACAGGAGCCATCAGCTGGAGTTTGTAATGATGATGATATTCACTAAAATAAAGTACTTGATATCTTTGCATATATTAAGCAAGCAAACCGTATTTCTAGAATGTTGAACCAGCGTAAAGAACATGATATATCCGTCGTCAGAGAGAGAGAGAGAGAGTCGCTTAGCCAACAACAAAGTGTTAGGAGTTGGCGACGTAGCTAAAAAACAGGAACTGAGTTGACATAACATTACCTGCTGGTGGTGGTAGGTGAGAGAGGTGTTTGTGGTCATTACCTAAACAGTATTTAGTGAAGTTTATAAACAATGTAGCTTACGTCGTGGAGGATGGGGATGGTGGTGGTGGTGAGGGTAGTGGTGGGGTACTGGTAGATTTACTGGTAGGATGGGCCATGGTGGTGGTGGGGTACTGGTAGATTTACTGGTAGGATGGGTCATGGTGGTGGTGGTGGAGTACTGGTAGATTTACTGGTAGGATGAGCCATGGTGGTGGTGGGGTACTGGTTGATTTACTGGTAGGATGGGCCATGGTGGTGGTGGGGTACTGGTTGATTTACTGGTAGGATGGGCCATGGTGGTGGAACTGGTAGATTTACTGGTAGGATGGGCCATGGTGGTGGGGTACTGTGGATTTACTGGTAGGATGGGTCATGTGGTGGTGGTGGGTTGGTTGATTTACTGGCAGGATGGGCCATGGTGGTGGTGGTGGGGTACTGGTAGATTTACTGGTAGGATGGGCCGTGGTGGTGGGGTACTGGTAGATTTACTGGTAGGATGGGTCATGGTGGTGGTGGAGTACTGGTAGATTTACTGGTAGGATGAGCCATGGTGGTGGTGGGGTACTGGTAGGATGAGGCCGGGATGGCATAGGTTACTGGTGAAGAGTATCAGGGTGATGGTGGTATCTTCCGGATTCCTGCAGGTGAAGCAGTTGACCACAAGCACGTCAGGTATGAGGTGAGGGAGAGCGAGGAAGGGAGGGAGGGCTGGCGGGCGGGCGGGCGGGTGGGTGGGTGGGTGTGAGAGGTCGCCCTGGGTGCCGGACGTGCCGCGCCCTGACTCACGCCCACGCCTCGTCGTCGCCGCCAGGGTAACCTTTCCCACGCCACACATGTTCCTCCTCCTCCCACGCCCCCGCCAGCCTGGAGGGTGTGAGCTACGTGCTTCAGACTGGCTCCGTGTAAACAACATTGTCACCACACCGCCTCAACCTGCCTACACCTTATTGACACCTACAACACAACGGTATCAAATGAACTCCTTACTCTTGTTATGTAGTTAATAGACGAGAAGCTCACTAATGATAAACATAAAAATAAACATAAATGAAGGTTGTTAATTTTGAGTAATTATGAACTGAGTACGTATAATAAAGGAAACACATCTTCAAGGTATTTTGTCTCTTGTCCGGAGCATCTTATCTGTATCAGCAGTTGAGTATTATCATCAACTTTTATCATCTCGATCAGCCAAGTAGACTGAGAGCTTTACGGCTAACAACTCTTCAGGCAAGACACAGTACGTCAGACCTCACAGTGACATTCGAAATCTTGAAAGGTAATATTATCATGTCACGCACCACCAACACGAGGGGACGCAACTTCAAGCTCGCTAAGATGTCACGTAGGATGAATACAAGGCAATACTTCTTCACACAGAGGCCGATAGATCTATGGAACAGTTACCAGATCAAGCTGTGGAATCAAGAACAGTCCCGGCCTTCAAAACGAGCCCTACACAAGACTGTCAAGAACAATGGAGGGATCTTACACAGACCACTAGCCTCCTTCCCTCGGCATGGCGGCCTTTAGTGAGTGAGGGACCATTAAGTAAATAAGGCTTCTCTTCTCTGCCTTTCTACACAGGTTGCTGAAGTACCCGAGACGTTAACTACAGTATCAGTGAAAACAAGAAACAAAAGTATAATATCTGCATGACCAATAAACCCCAATATACTGCTCCAAGAATTTAAATTATTCTTCGGGATGATATCTCACGTTAGGCTAAGGTATAGATTAACCACTCCAGCTTATTTCAACTGATGATTAAACATACTAAAAATGCATGAAGGGAAGGTTAGGTTAGGTTAGGTTTAGTGTGGTGAATCTTAAGGTGAAATAATGGGGCCAATCTTTACGTGATCCGGTAGTAGGCAGCTACCAACAGGGAGGTACTACCGCCTGGAAAGATATTGGAAGCATAATGTGTTGTCTAATGGTAGATCCTGCTGTCATATGGCATCACGAAAATTGTGACCAAGTCCCAGGTTGCTAATTTGACTTTTTGCCTCATTTACACACAATTGCAGTCTCTCAAGTGTTTATTTTTGACAACACAACATACTGTACATATATCGTTTCTCACTATTTATCTTTTTTTTATTTTTTTATTTATAGTCCTTTATTATTATTATTATTATTATTATTATTATTATTATTATTATTATTATTATTATTATTATTATTATTATATTATATCCCCCAGGCCCTGATGTGGGTCATTGACCTGTGCCCTGGTGGGCTAATCGCGTAAAAAAAAAGGAGTCCTTGAGCTCGTAGTCTACACCCGCAAGTAGACTCGACGCAGCCGTCTGTTCACTTGGAAAACTTTCTCACAATTTTCCACCCGAGGACTTGATGGTGGTTGTTACCTATTTTATGAGTCATTAAGATAAGAATATGCAAAACTGGTATAATTATATATTTAATAGGAATAACTTGCAGGGCCAGTCTGCATGGCTGCACAGGCCCCTTATGACTTAAGGGGCCCCCTCCTGAATACAATTTATTTGTTGATTAATAGGATTCGTATTTCAATTTTGGTGTGTCGCGTGCATCTCAAAACTGCAGGTGAGTGTTTCAGTCATCTGGCGCCAGTAAGTCTGGGCTTTGGTGGTTTCTGTCCAAAAAAACCTGGCAACTGATACTGATTTACCTTCCTGGTTTATATTTTATCAAGATGATGTTCTCAGAAAATCAGGAATATATTGTATGCGGGTGAGGGACCGGGCACGATGGAAGGAATGGAGGCCCCCAACCATTATCTTGCACAGGGCCCCTCAGAAGCTAGAGCTGGCCCTGGGAATAAAGCAGATGTGTTCATAACGCATTTCTACAGGGGGTGAAGAAACTAAAAGTAGAAGGCGGAAAAACAACTGACAAAAGAAAACGGGAAGACAAAGAGCGTAATCATCTTTCTAGATTCTGTTCCATTACAAAGATGAGGCGACTAGACATCCACTGGGCAGACCCTAATAAAATGCAATGGGGTGAGTGAGACCTCCCTGCCCTTATTCAGCAGGGAACTACACTACAGTACACAGTATTTGATGGTGTTCACGGCAATAGAAGCGCTTTTAATTTATTCACCGTGAGCAGTAAATGTGTTTTTGTACACTTTTTCCCTATCATCAGCGGGAGATTTTGAGCCATAAAGTGTTTTTTGTATGCACATTCTCCCAGAGTTTTCTTCAGCTTTATGAGGTGATTTTAGGATAGTAAATAGATCATTGTCATTACTACTTTCTCATTCTTGTTATAAAGATTTTTGTTATGTGTGGTAAACCTTGGTCTCGGCTATACTCACTTTGTCTACCTTCTCCAGTTAAAAGATCTCCGACGTTTTTCACGCTTGCTTACATTCGACCAACTCGTCGTTTACTCTCCGGTGAGCAACGATTGATTTTCTGTACTCTATAATGATGACTTGATTTATACTCGATTTTAGTTTTTTTTAATTAGTAATATTTTCATGTTGATTCTGATATCATTTGTAACATTCAAACCTTCGAGCGTACACTGAGAGGACAGCATGTGGGAGCAGAAGTGAGACGTATAAGTTCAGCCTCAGGTGTTGCCCCGGGAGTAAACCAAAGACCTGAGTGGGACAACCAAACATGGCTGGCAGGTTTTATGTGGGTACTCCGGTTTCCTCTTGGACTAATACTGGGCGACAAATTGCTATGAGTTTAATTTTAATGATTAGGTTTTAAGTTCAAGTGAGAGGATAGATAAGCCAGCATCACCAATGGGTTTTCGATTAGATATGACTGTAAGGGGAGAAGGGCGGGGCTCGGGAGGTGAGATGACCTGAAGGAATTACTGATTACACGAAGTACTACCTCCCATTAGTACCTGGGGTGATGAACCGTCTCGCCTCCCTGCACCTCCCCCCTCCTGCACTTCCCCTCCCTGCATATCCCCCTTCCCGCTCCTCCTCCACCACCGCTCCCTGCACCTCTCCCCCACTACCCCCCCAACACACACACACACGTGATAATTAACACCTCCTCTAACAGACAGGTAAGATGCCGCCTTGAAGAAACTCAGGTGATGGATACCGAACACGCTGTCGGATACAGGGTACACGACGTAGGATATTGGGTACAGGACGTAGGATATTGGGTACAGGACGTAGAATACTGGGTACACGACGTAGGATATTAGGTACAGGACGTAGGATATTGGGTACAGGACGTAGGATATTGGGTACAGGGCGTAGAATACTGGGTACAGGACGTAGGATATTGGGTACAGGACGTAGGATATTGGGTACAGGGCGTAGAATACTGGGTACAGGACGTAGGATATTGGGTACAGGACGTAGGATATTAGGGACAGGACGTAGAATACTGGGTACAGGACGTAGGATATTGGGTACAGGACGTAGGATACTGGGTACAGGACGTAGGATACTGGGTACAGAATGTAGATAATAGGTACACAGCAACATACAGTGTTTACATAACCTCTAAGAAATGTTTATACTTTTAGTCCTACGTATACATACTTTTACTCTCATGTAAGAACATAAGAACATAAGAAAATAAGGAGTCTGCAATAGGCCGGTTGACCTGTGCATGGCAGCTCCTGTCGAGAGTTACTACCACTCTCTATCATCCATGAATCTATCCAGCGTCCCTTTGAAACTTTCCAGCGTTCCAGCACTTACTACAAAGTTCCTAAGCTTGTTCCACTCGTCCACCACCCTATTTGTGAACCAGTTCCTTCCTATCTCCCTCCTAAACCTAAACTTATCCAACTTGAATCCGTTGTTCCGAGTCCTATCCTGCTCGGATATTATAAGAACTTTATCTATATCGCCTTTATTGATTCCTTTCACCCACTTGAATACTTCTATCATATCTCCCCGCACTCTTCGTCTTTCTAGGGAATGCAAGTTTAGTTTCTTTAACCTATCCTGATATGGAAGGTTTCTAAGTCCCGGAATCATTTTCGTCATTCTTCGCTGCACCGACTCCAGTGAATTGATATCCATTCTATAATAAAGGCACCAGAACTGAACAGCATAATCGAGGTGCGGCCTGACTAGCGCAAGATGTAGTTGCAATATGACCTCCGCACTCTTATTACTTACACTTCTAGATATAAAATCCAATACTCTGTTTGCCTTATTTCGAACATTAACGCATTGTTTTCTAGGCCGTAGGTCCGGGCTTACAAGTACCCCTAGGTCTCTTTCACAAGTCGACTTCTCTAGATTGATGTTGTTAAGGCTGTATACATTGACAGTATTTGTTCTTCCAATATTAAGTACACTGCACTTGCTGGTGTTGAATTTCATTTGCCATTTTTCAGACCACCCCTGCAGTTTATTTGGATCCTCCTGTAATGCATTTGCATCCTGCCCTGAATTAATCTGCCTTGGTATATTCATATGTATGTATGTAAGGCTTGTCAAGGGATTTTCCAGAGACCAGATCTCTTTAATGATGGGTGAGGTGGGAGAGTGGATACAGCGCTCGCCCCTTGTCCTAAGGATCTCTGGTTCGATTCTGAGGCACTCCCAATCCTCCCAGCTGTAAATGGATACCTAAATTTACAGTTGAGGAAGTGAAGGCGGTCGAGTGTATCGTCGGCCATGCTGCCTCCTTGTGTACCGAAGGCTTGATAAGGTATTCACACTGTCCCTAATAAAGTCCTTATACATATTAAATGTTTCAGACATAAATTCTTAGACAGCAGGTGGATGAGTGACGCCGCGGTGGCTATTAAGTGGTGAGACAGGACCTTACTTGGAACTCCAGAAGGGGGAAGGCTAAGTCGCCCCCAGGCAACGGTAACTCTTGCCTTGGAAGAGTCACGCGGTCACCTACCTCCCTTTTACCTTCTTCACCTTCCCCTCCCCCTCTCCCCCAATCCCCCATCCCTACGTCTTGTCGTCCGGTAGCCTGCTGTTAACCGCCTCTACTTGCTTTCACTTTTTAGTCCGTGGGGCAGCGAGCGGCCTCACCACCTGCAGTAGGGACCCCCGTCTTCCTGGGACAACCTCTTTAATACACATTCATCTGCCGAGTACCTGAGGGAGGCGGTGAGGGAGGGGAGGTACTGTTGTGTGATATAATGGCATAATAAAGAACTGCGATGGACGTCCGCTTCAGTTAGTGGAGGTTGTTTTAGAGACTGACTTAATGAGGGCTGTAATTACCAACAGCCCCGGGTAAGAGCGGCAAAGTTTAACGGCTGTTAGCTCCCTGGGGTGATCACTGACCCTGGGGGGGGGGTGAGGGAAGAGGACGAGTAAAACGAAGGAGAACAAGGCGTAAGGAGGACGAGGAGGAGAATAGGGGAGAGAGAATGGAGGAAGAAGAGAGGGTAAGTGAAGTAATAACATAGCGTGATAGGGAGGAAGTAAACATGTTAAAAGGAGGAAGGACGTGAAGGGTGAGGAAGGGTAAACGGGAAGAGGGAGGGGCGTAGTGAGGGAGGGAAGGAGGGAGGGAGGGAGGGAGAGGTCAGGAGAGGTTTTAAAACACCAAATACGTGCCTCCACCACTACTGTCGTCCGCTAATTTGTCTGTCTGTCTGTCTCCCGCCTTCTGTCTTTTTGTACTTCTCCGAGTTGCCGGTGTGGGAAATACGACCCCCCCATTGCTAACTTAATCCTTTCAGTGGCTGGGGAATTCAGTGGAAGAGGAGAGGAAGGACGTGGGGGAAGAGGGGGAGGAAGAGGAGGAGGTTAGTACGTGAAGGAAGAAGAGGAGGAGGAAGGGACGTGTGAAGGAGGGGACGTGTAGGAGGAGTGGACGAAGAGGAAGAAGAAGTAGAAGAGGAAGAGGAGAGAGAGGCGGGAGGAGGGACAGTCTACCATGCTCACCATCACCCAAAACATCAGGAAACCACAACAACTTTACACGTACTGCTATGAGTCAAGAGTGATTTACGCGTTATAAAATTAATTGTAGTGGAGAGGCCGCTGTGGTCTTTTGCCCTTGAGAGAAATAACCCGAAAACACACACACACTGGACCAGCAGTGTGTTCCTTCCTAAGCGCGTGACCTTGGAAGTTCTATCAGGGAACTAACGCCACCTGCTAACTGCCCTCCCCCCCTCCTGAATCCAGTTAAAACAGCCACTCACTAGATACGGCCATACACCATCTTGTCTCTTGTAACAGTCTAGGTGTACAGTTAAAACACACACACACACACACACACACACTCACTCACACTTACACACACATATATAACTGGTGTTTAACTGTTAGGAGGAGGAGGAACAGGAGGAGAAAGTCATGTGTTTAGAACGTTATGTGACTGAAAGTAGATAGATAGATAGATAGATAGATAGATAGATAGATAGATATTCAGCAAATTATTTATACAAGTACACATTCGTACAGCATGCACAGTCAGTACAGGTATATAATGTAGACAGATAGTGAAGGAAAGTAAAGTGTGCGCAGTGCTGGTATTATAATAGCAAACAATAGTAAACTGTTAGTCATTGTTTGATTTGTAACTGATTCCTGTAACTGTCTCTCGTGTGTGTGTGTTTTATCTGGGTTTGCTAGTAACTGTCTGGGTTTGCTAGTAACTGTCTGGGTTCGCTAGTAACTGTTATTGTTTACTGTGCTTTTAGCCTTGATATTATGTTCTCTTCATCATCATTATTCATTTATTTATTTATTTGGGGAGGGGGGGAGGGGGTTACAGTGGTCACATGGGTTTTGGGGGTTCCGCAAGGTGAGTGGGGCGGGGGGTGAAGATTGGCGACCACGGAAGTAGAGTAAGTCACCTTAATTAACAAACGCTGTAATAAAAGTAGGTAGAATATTTATTTTAATTTTTTTTTTAGAGGAAGAAATCTGCAGCAGCGTCTGTGGTTGGGTGAGGGAAGGAGGGAGGGGTAGGGAAAGGATGGGAGGGGTAGGGGATGGTAAGGAAGGAGGGAGGGAGGGAATTGAAGGTCACCAACAAATTGAAGAAGGCTAAGGGTCTCCAATTTTGGTTAAGGAGAGGGAGAAGATTGATTTATTTGCTGCTTTTATCCAACTAATTTTTATATCTATCTTCTCATTTACCTTCTTCGTGATCTTTAATGTAAAAAAAAAAATGAAAGACGCAAATAAAGAAAACATCGAATAAATGCCTGAAAAACGGTCTTATCACGCACAGTTTCTCGCTTAATCTTTTGTTTTACACACTAGAGATGTAAATATTTGTATAACATTTATCTGTATTTAAAATTAACATAACAGGATTTCTTGTTTATTTGTTTATTTATTAATTTATTCGCTCATTTGTTTATATCATCTATTATTATAATCGTAAGTAGATATAGTTAAGATATAGCCGCAGTGTAATTTTCATTGTAATATTTGAATACCTTAAGTTAACGAGTTAGGAGTATTATCAACATCTTCAATTACCAGGAATATTAATCGTAAAAACTGTTATGGATCAGAGACGGGAAGAGAGATGCCTTCGTTAGAGGAATACAATATATATATTTTTGTTTTCAATTTGTATTTACTCCCGTAGCTTTGTATGATGATTTTATTGAATTACTATTATTATTAACTTGTTGAGACGATGTGACAAGGCTGAGCGACGTATCAACAACCTTGATCAATTTATATAACAAGCTGAAGATCAAGTTTTTCCCTAACCTGATCCATTACCACTGACACGCTTCACCCGGGTGTTACATCTCGTGTATGTTATTATTTTATAACTCTTTAAAAGTCTCTATAAATCGCATAAAATATAATAAGTTTTATATGTACAGTATAAACAGTATGTATAAATCTAGAATATATTGCTATTTATAAAGTGAGAATAACAAAGACGTTAGCATCAATCTTTAAAACTTTCGCTTTCATTACAAACTAAAAAAAAAAAATAATAATGTTTATTTAATTTGTCGGAATAAATTATAAGAGAGCGTAAGAATGACCACTTCATGATGAGGTTTTTTTCACTTGACGGTTACGTAGTGTAGCGTGAGAACTTGAGGCGGTCGCTCGTGTCATCTGGTCCACTCCGCCACACGACCCATGGGGCAGCTGACCCACATATACCTGGTAACTCCCGAACCCACCCTCACCTGACCATACCATTGTCCGGGGAAATTGTTCTAATAAAACTTTCACTCATTCTTTGTTACCAACGACCATACATACCCCTGGTCTGGCCTTCTTCCCGCCCCCCCTCCTCTTCTTCCCTCTTCCTTACCTCCTCCTCCACCATCACCACCTAAGTCCCCCCCACCCCCTTCCTCCTCCACCTTAACCACCACCATAACTTTCTCTTCCTACCACCATAACCAACCATACCCCACCATACCATAGGACTTACTCCACCCCATCGCCTCCAACACTTCCTGCCCATCCTCACCACCACCTCTTCCACCTCCTTTATCTTCCCCCTACCCCTCCACCACCTTCCACACCCCCCTCCCCCCTCCTCCTCCATGACTCAGGTGACAAAGGCCATGGGAAAGACGCATCACTGAGCAGGATGATACAGAGTCTTCCTGAAGAAGTGAAAACCTTAACACCTGACGAAGGAATCACAAATTATTTACCTGGCGTGAGGGACGACTGATAACCGGGTTACCAAGTTAACACTGGACTACCGAAGGTGACACGTAAGATCACCTATGTTTAATATTGAGGTTATCTGTGTTAATAAGGTCACATCCGTTTAATTGAGGTCACATTACGGTCACCTCATTTAGCTAAGATTTAGTTTATCTGTGTTAAAAAGGTCACATGAGTTTAAGTTAGGCTACCTGAGTTAAAAAAAGGTCACCTAGGTTAATAAAGGTCACCTTGGTTAATTATTCTACCTGGTTTTAATGTCCACATGAGAGGGAAGTTTGAGTGGGGTTCCTCCATCGTGTTAGAGAGGGAAAACACACACTTATCACTTCACTGCCTCAACCTCTTGTACAGTCGTGGACAAAATTCCCTGGACAGTTGGCAGTACCTGTCTTGTAATTACTTCGAGGATCATTAGGTGAAAGGGATTGGGATTTTGATGTATTTTAGCAGATTTGTTTTGTATTAAGGAGTGTACCGTACAGGTGTGATGGTACAGGTAGGGACGATAGTGAAGTAGTGTACCGTACAGGTGTGATGGTACAGGTAGGGACGATAGTGAAGTAGTGTACCGTACAGGTGTGATGGTACAGGTAGGGACGATAGTGAAGTAGTGTACCGTACAGGTGTGATGGTACAGGTAGGGACGATAGTGAAGTAGTGTACCGTACAGGTGTGATGGTACAGGTAGGGACGAGTGTAGCATTAAAATCATTCTCTACAAACCTATGAGCCGGAGTTAGTGTGTCCAGGTAGCAAGTTCTCCTTCTCACACCTGGACAAAGACACACCTGTGAGGCTCAGTGTTGGTGGAGGCTCTCAGGTTATTACTAGAGTGACGTTGTGAGAAACTGACACACGGGGACGTCAACTTCAGTGATAGGGAGACATTTTTAGAAGTCCGTCAGTATAAGTTCATTGGTGGCATGAGGACACGAACACAGACAGCGGTGGTTCTCATACTCGACTTTATAATTAACAACAATAGAGTACAGTAATAAGTCTTCCCTTCCTTCATTATCTTTATAGTTTATGCGAGCGTCACCCTCACGCCAGGGGTTGAGAAGGTCACTGTCTGTCGGTCGATGGCACGTGAGCAGTGATACCAACCAAGTCCACGACATTTTTTAAGGGGTGTGTTGTGGGGCGCCATCACCACACACCTACGACGAGGGATCCATAACTCAAACATGAACTATGAAATGATTTTCTTTTACTGGGACATGAAAAAGAAAAAAAACTATTAGACCACCTGAAGAATCTCCACTACAGCTTATGAGGTTAGGTTAGGTTAGTTTTAGGGTGGTTAATCTGTAGGTGATCCAGCACAAGATCTTCTCACATTTTTCAGAAGAACTAAACGATACTTTGAAGAGTAGAAGGAATTTCCAAGTCCAGATTACAGTTTTACCAGTGATAATGACCGTGTTAAGTCCTGCCTCGTAAGCGCCAAGACTTCCTCCCCCTCCAGTACCTTCATCATGAGCTTCCTGGCCCTCCTTAGACTCTTCCTCCCTCTTTCTTCCCTCCTAAGACTCATCCTCCCTCCTAAAGTCTCCCCCCCCCCTTCCTTCCTTCCCTCTAAAGTCTCCCCCCCCTTCCTTCCCTCCTAAAGTCTCCTCACTGCTACACCTACACCCCACCCCCCCACAACCGTTCTTCCCTCCATTACTCACTCGGACACTTTCTCCATTCACTCTCTTCTAGCCTCTTTAACTTCAAGGTCTTGGTCCTCGCCGCCTCAGTCGCTTCCTCTGTCGACAGTTTAGTCTGGCTGGGGAAGGAGAGACTGATCTATACACAAGTAATCTAGCAAACGGTACGACTCTTATCAAAATATAGGAATAATCTATAAATATCTACAGTGAATTACATAAAATACGATATTGTTACCAAATATTCAGTTCCAAAAGTTACAGTCGTGGTGAACATGTGACATAGTACACTGTGAAGTATACGACGTACAATAATCACTTAATTATATCCCCTATTGCGGCACTTATCATTGATTGACTCATAAGATTGATAGATTAATATTTATTTAGTAAAATCGCCATTATAAGTTTACAATTGGTTCATCATGTACACAGAGAACGCAGGTTATATACAATATCCAACGTACCTAAACAGTGCGGGTTTGAAAAAAACAATGGTAAATAGGAAGGCAAATAAAGCAAGGATAGCCAACAAAGCCATCAGAGTCCTTGGCTTAGGGTGTACACTGTATTTAAAGTGCTTAAACTGAAACTGTGTTGGATGTGAACAGCCAGTGATGACTCGAACAAGATCTAGATTATTCCTGTAGACACCGTGACCTCTGGAGGCAATTTCGGAATCACGAGTCTCACCCCCATAGTTTAAACGCCCGTTTCCGTTGACCGGGGTCATAGTGTTTACAACCTGAGTTTAAATAAAGATCGAGTCAAGGAGGACATCGTACTACAGCGCTTGACAGGGAAGTTTGGCGGTAAAATTAACTTATAATACTGGAATTAGTTCATTTTACCGCCACACCTCCCTGTAGAACGCTGTAGTACGATGTCCTTCTTGAATCATATTTTTAACACTCGGGTTGTAAACACGACGACCCCGGTCAACGGAAACGGGCGTTTAAAACTATGGGGGTGAGACTCGAGGGTCGTGCTTCAGGGGGAGAGGCGAATGGACTTTAGTGGTTGACGGTACATCAGCACTGGCACCTGTCCCACACTCCCAGGTAATACTTCACTACACAGTTTAAATACACACCTGTGGTAATGACCGCCTCCTTCAACACATGACCCAGGCCACTGACCCCCGCTCGGGAGTGTTTAAACATCATAATACATGTTATCAAATAAAAACTAACACGTATTTAACATGTCACCACAAACACACGAGGGGGAGGGGAAGGTGGTGTAATGTAATGGTTCCCACACTGTGACCTTATGAGTAAGTCTTCAGTGGGTTGTATCTTCACCGCCCTTAATGGATCGTCAGGCATATGGAACTTGCTCTCTCTCGTAAAAAATAATGAAAACGGAAAGTGTGTGTGTGTGTGTGTGTGTGTGTGTGTGCGTGTGTGTGTATCGTGAGTCACTACCTCCCCCCCCGCCCCATGGTGTCTTACTACACACACACACACACACACACACTGGGCACTCACTTATCCTCACCCCCCATAAACCACCTCACAGATATAACGATATATTAATGTTATACCTCCATTATACTTCCTGTGGTGTATATAGTGGAGGATCACCCGACATTCTCACCTGATCTATCGATTAAACTCAGCCCTGTCTTGGCGTCCCCAGTAACTATTAACCATCTACAGTAGGTTAATGGTCGTGCGTTGTTTAAGGACTGCACTCCACTACATCGGTATATTCACTGCCAATATATTTTCCTCGTTCGTGCTGACTGTAATAGTATATTGTCAAGGAGAAAAACACAGTAGTTAAGATGATTGAAAGTAGGAAGAGATTGGTCAGTTGGTCAGTAGCTAAAGTCGGAATTCACAAGTTGGTCAGTAGCTAAAGTCAGAATTCACAAGTTGGTCAGTAGCTAAAGTCAGAATTCACAAGTTGGTCAGTAGCTAAAGTCAGAATTCACAAGTTAATATATATATATAAATATTCCTACGCATTGCATGAAGGTAATTTGACCTCTAATGACGTCAATATAGGAATTCGTTATTTCTGGCCACATGACGCGACTGTTACACAATTTGGTCATGATGTGAGGTTAAAAGGGAACAAAATATCTGCCAAGGAAAACAAAAGAAACGAACAAGAAAGAGGTAATTCTGACAGCCAGCACGACAGACGACGGTACAATGTAGTGTAGTGTAGTGTAGTGTAGTGTAGTGTGGTGTGGTGTAGCTCCTTCTACACCACACAGCTTGGTGTTACTGTGTCGCATTCACTGAGATATAAATAATAAAGTTACACACTCCAAAAAATATCGTTACGGAGGGTGATCGATGAATTTCAGAATGAACACTATGACTCCTGTTGTCTCGGTAGGGTTGTCAAAATCCTTCGTCCGTTGGGTCATATTGTCTCACACTAAATGGGAGAGAAACTTTTGGAGTAAATTGATAACTCCACAGCAGTAAGTCAAGTGTGTCACCTGGTGGGAAGGTTCAGTAAAGTATGACACCTGGTGGGAAGGTTCAGTAAAGTATGACACCTGGTGGGAAGGTTCAGTAAAGTATGACACCTGGTGGGAAGGTTCAGTAAAGTGTTGGAGGTTCTCATAATCACTATCCCCGGTATTAAGTATGAAAAGTGACTGGCAAATTAGTACTTGACTCCAAATTAGGCGGACCTGACAACCACTCGTGGAATGTAACAAAAGAACGACTTGAATTTCTCGCATTGTTTGGTGAGCTGGTGGTATAGACGGGGCCAGGGCTGTTGGTATCTCAGTGATCTCTCTGCCATTACTGTAAAATTTCCCAGGATAATCTTGTCTCTCTGTCCACTTGGGTCATATAGCAGACTGACTTTCCAGTTTTCTCCCGTTGTTACCAAAAATGAGAATATGCAGAAAAACAGGTAAATACCGAGGAAACGTCAAAAAGTATCTAAGTGAGACAGCAGACGAAGGATTTTGACAACCCTACCGAGACAACAGGAGTCACAGTGTCCATTTTGAAACTCAGTCAAGGACCAACAAATTTCATGCATTCGAGTCTCTACTTTCCTTGAAATAATCCGAACACCGAGTTTCAGAAAAAAAAACGCCGGTATAAGTATCCGGACATCGTCACTACCGCAGCTAATGTGTGTAATCTGACCAAGTGACTTCCTTGGGGTTATACTTCACATAGATAACCATCCCCTAGGGCTTCCTGGTGACTACATCTTATTACGGTTTTTTTTTACGAGTAAGTTTTCGTGTAAATTTTTTGGTGTACAATGTAAATGAAGCCCTGACACACTATTGACGTCTGTTTACAATTTACACTTGATATTTGAGGATGATTTTTCCTCCACCACAACACCACACAATATCACACCATTACAACACAACACCACACAATATCACACCATTACAACACAACACCACACAATATCACACCATTACAACACAACACCACACAATATCACACCATTACAACACAACACCACACAATATCACACCATTACAACACAACACCACACAATATCACACCATTACAACACAACACCACAATATCACACCATTACAACACAACACCACACAATATCACACCATTACAACACAACACCACACAACAAACACACTACACAGGTCCTTCTATGTTTTGCTCCGGTGATCTCCAGGACCAACATCGGCGGAGATAATGATTTAACAGTTAAGGTAACACACACACACACACACACACACACACACACACACACACACACACACACACACACACACACACACACACACACACACACTACCCCACAATTAATTTATACAGTCAGTAAGGTCCTCTCATCCCCCTACCGTTGTCTCAGCCCCTCACCACCGTTGTCTCAGCCCTCACCACCGTTGTCTCAGCCCCTCACCACCGTTGTCTCAGCCTCACCACCGATATCTCAGCCTCTCACCACGTGTCTGCCCTCACCACCGTTGTCTCAGCCCTCACCACCGTTGTCTCAGCCCTCACCACCGATATCTCAGCCTCTCACCACCGTTGTCTCAGCCCTCACCACCGCTGTCTCAGCCTCTCACCACCGTTGTCTCAGCCCCTCACCACCGTTGTCTCAGCCTCCTCACCACCGTTGTCTCAGCCCCTCACCACCGTTGTCTCAGCCTCTCACCACCGTTGTCTCAGCCCCTCACCACCGTTGTCTCAGCCCTCACCACCGTTGTCTCTCAGCCCCTCACCACCGTTGTCTCAGCCCCTCACCACCGTTGTCTCAGCCTCTCACCACCGTTGTCTCAGCCTCACCATCGTTGTCTCAGCCCCTCACCACCGTTGTCTCAGCCCCTCACCACCGTTGTCTCAGCCACCCAGCATCTCCTAGTCTTTCAACACTGGGAACTATTCACATTTCATCACACTATTAACGTCTTCCTATATATAAGTTTCACAACTCTCCTTCCTAACCACTTGACTCAACTAACTAACCAAGTACCAACTCTTTCTGTTATTGTTGTATTATAATGTACTTATCTGTCTCTCTAACCTAATCTAACCCCTGTCTCTAGTATAACCTAACAACCTAACCTGTCTCTAGTATAACCTAATAATCTAACCCCTGTCTCTAGTATAACCCTAACCCAACCTAACCTGTCTCTAGTATAACCTAATAACCTACACCTGTCTCTAGTATAATAACCTTAACCTAACCTCTGTCTAGTATAACCTAACCAACCTAACCTGTCTCTGTAACCTAACTTAACCTAACCTGTCTCTGTAATCTAACAACTTGCCTAACCTCTGTCTCTAGTATAACCTAACTTAACCTAACCTGTCTCTAGTATAATCTAACTTAACCTAACCTGTCTCTAGTATAACCTAATCTAACCCCTGTCTCTAGTATAATCTAACTTAACCTAACCTGTCTCTAGTATAACCTAACTTAACCTAACCTGTCTCTCTAGTATAACAATCTAAAACCTGTCTCTAGTATAACCTAATCTAACCTCTGTCTCTAGTATAACTTAATCTAACCTAACCTAACCCAACACCTGTGTACTAATCCTCCCACTAACCATTATACTCAGCCTTAACCTTTCCCAGCACAGTATAGTTAATCACCGTGTTAAACCCCCCAAGATATAAAAAAAAATAACTCATCTGTTTTAACCTCATTAAAGACGACTCACTCTCCTCTACTGGTACTCTATGACACCTGTTGATTGAGTTCCTTAGGTAACAGTACTCAGGTATTAGGGAGATCTATACGCCACGCTACAGTCTTTTGTTTTTTTGGGGGGGTCAATCAATTGTTTATTTTCTTCAGTGTTTAAAATTA